>NC_086318.1:130440543-130762418 GCF_036172605.1 Pelobates fuscus | reverse complement strand
GGGAAGTAAGTTTGTGACAATATATATATATTGGGACAAACTATATATATATATATATATATATATATATATATATATATATATATATTGTGACAAACTTACTATATATAAAGTACCTCACAAAAGTGACTACACCCCTCACATTTTTGTAAATACTTTATTATGTCTTTTCATGTGACAACACTGAAGAAATGACACTCTGCTACAAAGTAAAGTAGTAGGTGCACAACCTGTATAACAGTGTAAATTTGCTGTCCCCTCAAAAGAACTCAACACATAGCCATTAATGTCTAAACCAGGGGTAGGCAACCTTTTAGCAGCACTGTGCCGATATAGGATTGTGATGTTCCGTAGCGTGCCGGTCCTATTTTTTTTAAATTGAGGTGTGTATGTTGTCGTATTCTGCTTGTGTTATTTATACTGCAGTTGCTTTGTATCGTTGTATTTGTGCGTATATGAGCTATTATATTGTATATGTTCAGGAGTAGTTTGTGGTATCGTTTATGATACATATGAATGTGGGCTGTGTATGGGGGCTGCTTGTGGAATTGTGTGTGTGGATGGATGTCACATTGTGTGTTTGGAAGTGTGTGTATGTGTGGGGGTTGTTTCGGGTATCGCATGTGAGAGGCTGCATGTGGGGTTGTGTGCATTTATGTGGATTGTTAGCGGGTTACGTTTATGCGGATTGTGTGTATGTTTGTGTGTGGGCTGTTCGTATTATTTGTATGAGGGGAGGGTTATTGTGCATTTCTGTGTATATCTAGCAGTGTGGGTGGCTTCCCTGGGTTCCAGTGGGGACCAGGCTGGCCAGGTACAGGTCAAGGACAGGAGCTGCAATAGCAGCTGCGGGCTGCTCTACTACAGTGTGGATTCCCATTTACAAGTTCTGGGAGGAAGTGATATGAGATAGTTATCTGAGATCATTTCCTCTACATGATGCAATGCATAAATTGAGGATTGTCCTTCACCACCTTTTCGGATTAGCAGATATCTGAAGTTTCACTGGGACTCCTGATAGGCCAGAGCCTGTTTGGCTCTAGCAGCCTTGAGTGCCGTGCAAAGACACCTTGAGTGCCGTGCATGGCACTAGTGCCGTAGGTTGCCTACCCCTGGTCTAAACCATTGACAACAAAAGTGAGTGCACCCCTTAGTGGAAATGTCCAAATTGGGCCCAAAGTGTTCATATTTTGTGCGGCCACCATTATATTTTTCAGCACTGCCTTAACCCTCATGGGCATGAAGTTCACCAAAGCTTCACAGGTTTCCACTGGAGTCCTTGTCCACTCCTCCATGATGACATCACAGAACCAGTGCATGTTAGAGACCAAAAATTGTGAGGGGTGAACTCACTTTTGTGGCATATACCAAGGTGACGCGCTATCCCCAATACTGTTCTGCATAGGCCTCTATCCTCTTTGCCAGATAATCAAGTAGAGTGGATACGGATACAGGTTCAAGAGTGGAGCTACCATCAGCCACCTACTCTACATGGATGAAATCAAGCTGTATGCCAAGAATGAGCGGGACATTGACTCACTGATCCACCTAACTAGGATATACAGCAAGGACATCGAAATGTCGTTCGAACTAGAGAATTGCTGATGGATTATAGCAAAGAGAGGGAAGATGATCAGGACAGAAGGAGTTGAACTCCAGAAGGCCAAATAGAAGATGTAGAGAACAGCTACAAGTACCTGGGGGTACCACAAATGCATGGCAACCATGAGAAAGAAGCAAAGAGGATTGCAACATCCAAGTACCTCCAAAGAGTCAGACAGGTACTGAAGTCCCAGATCAATGGCAAGAACAATATCCAAGTCATCAACACATATGCCCTTCCGGTCATCAGGTTCCCAGCTGGAATAATAACCTGACCAAGAGAAGAACTAGTCACCATGGATGTCAAGACCAGGAAACTACTCAATATGAATGGAAGATTCCACCCGAAATCCAGCACCCAGAGACTCTACATCTGCCGGAAGGAAGGAGGTTGGGGCCTGATGAGTATAAAGGCCACAGTCCTGGATGAAACACAGAGCATTCACAAGTACATCACGAAGATGGCTCCCAAAGACAAACTTCTAAGGGAATGCCTGAGACTTCCACAGATCGAGAATGCAGAAAAAGAGTTAGTTCCTTGGCAAGACAAACCTCTCTATTGGGTTTACCACCAGCAGATAGTGGATGTGGCTCACATGACAAAATCCTACCAGTGGTTGGCAAAGGCAGGACTGAAAGACAGCACTGAGGCACTATTCCTAGCAGCACAAGAGCAGGCACACAGCACCAGATCAATAGAAGCTGGATAGGAACATAAAAGGAAGGAATAAAAGGAGAAAAGTAATACTGATTAAGAAGATACAATTGCAACAGATAAAAGCAAAAATAAAAATGAGATTAAAAGTAATAAATGATAATGTGCAGCAAACATGTGTGTGCGTAAGACAGATCCAACTATCAGGACACTGATCCAGCAGAGCATACAGAGCACACACCAGCAGAAGTCTGTATTCGTACAGGACCATTGGTACACTTGTGAAACAGAACCGTCTGCAGTGCACGTCCCCCGGGGTGAGATCTTTGTCGGGACGCACACCCAGAATCACGCCGTCCTCACCAGCGGTCGGATTTCAAGCGGCATCTTGTCAAGGCAATCCACATCAATCCCAGCCAAAGCCAAAGGTCCTTGCACATTACAGACTCTTATAAGACTGGTAACATCTGTATGAATTATTCCTGAACATTTTGTTCAATAAACTGTTTTTTGTAATTTACATCCAGTTTGTACCATTGCTTTCCATTTTAAGTGATACACTGTTTGTATTACTATAGCAAACAGTCTTATATACTGGATTGTTACATTATATATACTTTTGTATTCTAATTGTATCTTTGTAATATACAAAGTATATCATTTGGAGCAAGTATCAACTACCCTGCTTTGGATCAGGGATAGAGACACTTGCACTGCACACACATTTTTGCTGCACATGATCATTTATTACTTTTAACAGAAAAAAGTATAGAAGTGGCGCTAAAGGGTCAAATCAGATGGGTGGTGCAGCCGAAACCAAGTATATCACCACTATATATACTTATAGAAACATGTACAACCAAAAAAGTTTAAGCGCACACACACACCAAACAGGAGTGGTTACCTGGGGTATAGCAATATAGGTATCTCCTTCTTAGTACACAATGATAGGATTTGACAAATGGAAAAATCCCTATATAAAAAATATAAATACAGAGAAGAACATAGTGCAACCTGTATAATATATATACTTTAAAGTAGAAATTCGAGATGGAATCACTCACACTTTTTTGAGCCGTTTCAAAGTAGGCTCAGGACTTATACAGCTTTCATGTCACTTAAATGGGACATGCACATTTGTTTGGATCCTCAGGCCAGTTCCCCTTAGGTCTCTATGATCATCAAGCTTGGAGTCAGGAGTCAGGAGCCAGGAGCCAGGAGCCAGGAGTATCAGGATAGTAGTTTATTTTAACAAATAGTTAAAAGATAAGATACAAAAAGCAATATTGCACACACAACGCGTTTCAACCAACTGAATATGGTCTTCCTCAGGTGCTCTTCTAAATTGCAATGGATATACCACAGTTTTTATAGGGGGATCATTACCTACTTAATTAAACAATTCACAACACTTGTATATGTAATTAGCCTAATAAGGTCCGGACCGGATGTGATCTGCCACCTCCAATATGGCTGCACATCCGTTTCGGAAGGGCATATAAATAAATCAATATACAATATACAGAAAATGAGCAGTATAAGCAATCAATATCTCCTATCCCCATCACAGTCAACCACCATGGTACAACAAAATCATGTGTGACTGTGAAAATAGGTATATCCAAGGTCCTCTCGGTATTCCGTTTCGTCATTTCCGGTCACATGTCCGAAAATGGAGTCCGCCCGTCGCGTCACTTCCGGTGACGTGTATATCCTCCGAAACCATCGATATTACTTCCGGTTACATAATGAGGAGGCAGGACCTCTCTCTTCGTTCTCCTGAGAGTATAGGAGTGTCCGTTTGAAATTGAGGGCAAGGTGGCCATCTTAAGAGTGGGCAATCAGTCCTCTTATGAGTGTTTCCATACGTAAGGCACATATTGCATATAAGTAAAAGAAAACACAAAATATACATAATTAATAACAACAACCACTATACAAATATAAATGCAACCCTTTCTATAACTAATAGATACAGATAATAGATATACTGCATTTATAAGGGTGCATTAATCTAACAATATTAGATAAACCTTATATAAAAAATCCTATACAAAGAAAACTAAAATATAGAAAATAGCTGTCCAAGAATAACCCGATCTCAACCAACTAGACCAGAAAAGAGTTAAAAGATAAAATGATTATAAATAGTAAAATTAGATAAAAAATCCTAAAAAGGACCAAAAAATAGAAAAAATGTATACTAAAAAAATCCTCGTAAATGAATCCTCAGATACCATCAATTATAACAATTTATTGATCTCAAAATCAATGTTGAGACCTTTTGGGGCCAGGGAGCGTAATTCGAAAATCCACTTGGATTCTTTTAAACTCAGGGCTTTCGATATATCTCCGCCTCTCCAGTGTCCCACTACTTTTTCAATAGCAAAAAAGCTAAGGAACTTAGGGTCCGAGCCATGATGTTGTAAAAAGTGTCTCGATACACTGTGGTTCGGAAACCCTTTTTGAATATTTCTCAGATGTTCACCAAGCCTAATTTTGAGTTGGCGAGACGTTTTCCCCACATATTGATATCCGCAACTACATTGTAAAAGATAGATGACATAAGTAGAGTGACAAGTGATTAAAGTTTTAATATGATATTCTTTTTTAGTCACTGTAGAATGGAACTTCTCTACCTTCTTATTATTCCGTTTTAGGGTATTGCAGCAGGCTCTGCACGACCCACAGTAGAAAAAACCTTTCTGTTCTTGTGTCCAGTCACTCAAAAAGTTTCTTGGTACTTCGGTTTTAATGAAACTGGAAGTTACCATCTGTTTAAGGTTTCTTGCACCCCTGAATATAAATTTGGGCTTTTTTCCTACAAATTGTTTAATGTCCTCCTCGTGTTGTAAAATGTGCCAATTTTTATTAATAATTTTCTTGATGGCACCTATATTGCTAGAAAAATTAAAAATAAAGGGGATCTGTTTTTGTTCGCCTAAATCTTTTTTATTTTTATATTGTAACAGGGGAGATCTGTCCATGTCCCCGACTTGATCTATTTTTTCCTGTAAGTCATCACTCTCATACCCTTTTTGTATAAGCTGATTTTTAAGGGACATAGCCTGACTAGTATAGTCCTCTTTTTTGGTACAGTTCCTTCGTATCCGCAGGAACTGTCCTTTGGGTATGTTGTTTAGCCAAGGACGATGGTGGCAGCTATCCAATTCGATGAAGCTGTTAACATCTACCTTTTTAAAAAAAGTTTTAGTCATTAAAACTTGGTCCTGGATAAAAACATTCAGATCCAGAAAATCAACATTATTATTGCTCACATTTTGTGTGAGGGAGATTCCCCACTCATTATCGTTAAGGTGAGTAAAAAATTCTAAAAGAGTCTTCTCCGGCCCCTTCCAAATAATAAAAATGTCATCAATATATCTCTTGTAGAGGACCAAGTTTGCGCCAAAGCCATGTCCCCCAAAGACAAAAGAACGTTCCCAAAAGGACATGAATAAATTCGCATAACTTGACATAATTTGTCAAATCCTATCATTGTGTACTAAGAAGGAGATACCTATATTGCTATACCCCAGGTAACCACTCCTGTTTGGTGTGTGTGTGCGCTTAAACTTTTTTGGTTGTACATGTTTCTATAAGTATATATAGTGGTGATATACTTGGTTTCGGCTGCACCACCCATCTGATTTGACCCTTTAGCGCCACTTCTATACTTTTTTCTGTTACTTGTATACTGTTTACCACTGTATAGATAAGGCTGCTTAGGAAAATGTCTATATTTGAGTTAAGACAAAATTGGTGCAATCTGGCACATGAAAAGTTTGGTGTTGATACTCAGATTGACGAACCTACAATTACTCTGAGTGACAACCTAGACGAAAGTATGTTTCAATTAGAGAAACTACTTATTCGTGAGTTAAAAATTAAATGGGAGATATTTACTTTGGAGAAATATCTTGAGAGAGAAATCACCCCTAGGGGGCTGAGGTTTACTAAGTTCCCCACATTTAATAGAGAAAAGGAGAGTTTTATCAAAATTTGGACTACTGCTTTGGAATCATTTTCAATTACCATGATTAACATCATTATCACTGAAAGAAGAGATAATTTACGAGAAATTGATGAGTTAATTAAGGGAATTAAAGTCAGACTAGAACCCTTTGTAGGGACAAGGGATTTTGAGAGTCTCTCAGAAAGAATTACGGCTAAAATAAATAAAATTGAGAAAAGTCTTATCTTTAACAAAAAAAAGAAATTTAATAGGGATCTTGATGATTATGCTAATAATGAGGTTAGGGTGTTACCAAAGCCCAGAAAAGACAATAATCATCAGAGACAAAAAGAGAGACTGAGGACCCCAGGAGTTAAGGGGAAACCCTCCTTTCAATACCGAAATAGTGACACTCACCAGTACTCTGTGCCTTATAACAACCACAGAGGTGGGAAAGGAGTTCCTCGATCTCCAATCGAGGATACTCGTAGGCCCTATAACCATAAACCCTATTTTCGGGAGAATACACCTTTGAAATCTGGGAAGACCTTCCAAACCGAAAGATTGAGATCTGACTACCCTGGACCTGCGCCACTTCCCCAGAGATGGAGCAGGTTCAGAGAAAGAAAGACCTCTCATAATAGGAGGAGAAGCCCAATTAGGGGTAATTCCCCATATATACCCCTTAAAAATCGGTTTGAGGCTCTTAGAACTGAACCTAGGGAGGATGTTTTTTTAGGGAACCGAATGGGGAGGAAAACCCCGATAAAAGAAACCCTAAGGAAAAGGACCAGAAAATCAGAAGAGGAAAGAGAGGAGGGAGAGGAGGGGGAGATTATGCCGGGAAAAAGGAGACAGAGGGAAGTGAGATAAGAATTTTTAATTTATCCAATAGAGTCCTTTCTAAAGCAGAAGAAGGGATTCTATCGAAAAGTTTTAAATTTGTACCTAGCTGTCCAGTAAATAAATTTGAAGTTTTTCTTGATCTCAACCGCTATACCAGGAAGCTATGTTTAAAGAAATTTTTTAATAAACAAGATCCTATCATACCAGATACATGGGTTAATTCAGCTCCAGTGAGTGGTAATTTGGGAGTTATTCACACTGATTTAAAGAAAAAATCAGATTTTTTTCCCACTTTTCTGAAAACAGATAACATTAAGGTCTTTGAAAATTCTTGTTTGACTGACATACATAATATAAAGCCCCTTACTAAGTTCGAACATAATATCTCTTTTCAAGAGAGAAAAGCTATAGACTCAATTAAAAAGGATATATCTATAGTTGTTAAACCAGCAGACAAGGGGGGAGGAATAGTTGTCCTTGATAAAAGTTGGTATATACGGGAAATATACAGACAACTGAATGACATAACTACATATGTAAAACTTAAGAATAATCCCCTAGAAGGAATTAGAAAAAATTTAAAAATATTTTTGGAGAAAGGTTTGGAGGATAATATTTTAGATAAGAAAGAATTTTCCTTCCTACTCCCTGAACATCCGAGAGTTCCTGTCATATATATATTGCCCAAAATCCACAAGGACGTAACCAACCCCCCAGGGCGCCCCATTGTCTCTGGGATAGACTCGGTTTTATCTGCACTCTCTCAATATATCGATCATCATCTACAACCTTTGGTTAAGAAGACTCCAGCATTTTTACAAGACTCTATGAGTCTATTGAATATCCTTAAAAATTTTAGTTGGCAAGAAGACTATTTACTCGCAACTTGCGATGTATCTAGCCTCTATACCATCATCCAACATGATATAGGGTGCAAAGCCGTCGAATTTTATCTCGAGGCCACTGAAGCATACGGAGACCCCCAAAAGTCGTTTATTCTGGAGGGAATTCGCATGATCCTACAGAACAACTATTTTTGGTTTGAGGAGGAGTTCTTTATGCAAATTAAAGGTACGGCTATGGGGACCAAGTTTGCGCCAAGTTATGCGAATTTATTCATGTCCTTTTGGGAACGTTCTTTCGTCTTTGGGGGACATGGCTTTGGCGCAAACTTGGTCCTCTACAAGAGATATATTGATGACATTTTTATTATTTGGAAGGGGCCGGAGAAGACTCTTTTAGAATTTTTTACTCACCTTAACGATAATGAGTGGGGAATCTCCCTCACACAAAATGTGAGCAATAATAATGTTGATTTTCTGGATCTGAATGTTTTTATCCAGGACCAAGTTTTAATGACTAAAACTTTTTTTAAAAAGGTAGATGTTAACAGCTTCATCGAATTGGATAGCTGCCACCATCGTCCTTGGCTAAACAACATACCCAAAGGACAGTTCCTGCGGATACGAAGGAACTGTACCAAAAAAGAGGACTATACTAGTCAGGCTATGTCCCTTAAAAATCAGCTTATACAAAAAGGGTATGAGAGTGATGACTTACAGGAAAAAATAGATCAAGTCGGGGACATGGACAGATCTCCCCTGTTACAATATAAAAATAAAAAAGATTTAGGCGAACAAAAACAGATCCCCTTTATTTTTAATTTTTCTAGCAATATAGGTGCCATCAAGAAAATTATTAATAAAAATTGGCACATTTTACAACACGAGGAGGACATTAAACAATTTGTAGGAAAAAAGCCCAAATTTATATTCAGGGGTGCAAGAAACCTTAAACAGATGGTAACTTCCAGTTTCATTAAAACCGAAGTACCAAGAAACTTTTTGAGTGACTGGACACAAGAACAGAAAGGTTTTTTCTACTGTGGGTCGTGCAGAGCCTGCTGCAATACCCTAAAACGGAATAATAAGAAGGTAGAGAAGTTCCATTCTACAGTGACTAAAAAAGAATATCATATTAAAACTTTAATCACTTGTCACTCTACTTATGTCATCTATCTTTTACAATGTAGTTGCGGATATCAATATGTGGGGAAAACGTCTCGCCAACTCAAAATTAGGCTTGGTGAACATCTGAGAAATATTCAAAAAGGGTTTCCGAACCACAGTGTATCGAGACACTTTTTACAACATCATGGCTCGGACCCTAAGTTCCTTAGCTTTTTTGCTATTGAAAAAGTAGTGGGACACTGGAGAGGCGGAGATATATCGAAAGCCCTGAGTTTAAAAGAATCCAAGTGGATTTTCGAATTACGCTCCCTGGCCCCAAAAGGTCTCAACATTGATTTTGAGATCAATAAATTGTTATAATTGATGGTATCTGAGGATTCATTTACGAGGATTTTTTTAGTATACATTTTTTCTATTTTTTGGTCCTTTTTAGGATTTTTTATCTAATTTTACTATTTATAATCATTTTATCTTTTAACTCTTTTCTGGTCTAGTTGGTTGAGATCGGGTTATTCTTGGACAGCTATTTTCTATATTTTAGTTTTCTTTGTATAGGATTTTTTATATAAGGTTTATCTAATATTGTTAGATTAATGCACCCTTATAAATGCAGTATATCTATTATCTGTATCTATTAGTTATAGAAAGGGTTGCATTTATATTTGTATAGTGGTTGTTGTTATTAATTATGTATATTTTGTGTTTTCTTTTACTTATATGCAATATGTGCCTTACGTATGGAAACACTCATAAGAGGACTGATTGCCCACTCTTAAGATGGCCACCTTGCCCTCAATTTCAAACGGACACTCCTATACTCTCAGGAGAACGAAGAGAGAGGTCCTGCCTCCTCATTATGTAACCGGAAGTAATATCGATGGTTTCGGAGGATATACACGTCACCGGAAGTGACGCGACGGGCGGACTCCATTTTCGGACATGTGACCGGAAATGACGAAACGGAATACCGAGAGGACCTTGGATATACCTATTTTCACAGTCACACATGATTTTGTTGTACCATGGTGGTTGACTGTGATGGGGATAGGAGATATTGATTGCTTATACTGCTCATTTTCTGTATATTGTATATTGATTTATTTATATGCCCTTCCGAACCGGATGTGCAGCCATATTGGAGGTGGCAGATCACATCCGGTCCGGACCTTATTAGGCTAATTACATATACAAGTGTTGTGAATTGTTTAATTAAGTAGGTAATGATCCCCCTATAAAAACTGTGGTATATCCATTGCAATTTAGAAGAGCACCTGAGGAAGACCATATTCAGTTGGTTGAAACGCGTTGTGTGTGCAATATTGCTTTTTGTATCTTATCTTTTAACTATTTGTTAAAATAAACTACTATCCTGATACTCCTGGCTCCTGGCTCCTGGCTCCTGACTCCTGACTCCAAGCTTGATGATCATAGAGACCTAAGGGGAACTGGCCTGAGGATCCAAACAAATGTGCATGTCCCATTTAAGTGACATGAAAGCTGTATAAGTCCTGAGCCTACTTTGAAACGGCTCAAAAAAGTGTGAGTGATTCCATCTCGAATTTCTACTTTAAAGTATATATATTATACAGGTTGCACTATGTTCTTCTCTGTATTTATATTTTTTATATAGGGATTTTTCCATTTGTCAAATCCTATCATTGTGTACTAAGAAGGAGATACCTATATTGCTATACCCCAGGTAACCACTCCTGTTTGGTGTGTGTGTGCGCTTAAACTTTTTTGGTTGTGTATTTATTACTTTTAATCTCATTTTTATTTTTGCTTTTATCTGTTGCAATTTTATCTTCTTAATTAGTATTACTTTATTTTCTCCTTGTTTTCCTTCTTTTTATATTCCTATATTTTTTATTTGGTTTTATATTTTCTATTCCCATTTTCCCATTTCTTAAAGGCACAGTACATATATTCTATACCTATTCTGCACTGCATTGATGTTGTTATATTGCACTTTTTAGACCACCATATTTGAGCCATTATCACAGGTCAGCTCCTGGTATTTGCACACTATTTTAGAGTGTTCTCTTTGCCAATTTTTAAAAAAATGTTTGCCGCAAAATCCTAGAGTGTTAGCCACTGATTTGCTTTCTATTATTAAACTGCTGGCTCTAAACACTGACCAAAGTAAGTGCATTGCTCAAAAATAAGCAAGCAAAAAGATCTGAGTGACTTTGACAAGGGCCAAATAGTGATGACTAGATGACTGGGTCATAGCATTTCCAAAACAGCAAATCTTGTTGGTAGTTTTAGGTATGCAGTGGTTAGTACCCACAAACATAGTGCAAGAAAGGACAACCAAAGCTAATCAAAGCTGCTCAGGCTTTTACATTAGACCAAGATCTGTGGTCCCCCATTATTTAATTATTGGGGGTCCCCACCTGCCACTCATGGGTGGGGACCTGGGGGGGACATTAGGTCCCCCTATTATTTATTTCATTAGGGTCCCCAGCTGCTGCTCATGGGTAGGCACCAGGGGGGACATTAGGTCCCCCCTTTAATTTACTAGGGTAACCACCCGCCTCTCATGGGTGGGGACATTAGGTCCCCCCATTATTTATTTTAGGCTCCCCATCTGCCGTTCATGGGTGGGGACCTGAGGGGGACGTTAGGTCCACTCCATTATTTATTGCAGGCCGCTCCAGACCGGGCCTCAGTTCAGGCATCCGTGGCTCCTGCTCTTGGAAATGGCAACCTAGATGATGCAGTTTTGGCCCAGCTTGCTCCTCTTTGTCACACACTCCGGGGGAGAAGAGGTCTGTGAATGGGGATATAGATGAGGATCTTTGTCGGGTCCCTTATGCCTCATTTGACGCTGCAGTGCCTATGGTTTGCGCAGCAGGGCCACGTTCCCTCATGGCCAAGGCCAACGAGTCGGCGTTCCATTTGCTCCCAAGGCATTGGAGTGTCATCACCTCCTTGGGTGCGTTTTTGGAGAAAAGTATTCTGTGGACTTGTGCCTCCCTATGGGGTGTTCAATATCATGCTTTTACTTCAAATGTTTTAGCACTTTCTTGGAGTGGGTTGTGCGGGTGGAGTCGGATTTGCCCTCGATCCTACACTACTTGGATGACTTTCTGTGCGGGGGACCGGAAGGCTCGCCTGTCTGCTCGTGGCTGCTAAGATCCCTGGAGTCAGTGTCACGGTCCTTTGAGGTTCCGCAGGCGCCAGATAACACGGTGTATCTGGATTTCTAGGGATCGAGATCGATTCCTTGCCCAGGTTATGTTAAAGGGTTGGCAAGGATCTGGTAATGGAAGTTGTGGTTAAGGTATCTCATGTTAATGTGTTATGTTAATAATGGTATTGTTTTAAATTAAGCTGTGGCCTGTTTGTCACCATTTACGTGTTGCGTCAAGTTATTCTGGGTAAGTTGTTATAAGTAAAAGTGGTTTCTTCCTACACTATCCCAACTACCTTCACATATGTCAGTACAGTCAAAAAGAGCCTTTCATAAACACGAAATCTTTATTAAAAACCCATAACGAACATAACTGCCTTAAAAGGTCACCAGGAAGGTCAAACTTTGATCATGTAAGATGCCGCATTAAATAAATCAGAAATAAACTAGTGAAATGTAACCTTGTATATAGGCAGTTGACACTGACATGAAAGTACTATAAATCTTCTCTGATCACTAGTGCCCACTGTGTTAGCAGGGGAGAAATATAAAACACCTTCATCATTCCCAGGCTAGTTCTGAGTAGAATTCCTGAAGAACTGTCTGAGGTTTTTAGGTTTCTAAAGGTTATTGTTATATCTCTGTTAAAAATAGAATACCCTTATATAGACAATAATAAATATTTCCCAGTAGGTTTATTCAAAACCAATCATATTAACTCTGACTGGTTTTATACGTAACCCTACATTTCGTGAAAAACTGCAATTTATACTTTTATTAAAGGTAATCTGAATAAACATTTGGAGATTATTCTCAGATAAGTACATTTTGTTTTGTAAGTTTGTGTTTAATGATTGCATTTGGACTTTGTATTGGACAACTATCTAATAAGGGCAAAGGGTGACAATGCCTTTGTATTGTTTGATAATACTAGAAAAGCGTATTACATTGCTTTACAGAGTTTGATTGATATTAAAGAGTTAAAACACTAAATTGGGGGGGGGGGGGAGCATGATACTTTGTAGACTCTTGCATTCAGTTTTAAACAAATTGCCATTTGTCAAAAATGTGTGCAGTTGGCGTGTTGTTCAAACTCTGTCGAGGGGGGAGGATCTAGTGTTTCCCCAGCCCTTACCCACTCTAAATAATCAATAGAGGACCTAGTCTACTAATTGAAATTATCATTCACTTGCAATTATAATTGGGACTGGATCCATTCCGTTAGCTAAATGAGACACTCCACTGACCAAATAAAAAAATAAAAATAATTTTAGGAGATATATGCCAAATAAAAACATCTATGCCTTTAAAGGGACACTATAGTCACCAAAACAACTTTAGCTCAATGAAGCAGTTTTGGTGTACAGATCATACCCCTACAGTCTCACTGCTCTATTTTTTGGCATTTAGGAGTTAAATCTACAGTATATATATACAGTATTCCTATATCCTACATATGTTTACTCTTCCTTTATGGCAAATTCTGCAAAATTCTTATCTCTTGCCTGTTAATGGCTTGCTAGATCCTGCAGGAGCCTCCGGTATGTAATTAAATTTACAGAGCAGGAGACAAAAAAATACATTTTAAAGTAAGTTACAGCAGACTGAAAATGAAACCATATTATTTCTGAATTCAGGCTGTGTCATTCACAGCCAGCAAAGGTGGAGGTAGGGCTGCATAAACAAAAACAAAAGTTATGAAATGTGTTTGTGAGTAATATCGGTACATTCCCTAACAGAACGCATAAATCATATATAAGTTAGTTCCCACAGAATCCACAGTTTTCTCCAATTAATAGTATTATTGGTTGTAATAAACGAAGCAGCAGATGTAAACAGAATTCCCAGGAGGCAGGTTGGACATGTTGTCATGTTTGTTATGTTAATGACAGTGCAGGGAAATCAGCTGTTTACTAGCTTTAAGAGAAATGTCTGAATGCGGGTGGCTTACTCTTTGAAATATCACTATTATGATAGAGGTATAAATTGACCCACATACCAATTCAGTATTGTCCATAAGCAAATCTGAAATCAGCGAATGGGTACCGAGTGGAAGAAAACTTTCATTGGTGAAGAGAATTGGGAAAATGGCGGAGTTAAAATGCAAAAGACTGATGGCGGGACTGGGAATTGGCGAGCGGGGAAAGAAATTGAGGAGTGATAGAGATTAAAAAGCTAGAGACTGAGGCTCACACATTATGACGACAAGTTCGGCATACAGGAACACGAGGTAATGAAGGCCTGTTCAAACATGCTACTATAATGTATATAACTCAAGCAAGTTGTTCATACTTAGTGTTGGAAATAGGACATTTATTTTACACTTCTCTCCAAAGAGACAGGTCTACTTTCAAGGCTTTTTATGAACTATAAATCTTCTTCTATTTGTATAAGAAAAAACGAGGCTTAGTAGTACTACCACAATATTTATTTCTAGGGTAGACTGTCATATTAAACCTAAAAAGCAAAAACAATGTATTAGAGGGCACAGCACAAAAAAAAGGCAGGCATGCGTAGAATGTAAATTTCTCAGGTCTTACCGAGATACGCTATGTGCTATGGCAAAGGTTTTTGTTTTCATTAGTTATCTTTATTGTTCGTTAATGCCAACTGCATAAAAAGACTTATGTTAATGCTTTATGAAGTGTCAGCGCTCTAATAAAAATTACTGTTATTTAAAGTAAGTTACCGTTAGTTAAAATTAGACTTGGAATCTAGCAGAAATAAACGCAAGGTTATTAATTATTACCCAGTGTTAGTTAATAAAGTGAATTTCTACTTTCAGGTCAAAATAGGAAAACTGGAAATATTCTGTAACTCTCCTATGCTTTCAGTTCGACTTACTCTGGCCATACATTTGAATTTCATATTGAATTCAATTTGACTTTAGTAAGTTAACCTGATTGTGTATAGATACATTTTAAAAAAGTGCAAGAGAATACTAAGAATGGACAGCAACGTAAATAGGTATCCCTGCTCGGTTTACAAGGTGGTTTTAGCTCCTCTTGTACCGTGACAGTGAGAGCCTAACCCATCTGAATGTCAGACTGATATCAACCAAAATGGCAAAACAAATCCAAAAAGCAGGCCTTCTCTCTCTGCATGAGAGATAGAACAACCCTGCCTGACAGCCACTAGGGGGCAGAACTAAAATAGATTCAATAACTGAATCTATTTTAATCGCCACTGTTTCCAATAAAAAAAAAGCAGTGGGAAAAATATCACTTCTTTAAGGAAATGTGAAACTCCAGCATATAGTGTTAAAGTGCTAAAGGCGCACTATACTGTAAGGAATAAAAACATGTTTTCCTAATGCTATAGTTTTAAACTACACATTTAGGTTGTCCACCCTGCCATGTGAGGGTTTGAAAGGCAATATTAGGCAGTATTACCTTTCAGCCCTTGTGGCACTCTGGCTGAAATCATCAGTGTAGATGATCTCTGCCAATCAAATGTTTCCCCACAGGGAAACATTGGGAGGCTAATGCGCATGTACAACAAAAAGCCGTGTCAATCAAATGTTATCTATGAAATCATCTGATAAAAATAGCCGAGTTTAACTTGGTAATTGGGGCGGACACACGTCCAGTGGCTGTAAGGGAGACAGCCAATAGATTAGAGGAATTTTAATGTAAATATTGCTGTTCCCGCAGATTGCCAATGCTTTTGGTTGCAGCATTAAAACCATAGGGACATGGCATTTAGACCATTTCATTGAGATAAAGGGGTCTTGTTGCATATAGAGTCTCTTTAAGTAGTGCAATCTCCCAGATGGTGTTGTGCATACAAATAAATTAACAAACATTAAGCAATGATAAGAAAAAGTGACCCTATGCACAAACAATTCTTTCAGTCCAGGACACATCATTAGGCTGCACTTGGCCTCTCGTGCTTTCCACCCCACAGATAATCAACCTGGACGGATAAACTTATTTGTGATTTAGTCCACACTAATAGCTTTCATTAATTATCTCGATAAGTATTATTCACACAGTTTGATGTTTGAGTAAAAATTGTTTTCTTTACATACATAGCGAAATTACTCATCATAATGAAAGGCACACGTAGGTGAGGCATGGCAAGCTAAAAGTTTCAGTTACTGCTGTCTGTATTTGCTCTTTTATCTAATGTACCAGGACAGTTCTTTTTCATGTTTTCCCTTTCTCTCTTTAGTTCCTTATTCAGTTCTGAATTTCTTGTACTTCTGTTCCTTACATTTCTTATTCTCTTTTTTGAAGTATTACCTATCTTTAGCAGTACATTGTAATGCCATACATTCCTTTGAATCCTGCTAAAGTTTATCCAGAATGCATAATGAATTCACTCTAGGTTCTTCCATAATAATTTGAATGTAGCACATCCCTTGCATTATTGTATATTCCTTTATTGTCGCTGTCTACCACTTGCAAATTGATACTTCTTGTGGAATATTGTGCTATATCGCAAGATGCACTTCATTTCAAACTCGTTCACAGAATGGGACAGTGACTTCTGTATAGCACTATTGTCTGCACAGCCTGCATGTTTTAATCCAACAGGACACCTTACAGATGACATGAGCCAGGACATTTACAGCAAGGATGCACAGTTGGAAAGTCTACAGAAAATGTTATATTATTTAGTCAGTTTTGAAAGCTTTGAATATTTTGTGTGTGAGTACAACACCAAGGTCTAAACACAATCTTGGGAGTTTGTGGGATCCTCTATTTATACAATATGCAATAAGATGGATCTGGGAACTGACAAATAGTGATGGGGGAAGTTCCATCTTTTGCCAACGTTTGCTAACCTTGGAATTTATTTCAAGACATGGAGGCTCATATTGTGCTTATCTCTTTCTTTATGCCAAACTATGGCAGCAAAGACAAACCAATAGGAAGAAAGTATGCAAAAGTGTAACCTTTCATACTCCACCACTCATGAATAGCATACCCCTATTTAAACCTAAACCACACCCCTAGCAGCCTATTTACTTGCTGATCCCTTGCTAATCCCTTACTTGCTGATCCCTTGTGTTCAAGTTAAGCATATGACCTCCCATAACGTTTTTCCTACTTACTATGTTACTAGGGGTACTTATGAATAGCTATGACTACTTTGTGCTTTATTACCTAGGACTACTTTGTGCTTTATCACCTCCCTGGGAGGACTTTGCCTATGTTCTTCTGTCCTTCCCTTGGGTCATTTGCCCTTGAGTGCCTCCAATGCTCCCCTTGCACTTTATTCTGCTATCTTTGGGTTTCCACATTGTACCCCCTGCTCTCCCTTGTGCTCATTTCATGGCCCACATTTTTTGTGTGCTTTGGACCTTGCTTTGCTCTGCCATCTTGTTTTGTTTGGCCTAACTGGTTTTTGCATTCCCATGGCTCTCACAGGCTATATATGTTCACAGACTCCTCAACTCATTTCCCCTTCCTCTACATGAAACAGACGGTCAGACACAATACTTGCGGGTTGAGAGGCAGCTTCCACTCCTGGCCTGCCTGATTTCCATAGACCTTGGGGTGTCCCTGGGCTTTTGAAAACATCTAGACAACATATAGGGTGGGTTCGTGGGCTCCTGGAACTCAGAAGTCTTACCAATCAGTCTGGCACATCTAGGCAGGTTGGTACATGTCTCGGACCTGGATCACCCCTATGATGAAGATACTCCAGTTCCTTTCTCATATCTGGGCTTTGGATTCAGATGCTCGTGCTTTCACCCCAGGTGGTACAATATTTCCTGGTGCAAGACTTCCATTCAATTGATGTTTTACCCAATATTTGCATCCCAATCCCTGTTGTGTCCAGCCCTACCTTGGCTCACTGGGTGAAGTGAGTCTTGTTCTCAGCCAGGGTCGACATTGTTCTTTTCGGTGCCACTTGGTTTGTAGGTCATCTGCCTCAAAGGTGGTGTCTCTGCGTGGTCATCTTGAGGATTTGATGCATTCAGGGGACTGGTCACTGAAATCAACTTTCTGCAAATTTTACTTTATACGTATTCATCATGTTTTTACCTCAGTGATAGCTCAGCTTTCAACTTGCACAATATGACCCTCCATGTCTTGAAATAAAATTACATAATTTTACTACTTCAAAAAGTCATGATTTTATGAAAGATACGCAGGCGAGTATTGTCCCCCATTGCTTCTGATTTGCATCAGGCTTCCCACCTTTGTTTGTTTGTTGTCTGTACCTCTTCTGTTACCTTTTTTCCTGTCCATGATTCTTTTTTCATTATTGGTTTTGTTTATCATCAGGGTACTGTTTTCCCTTGTATTCTGCTGTTAGTTTTGGGATTATGATTTTGTGGATCGTTCTATGCACTCTTTGCTGTTATGTTTACGTATGTACACATTGCATGATATTTATTGCATTGCTATTATTATTATTATTATTTTATTATTTATATAGCGCCAACAAATTCCGTAGCGCTGTACAATGGGTGGACTAACAGACACACAATTGAGATCAGACAACTGGACGTACAGGAACAGAGGGGGTTGAGGGCCCTGCTCGATGAGCTTACATTATTGCTTGTGGTTGCCCTGTTTCATTAATTTCTGGTGTCTAACTGGATTCACAACATGCCTTTTATGTTCCTGTCAGCTGATCTGTGGTCAGGACTCTCCTTCCAGTGGACTATCTTTTGTTCCAGACCGGCTGATGCTTGTTTTCGTTGTTGGTGTAGTCGGATCGCACATCTTCCGGTTGATTGTTGCAATTGTTGCTTGTTTCATCGTTCTTTGACAGATTATTCCTTGCAAAGAAGTTGTGTGGTTTAGATTTATATAGGGGTATACTATTCATGATGGGTGAAGTGTGCCAGGTTGCTCTTTTGCATATTTTTTTCCTATTGGTTGTAATTTGCTGCTGTATTTTGACGTAAAGAAAGAGATAAGCACAATACTCGCCCCCGTGTCCATCATAAAATTAAGGCCTTTTGGCATAAAACAGTAAAATCATGTAATTTTACCATAAAACAAAGTAGTGCCCCATTTGTCTTATAATATGAGAATTTCATTTTTGCGTTATGATCTTATACAGACAGTTTATATGAGCTCTTTGATAGACATGAAATAGATCGATAATAATTGAATAGAAACTTCTGTGTAAATTAAGCAGATATTGCATTCAGGGGGAACATATTCATGTTTTAAAATTGTAACCTTGTTATAATAAGAACAACTTGTAGGGCCATCAGCACCTTATGGCATGTAACTCATTCGAGATTTATCAAACGGCTGTGAATTTAAAAAGACATGCCCCAAGGAATGATTTCTAAAACACAACACTTTGATACAGTGTTATAGTTTCCATAAAGAGAAATTAAGTGCAAACCAACTTCCTTATTATACCCAGGGATTATGGTCCCATTCAGTTAGAATACGCTTTGATTTCCTTTCTCCATTTAGCTGTTGATCTCTCTTTTATTCTATTTCTAACTTCAATGTATAATTCAGCACTTGCATATGAAAGAAGAGGTCAATTAAAAATAAATATATTTTAGGTTTTCTTATGATTATAAAATTGTTTCTTTGAAGACATTTACTTTTACTTGACTGTATAAAGGACAAGGGGTCATCCATTGACACTCGAGGATAGACATTTATCCCACAGCAGCAGAAGGGGCTCCTCACAGTAAGGACAATGAAAGACATTGTAGTCCAAAGAAGCTGATTTTAACAAATTCAACACATGTTTTTACAAAAGATCTAGATACCCTTTTACCACCTCAGGATATAAAAGATATCTGATGATCACTTCAAGGATCAAAAAAAAATCAAGGATAGTTGGAACAGTGAAGGGACAAAATAGTGTGAAAGATAACACAATGTGTTGGACTTGGGTCATTTTTAAACTTCTGTATTATTATGTTATTGTGGCGAAACCGATCTCGCCACGTGTCCTTGGAGGGGGCTGATTTGCCGCCTCTTGCCTTTGGACTATGGACCAGACTTTATGGGAATGTGATACCCCAGATAGCCATACCATGGAGCCTATTCATATAATGAAAGACTATGGGAAAGACTTTAACTCCATGGCAATTGTACTGTGTGAGTAGGATCTGCGCGCTATTCGGTAGTTTTGTGCGTGCAGATCCCAGCTATCTGGGGATAGGTGAAATGTCTGTGTGTTATGTGTAAATGTGACTTTATGTATTTTAAAGTGTTCTATGTTGTTTTGCAACCATGTGGTTAATGGAGTCTGCCTTTAGTCCTGGGTAATTGGATTACTTCTCCAATTAACTCCAGGGCAGAAGGGAGGAAACCAGGGTGCATTGTGGGGATGTTTTTCTGCCAGCCAGAAAGGAACAAAAGATACTTTTAGTAACTTTTGAACCCCTGGTCGGATTCATGCCATTTTTTAATATGTTGTTCCCCTGAATGTATTGATTGTGGATATGTATTTTTATGTGAATGTGATGTATGGTTTTAGAGTTATGAAAGTTGTGTAAAAGTATATTTTACACTGTATGCATAATGGGATTATGTGTCACACTAAGGGGAGGGGATGTGTGGGAGGTAACATCTATGTCATTGGTTCTTTTATGCCTCCCCCTGGGTGTGGCCTGTATGTGTGAGTTGGAAATAAAAGCCAGGCTGGATGAGCCAGTCCAGAGTTCCTGTTTTACCCTCAAAGTGATGTGTCGTCTCATTATTGGGGGGAAGGATTTATTGCATGCTGTTCCAGTTGACTGCTAGGAGTACAAGCCTATTCGTATGGTTCCTATTCAATGGTCTACAGCATTCCTATGCTTTAGAAGGTTCATATGCTGCATCGGTTCGGTGATTGTGGTGTCTGCCAGAGTGCTTGGAGTCCTCAGGAAGCACTAGGAGCATCCATTAACGGAGGTACCAAGTCGGGGTGCCAGGCGATCCGTTACATTGGTGGCAAGCGGTGGGATGGCGTCCTAGTGCGAGGTAAAGCAGCTCGGAGACACAGTACATTTGGATTTACAAATTGAGGGCGACGCTAGTGTGCCTACAGCGTCCCTGTCTACACAAAGATTTGGGAAAATGGGGTTCGTAGACCCCTGGGCAACACACACACCTGAGGAAGAGAGTGAATTAGAATGGAGAGATAATGCCCGGAAAGAATTATGGTACGATGCCCTGGAGGAAGTCCAGTATCAACGGCAGCAGCACCTTCCTGGTGTCGCATACCAGTTGGAGGAACAAATGGCCTGGCGGATGCCACTTCTGGGAGATCAACCTGGAAGGCAGCGGGTAAGACAACTCGAGTACCTTGTGGAAAGGGAACTGAGCCTGGACGCCTCATACCGGGCACTGTGGTGGTGCACTGTCCAGCCAGAGACGTGGAGGGCAGAGGGCATCCAGCCAGAGGGGGAGAACTACACAAGCCCTGGCCTGTTGTGGAAAGCCTTAGTGGAGGATGTTGACTTCGGCAGTCCAGCAGAGTCACGGTACTGGGCTATCTTTCATTACCGAGGTGAGATGATACAGGGCCCGAGATCTATTGGACTGGGAGAAGACCTCCGCCGTTTCGCTGCCATGGAACGAGAGCTGGAGATGGACTATGTAGAACTATTAAATTCCTGCCAGCCGCAGAGCAGGGACGCAGACCGGGAAAACTGGGTGGCAGACCCAGACCTGCTAGCCTATAGCTGGGAAAATGCGGCAGAGGTACCCCCTGCTTCACTACCAGTTGCAGAAGTAGGGGACCTCATAGACTGGTCCTGGAGAGACCCACAGATGGCAGGTGGAGATGGGATCGAGGTCTCTCTACCGGCCCTACAGGGATGCTGGGCAGTCGGCCCAGATCCCCAGCGGCAGGTTACAGTTCAGAGAGAGGAGCTTGTTACACCCTCTCTCCAGCGGCAGCCTAACCCACCAAGGGGAGACCGTAAGCCCCACACCAGCGCAGATGGGACCGTGGTCTCTGCGCCCAAGTTACAGGGAGCTGAAGGAGCCGTCCTCCCTCCCCAGCGGCAGTGTGATTTGTTGGGAATTGGGAGCCCGGTCTCCATTCCCCAGCGGCAGAGTATCCAGCAGGGAATAGAGAGCCCAGCCCCCTTTCCCCCACAGCAGGACTCTGTGCTGGGAGGAGAGACAGTCGGTCTCCCTCCGCAGAGACGGGAAGTATGCATGGGAGAGGAGATTGTTACCACCTCTCCCCAGCGGCGGATCATTAATGTACAGGGAATAGAGAGCCCAGTCTCCATTCCCCAGCGGCAGAGTGTTCTAATGGGAGAGGAGCTGGTTACCACCTCTCCCCAGCGGCAGCTTAATGTACCAGGGGGAGACTGTAAGCCCCACACCTGTGCAGATGGGACCGTGGTCTCTGCACTTCCAGCACAGGGGGTAGGGACGGTCGGTCCTGCCCCCCCACAACAGGGCTGTTTAGCCAAAGGGGAGACAGTCTGTCTCCAGCAGCAGAGCTGTGTAACTAAAGGGGAGACAGTCGGTCTCCAGCAGCAGAGTTGTGTAACTCAAGGGGAAACAGTCGGTCTCCAGCAGCAGAGCGGTGTAACTCAAGGGGAGACAGTCGGTCTCCAGCAGCAGAGCGGTGTATTTAAAGGGGAGACAGTTGGTCTCCAGCAACCAGGCTCCAACCAGACTACTCCCGTGGTAGTGCTGGCAACAGGACAGAGTACCGCTGGTCTCTGCCCCCTCAGCAACCTACCAAGGCAGCCTACCAGTCCCCCACACAGCCGTGGTGAGGCACCTGAACCTGGACAAGATTCTCCCTCACCCAGGTGTAGTAACTGTTTATTGTGGGTGGGCTGCTCTGCAGCCAGAAAGGAACAAAAGATACTTTTAGTAACTTTTGAACCCCTGGTCGGATTCATGCCATTTTTTAATATGTTGTTCCCCTGAATGGATTGATTGTGGATATGTATTTTTATGTGAATGTGATGTATGGTTTTAGAGTTATGAAAGTTGTGTAAAAGTATATTTTACACTGTATGCATAATGGGATTATGTGTCACACTAAGGGGAGGGGATGTGTGGGAGGTAACATCTATGTCATTGGTTCTTTTATGCCTCCCCCTGGGTGTGGCCTGTATGTGTGAGTTGGAAATAAAAGCCAGGCTGGATGAGCCAGTCCAGAGTTCCTGTTTTACCCTCAAAGTGATGTGTCGTCTCATTATTGGGGGGAAGGATTTATTGCATGCTGTTCCAGTTGACTGCTAGGAGTACAAGCCTATTCGTATGGTTCCTATTCAATGGTCTACAGCATTCCTATGCTTTAGAAGGTTCATATGCTGCATCGGTTCGGTGATTGTGGTGTCTGCCAGAGTGCTTGGAGTCCTCAGGAAGCACTAGGAGCATCCATTAACGGAGGTACCAAGTCGGGGTGCCAGGCGATCCGTTACATTGGTGGCAAGCGGTGGGATGGCGTCCTAGTGCGAGGTAAAGCAGCTCGGAGACACAGTACGTTTGGATTTACAAATTGAGGGCAACGCTAGTGTGCCTACAGCGTCCCTGTCTACACAAAGATTTGGGAAAATGGGGTTCGTAGACCCCTGGGCAACACACACACCTGAGGAAGAGAGTGAATTAGAATGGAGAGATAATGCCCGGAAAGAATTATGGTACGATGCCCTGGAGGAAGTCCAGTATCAACGGCAGCAGCGCCTTCCTGGTGTCGCATACCAGTTGGAGGAACAAATGGCCTGGCGGATGCCACTTCTGGGAGATCAACCTGGAGGGCAACGGGTAAGACAACTCGAGTACCTTGTGGAAAGGGAACTGAGCCTGGACGCCTCATACCGGGCACTGTGGTGGTGCACTGTCCAGCCAGAGACGTGGAGGGCAGAGGGCATCCAGCCAGAGGGGGAGAACTACACAAGCCCTGGCCTGTTGTGGAAAGCCTTAGTGGAGGATGTTGACTTTGGCAGTCCAGCAGAGTCACGGTACTGGGCTATCTTTCATTACCGAGGTGAGATGATACAGGGCCCGAGATCTATTGGACTGGGAGAAGACCTCCGCCGTTTCGCTGCCATGGAACGAGAGCTGGAGATGGACTATGTAGAACTATTAAATTCCTGCCAGCCGCAGAGTAGGGACGCAGACCGGGAAAACTGGGTGGCAGACCCAGACCTGCTAGCCTATAGCTGGGAAAACGCGGCAGAGGTACCCCCTGCTTCACTACCAGTTGCAGAAGTAGGGGACCTCATAGACTGGTCCTGGAGAGACCCACAGATGGCAGGTGGAGATGGGATCGAGGTCTGTCTACCGGCCCTACAGGGATGCTGGGCAGTCGGCCCAGATCCCCAGCGGCAGGTTACAGTTCAGAGAGAGGAGCTTGTTACACCCTCTCTCCAGCGGCAGCCTAACCCACCAAGGGGAGACCGTAAGCCCCACACCAGCGCAGATGGGACCGTGGTCTCTGCGCCCAAGTTACAGGGAGCTGAAGGAGCCGTCCTCCCTCCCCAGCGGCAGTGTGATTTGTTGGGAATTGGGAGCCCGGTCTCCATTCCCCAGCGGCAGAGTATCCAGCAGGGAATAGAGAGCCCAGCCCCCTTTCCCCCACAGCAGGACTCTGTGCTGGGAGGAGAGACAGTCGGTCTCCCTCCGCAGAGACGGGAAGTATGCATGGGAGAGGAGATTGTTACCACCTCTCCCCAGCGGCGGATCATTAATGTACAGGGAATAGAGAGCCCAGTCTCCATTCCCCAGCGGCAGAGTGTTCTAATGGGAGAGGAGCTGGTTACCACCTCTCCCCAGCGGCAGCTTAATGTACCAGGGGGAGACTGTAAGCCCCACACCTGTGCAGATGGGACCGTGGTCTCTGCACTTCCAGCACAGGGGGTAGGGACGGTCGGTCCTGCCCCCCCACAACAGGGCTGTTTAGCCAAAGGGGAGACAGTCTGTCTCCAGCAGCAGAGCTGTGTAACTAAAGGGGAGACAGTCGGTCTCCAGCAGCAGAGCGGTGTAACTCAAGGGGAGACAGTCGGTCTCCAGCAGCAGAGCGGTGTATTTAAAGGGGAGACAGTCTGTCTCCAGCAGCAGAGCTGTGTAACTCAAGGGGAGACAGTCGGTCTCCAGCAGCAGAGCTGTGTAACTCAAGGGGAGACAGTCGGTCTCCAGCAGCAGAGCGGTGTAACTCAAGGGGAGACAGTCGGTCTCCAGCAGCAGAGCGGTGTATTTAAAGGGGAGACAGTCGGTCTCCAGCAACCAGGCTCCAACCAGACTACTCCCGTGGTAGTGCTGGCAACAGGACAGAGTACCGCTGGTCTCTGCCCCCTCAGCAACCTACCAAGGCAGCCTACCAGTCCCCCACACAGCCGTGGTGAGGCACCTGAACCTGGACAAGATTCTCCCTCACCCAGGTGTAGTAACTGTTTATTGTGGGTGGGCTGCTCTGCTGTTTCTGTCTTGTGGGTGGGCTGCTGGACTAACAAGGGCACTGACCGGCAGGAGGTCAAGTACCCTGTTAGTCTGGGGGGTAAAGGGGAGAAGTGTGGCGAAACCGACCTCGCCACGTGTCCTTGGAGGGGGCTGATTGCCCGCCTCTTGCCTTTGGACTATGGACCAGACTTTATGGGAATGTGATACCCCAGATAGCCATACCATGGAGCCTTTTCATATAATGAAAGACTTTAGCTCCATGGCAATTGTACTGTGTGAGTAGGATCTGCGCGCTATTCGGTAGTTTTGTGCGTGCAGATCCCAGCTATCTGGGGATAGGTGAAATGTCTGTGTGTTATGTGTAAATGTGACTTTATGTATTTTAAAGTGTTTTATGTTGTTTTGCAACCATGTGGTTAATGGAGTCTGCCTTTAGTCCTGGGTAATTGGATTACTTCTCCAATTAACTCCAGGGCAGAAGGGAGGAAACCAGGGTGTATTGTGGGGATGTTTTTCTGCCAGCCAGAAAGGAACAAAAGATACTTTTAGTAACTTTTGAACCCCTGGTCATATTCATGCCATTTTTTAATATGTTGTTCCCCTGAATGGATTGATTGTGGATATGTATTTTTATGTGAATGTGATGTATGGTTTTAAAGTTATGAAAGTTGTGTAAAAGTATATTTTACACTGTATGCATAATGGGATTATGTGTCACACTAAGGGGAGGGGATGTGTGGGAGGTAACATCTATGTCATTGGTTCTTTTATGCCTCCCCCTGGGTGTGGCCTGTATGTGTGAGTTGGAAATAAAAGCCAGGCTGGATGAGCCAGTCCAGAGTTCCTGTTTTACCCTCAAAGTGATGTGTCGTCTCATTATTGGGGGGAAGGATTTATTGCATGCTGTTCCAGTTGACTGCTAGGAGTACAAGCCTATTCGTATGGTTCCTATTCAATGGTCTACAGCATTCCTATGCTTGAGAAGGTTCATATGCTGCATCGGTTCGGTGATTGTGGTGTCTGCCAGAGTGCTTGGAGTCCTCAGGAAGCACTAGGAGCATCCATTAACGGAGGTACCAAGTCGGGGTGCCAGGCGATCCGTTACAGTTATCATCTCTAATAAAATTTGTCTCGGGGGCGGAGCCTGACCACCGAGTCGTGCAGACGTGTCTGACATGAGCTCCTGCCTGGCGGGCAGATTTCGGGACATAAGCGGCAGTTTTAAAGCCCAAAGACGCCCGAGGGCCGCTCTCCTCGGCGCAAGAGCCCTCAAGCAAAATTGACTCAGCCTACCCCTCCCCCCTCTGGACCGGTGGGGGTCATCCCGGTCCCCACTGGACATACCGACCAGACTGGAAAGCAGGGACGCCAGCTACAAGAAACGCTGTAACGCCAGGCACATGGGGCACGGCCAAAATGGCCGCTCGGCACAAACCAAGAGGGCGGAAAACCCACACCCAGCCACCCATGTCCCCGCTGGAGTTCTTCGATCGGCTCTGCGCGAGCTTCAGGGATGCTCTGCAGAGCCGTGGAGCAACCCCCCACCAAGCGAATACCATGGTGGCCTCGTGGATAAGACCGGCAACGAGACGTAGCCACTACGTGCAAATACCACGAGCCTCCAGGAAGGCCATCCGGCAACGCAGACTCCAGCGGGCCTTGAGGCGGGAAAGGGTGCCATACCTCTGGGGAGCACGCTACAATCCGCAAGCAAGCGACACCAGGATCTTTAAACAACCCAAGCACACAAGTATTCCCATCGACCAAAACCCCGGCACCCAACGCAGCAAGCTTCAAACCCTCCCGGCCAACGCCGCAACACAGAAGGCAGAAAGGATACACACCCCGCACAGCAACACCGGAGCAGACCTCCGCAGCAGAGATGTCCAGTTATGGGGCTATGGCGGAGAACGGAGCTCTGACACCGCTGCCAACATGACCTCCTGCTTCCCGCGAGACGGCTGGATACTCCATACTGCCGAACAGAACCTTGCTGCCAAGCGACAGGCCTCGAGAACTGGCGTGGGTTAAGGGCCGGGAGTGGACTAGCTACATGTGTCTCACGCCTGCTGTACCCTTCATTGAGACGCCTGTTGCATTTTATCTACATGGCTGACATGCCTAACACTGAACTGCCACGGACTCACTAACCTGCAGATAAGCAAAGTTATAAGTGATAACATACTGACAAATGCTTTATGCACACTTTAACCCACGCTGTAATTGCCTTATGACAGTCACAGACAACACTCAGAATGTATGGATACCATAATTGTGTTACTAGCCTGCATTTCTCATGCACCCTAGCCTACACACTAACAACATATCGCTACACTACAGCCTGCTCATACGAGGTCCACACATACCATAGACCTGAAACAAGAAACCATAATCCTTGTTGTTGTTATTGTTTTTTGTAGCTTTACTCTTGAGTTATTTTTTTTTTAATTCTTTATTTTTGAAAGTGCATTGATTACATACATTAGTAATGTCAAAAATAGTACAGTAGTAAATTGATATTGATAACAGGTTCAAGATATGTTGCACTTTTTTTTTTTTGAATGGGAATTCAAGAGTAAACAGACAGGCTTAACAAATTAAAGGAAACTGATAGGCTATGCATGCTGCCTACAACATTTTAGTTTAAGATTATGCTACTAAGTCTGGTCATATACTGCAAATGGTCAATATAGAAGATTAATTGCGCTGTTAGGAAATACTTGCTGGAACACATTAGCTTGTAGACCTGCCGCTTCATCTGCTGGTACAGCTGATAGACCACTGGGCTCCTTGCGATTCCGTGCCAAAGAGTGCTTAGTTAGTACAAAAGTCCAGTGCAATGTGGGTGTGAATGCTTTCTTAAGAAGGACGGTGTAACGGTCCGCTGGTACCTATGCTGCACTGTCAAGGCCGAGGTGGGTATAGCTAGCCCTTGCTTGGTGGTTTGATGTGTTCTCACTCAAAACTCGGCCAGGATGGTGCGTGTAGTGGGCAGAGGGTCACGGGTGGTGGCTCCTGGCTCTGTGCCGTCGCAGCTGAAGGAGTGCAGCCCTCCACCCTATTCATGCGGGTAGGTCGCGCACATGGCTGGTATTCGGCGGCCATCTTGAGGAGCGCTGCTCGATGGTCCACGGCAGGGTGATGATTTTTAAGGCCTTAGTTGGCTCTCCAGTAGTTGCCCGTGTAGACCGGGATGACCCCCCCGGTCCAGGGGGGGAGGGGGGAGCCAGACACCAGCCGGAGACCCGGGAGAGCGGCCGTCTCGTCCCGGCTCAAGCTCCTCCACACTCCGGGTACTTGTTAGGTCGTTGCTGGTGCCAAGGAGGGTCTTGGCGGGTATCCCCGTGTACCCCATCAGCTTAAGGTCAATTTAGTCGCTTGTGGGTATTGCTGAGTGGGTTTAGGCTCTGGTCAGCGCTGATTTTGTGGCCCCGAAGCGGGAGCTCAGACATGGCACGTCTGATCCCGCCGGCGGTCAGGCCCCGCCCCCTCTCTTGAGTTATTTTAATGGTTTCCACGACAAACCAAATGAGAAGTATTATGTCCTCTGTTTCCACATGTCTGTCTAACCAATGTCATGCCTGAAGGAATATGTTCATAGGTAGCATGCTTAGCCTGAATAACATTACTCTTCTTACTAGAAGACACTCACCTGTATGCACACAACATCTTCAAACCCCAACACAGCTCCTTATGTTACACAATCTATTGATGTCTACGCTAATAGAAGAACTGCACGCTACTCATCTAACTATTAACTTAATCTAAACTACAAACACTGAAACTAAACACTACAAACACTAAATTACAAACTCATTTCAATCTTTACCCTCATATTTTGTTCAGCATGTTTGCTGGTACGCCTGTTTGTAAACTGCTATAACTTATGTACTAAAAACAAAAAAAAGTGCAGCACACCATGATGACGTTAACAGATACATTGTTACTCTACCTCTGAAGCTATGTGATAATGCTGAAATGTAAATTTAACACTGCACTCAAAAATAAAGAATTAAAAAATAAATAAAAAATTTGTCTCAATAAATAAATGCAAAGACAGGAATGAAAAAATCTATTTTTATTTATGCTGAATTGGGAGAATATCTAAAACTGTGAGAAGGAATAGGCTTGTTTATCTTTTTTGGGATATGTATGCACACATTTTCTTACCGTGTAATTGCAGATTCATAAAGCACCATATTTATTAAATCATGTACACATAACATGATGGCACCTAAGTGAAAAAAAAATGTGTGTATCAGAATGAGGGCTTTTTATTCTGACAAATGTATACTTGAAATCAGGGAATTATTTAGTCAGACAGAACGAGTCTGTCTGTGATGTAAAAAAGGAATCCAACGGAGATCTGTGGTGGTAAAGAAAGGTGAGGTCCCCATTATGTTATCTTTGAGTTTATATTCTCAAGCAGGTGGGTCAAGCAGGCATACTTCGATATATTGCTGTAGGAAATCAAACATAACATATAACTCTGGGGTTGGCAGGCTACATACTGAATTCCAACTGTTGGTGTGACATGAATGAGTTTGTAGAGCATCCATGCTGTTTCCTGCATGATCCTCTTATAATTCAGGTAATTTACACCAGATGAGTATTCAGGCGTATGGAGCATGTTCAGATAGGACCAGGGGCCTCTGTAGATCCTTACATGGCAAACAAGCAGTGGGGTTGAGAGCAGCAAGGTAAGCATCCATAGTAGAAAGTTTGAATGTTTTAGTTGGGCTGTGCTTGGCCAGAATGAAACAAAATATACCTAGCTTAATTATCTGTCCCAGGACCGCCCTAAGTTAATAGTACGCTTTCACTATTGGGTTCTCAGGACACTCTACAACTACTTCAGTTTATGTGGTCATGGACCAGAACAGTTCTTTTCTGAAAGCAATTACAAATATAATTAAAATGGTGTGGTTTTGAGGTGAGTTATCAAGACTGTCACCTGTCATTCTATCAGACTATTGGCACCTTTGCGCTGAGTTCCATTTGAAGTATTTCTAGCAATATGTGATGGGTAACTGCTATTCTGCAACAAAGTTATTTTATAACTTTTGGAAAAGTGATTGCCAAAGGGTCGATCACTAACTATTGTGATATGACTTAAGTAACTATTAAACCAAGCATGCGGCCAACAGTCAACATATTTGCGGGCCACCTGCCCTGGGGCCGCTTTCAGCTGTGGCTGCGACCAGCAAGACAGGAAAAATATTTCCTGATTCTTGCTCTACCGGCCACAAGAGGGCAGAGTGGCTGTGTGTCTGCGCTGAGCAGACCAGCGCAGCCACTCTCCCTTCCCTCCTGCTCGCAGTGTTAAAGGAGCGTCTGGCCTGTTTCAGCAGGGCTGGAGCTGGAACTGGAGGACGGACAGCAAATTGTAAGGCAGGAGAAGAGGGGCAGTGTATTAATTTGAGGGAAGGAGGGAGGGGGTACTGTATTCATTTGAGGGAGGGAGGGGGCACTGTATTCATTTGGGTGATGGAGGGGGCCAGTGTATTAATTTGAGGGAGGGAGGGGGCACTGTATTAATTTGAAGAAGGGAGAGGGTGTGTTAATTTGAGGGAGGGAGGGGGCACTGTATTAATTTGAGGGAGGGAGGGCAGTGTATTAATTTTAAGGAGGGAGCACTGTATTAATTTGAGGGTGGGAGGGGGCACTATTAAATTGAGGGAGGGAGGGGACCAGTGTATTAATTTGAGGGAGACAGGGGGCCAGTGTGCCAAATTGGGGGGAGGGCAGTGCAGCGTGGTGGGTGGGGGGCAGTGTATTAATTTAAGAGTATGAAGGGACAGTATATTAACCTGGAGGAGGGACGGGACCAGTGTATTAAATTGGGGAGTGGTGAAAGTGTATTAATGGGAGGGTACAGTGTATTCATTTGGGGAAGTCAGGGGGGCATTGTATTAAATTGGGGAAGGGGAGGCATTGTATTTATTTGAGGGAGGGAGAGAGGGAGGGAGGGGCAGTGTATTACAGTGGTGGGGGGCAGTGTGTTAAATTGGGGGGAGGGAGGGCAGTGTATTAAAGTAAAGTGGTGGGAGTGGGGACATTCTATTCAATTAGAGTGAGGGGTGGAGGGGCAGTGTATTAGATTAAGGGGCAATGTATTAGAGTGGGAGGAGGGGCAGTGTGTTAGATTGGGTCTGCATGGAGGTGCTGAATTCTCCCCATGGAGATGCTGTTTGGCCCGCAGCTTTTTGCCACACATGCACAATAGCCTCCCAATGCTTTCCTATGGATTGATGATCTCAGCCAAAGAACACACTCATAGAACTTAAAAATAAACAAGATCACATAATTAGTTTTTTTACAGCTGTGCAACAGCATACATTCACCATTTCAGTCCCATTGCCAAACATTTCTTAATATGTCAAGGTGGTTGGACTGAAACATAGTTTATATGCAAATGCATTTCTTAAAATAAATTTGCTCTTTTGTTTATTTTGAAGCCCTACGAACTCGAGGACGTCCAGTGTCAGGCAACTTTTTTATACTGTACTTTTCTAAATAAACCTACGTTTCTATGGAAACTGAAGTTTGTTTGTTTGTTTTTGCGGACCACATACACGTAAACCTTGTTTATTTGGCCCGTGTTAGCCTTTGAGTTTGACATGCTTGTCTTAAACCATTAGAAAGCTTCAGACAAGTTAGCATTGCTGTTATGATGGCTCAGTGAACCTATTTCTACAGAAGGAAATCTATTCATTTTGTTCTTGTGAATTGTAAAGAGGTACAAGTGATGATTTAAAGATCATAAAAATGTATTATTTATATCGACATTTGTTTTTTTTTTTTTTGTTTGTTTTATGACAAACCCATCATCCTCTACACATGTAAATAAAAAAGAGTTTTTGTGTAGTATAGTTGTTGGATTCATCAGGTGCACAGTTTAATAAAACATTAATAAAATAGGACTTGTGGTTATTGTACCTAGTCAGAGTAGTCTCCTCTCCAGTGGTGTGTGCAGGTGTTTTTTTCTGTTCATGTGGAGCAGTACATCAAGCAGATGGCGGGCAGCAGGAGACAAGGGAAGCGGCGAGAGGTCTCAGAAATACCTTAAACACTTTAAATGCTGCCGGTGAAATCTATTTGGAATAAATTGATAGAAAAGGGCAGGTGGGCTAATGTGATTACAACAGCTGGAAGCTGGGTTGAAGGACGGTGGGAGACAGCTGTTTCCTTGCTTATCATTTGCAAGTTATCTAGTATTTTTTACTATTATTATTATTTTATCCAAAGACCCATAAGACCCCTTTGGCATTGACACTGATTTGGCAATAACTAAAGAAGAGCACGCGCTATAGGAATGAATGGAGTACAGCGATGCAGCAATTCTCATCTCATCATAATGTACAAATGATACATTGTCAGTTTTGTGCTTGAGCCTGTTAAACTAGTTTTCACACACTTGCAAGGCACACAGAGTAGTAATGGTATAGCTGTCTGTTACATTACAGTAAAAGACTAAAAAAGTGGGAGGAAGGGCACTGTTTTAGATTGGGAGGTACTGAATGGAGGTACTGAATGCTCCCCATGGAGATGCTGTTTGGCCGCACAGCTATTTTGCCACACATGCACAATATCCTCCCAATGCTTTCCATCTCACGTAAAATGCTCATGTATCTAAATATGGTAAAAACAAATATAAACATTTGTAATTGGTTTATCCAGATATCACGTTCACCTGTATGTACTTCCTGTCTATTTCTGTCTAAACTATTCTGGAACTAGAAAATCGAGCCACAACTGTGTCCTCCAAATGCTGTGTCCAAATACACATCCTGTATTAGATGGGTAGAAGATGATAGGAGTTGTGATGAAACTATTTCTGGAGAGCTCCGGTTGCAATCCCTGCAGCATACTAACCAATAAAGGCCTAATCAATAATGATCGCCTATTAAATGTTGTGAGGGAAAGTTTGTGAGCCCCTCAGAACTATCTGCATTCAATAAGGAGTGTCACTTCTCTGAAATGTACACCATTGAATGCATTAACGAATATAACCCATAATTTCCGTTAACGTTTTTTTCATGAGATGCTCTATTTTGTTTTAAATGTATATTAAAGATATAGCATATGACATCAGAGTCAAATTCAGACAAGGCAATGCCAGGGCATTATTGCCAATGAGGAAGAGAAATGAAACATTGTTTCACTATAGTCACCAGAAAAACTACAGCTAATTGGATTTGTTCTGGTGAGTAGAATCATTACCTTCTGGCTTTTTGCTGTAAACACTGTCTTTGCAGAGAAAATGTAGTGTTTACATTACAGCCTAGTGATAACTTCACTGGCCATTCCTCAGATGGCTGATAGAGATCCTTCCTGGGTCATGGCTGTCTAAAATACATCCAAACATTCAGTATCTCCTCTCTCTGCATGCAGACACTGAACTTTCCTCATAGAGATTCATTGATTCAATTAATCTCTATGAGGAGATGCGGATTGGCCAGGGCTGTGTTTGAATTATGCTGGCTCTGCCCCTGATCTGCCTCCTTGTCAGTCTCAGCCAATCCTATGGAGAAGAACTGTGATTGGATCCGGCTACCACTTCTGATGATGTCAGCAGACTGCTTGTTTTTCTGAGGCAAACAGCATGCAGAGTTACAGCTTCAGGCCTGAATACAGTAAGATGTTGCTATATTTATGGAGGCATGAGGGGCCTAAGAGGGCTAGATGGTGGTTTTAACACTATAGGGTCAGAAATACATGTTTGTTTTCCTGACCCTATAGTGATCCTTTAATTTCTCCTCTTCTCTGCATGCTTTTTATAGTCTGACTGTCAGGTGCAATAGACACGACATATAACAATGATTGACAGATAGCTAAGATGGAGGCACCAGTTGCAAAATAAAGAAGTGAGGATTATTGCATTTAATTTTATTTTTTACAGCTCACAGATACATATTTGTTAATTTAGAGGATAAGTAAACATTGTGTCAAAAGTCTTGGCAAGTGACGGCTCCCCTTTAATACGCATTATTCCTGCATTAATGATTACTATGCATTATCTTCAAACAACACTAATGCCACTAAATTAGACAGTTAACTTTATTACAGCTTGCTTTTCAGGGATCAAAGCAGAGGCTTGTACTGTGAATGGTGCTAACACATTACTTCTTTAAACCACCAGAGACTGTGCACCAATTTTTGTTCCCTCACATATTGCCATAGTAGCTGAATAGTCCCCTTCAGATATTCTGACGTCAGAGGAAATTTAGTATATATTGGGTTTTTTAGCATTTTGAGTCTGAAAGCAGACACATTTCCCCTGATTATGATGATTAACAAAATATATTCTCTGTTTAAACTTCAAAATAATATAAGCTAAAACTATGACATTGAAAAGTCATTTTGACTAATTCTAGTCGTGAAGTGGTTCACATAACATATACCAAGATTCTAAAGCAATGCACAAACAAACAGCTCAAGTTATACAGTATATAAAAGTATATATCTACCATAATGTCACTTGATTTAAACGATAGTGTGTTGTACTTGTTTGTAACATAAAGAAAAAATGCTCAGGCACTCACTGTGTTTTAAATGAGTAAAGTGAGTGAAGTTAGTGCCTAAGCATTTTTTCTTTATGTTACATGCCCGTGGGGTATGCTGACGCTAGGTCAGTTGCACCCTGTTTTTTGGTTAAGTGCAGCCCTCATTTTCTTTTTGAAATACTTTTTTTTGTAGTCTGAATTATCACAAATGATAACAAATATAGAACTCATTAACCAGTCTTGCAAAATAATGAGGATAAGAAAGCTGGGTAAAATTGGGTCTTTCCTGGAATACCAAATTCATTTTGTAAGTGACTTTATTTTACTGCTGTTAAAAAGGATAAATCTAATAACATGCTTTCCCTTTCATCTAAGACGTACCTCCACACACAGCCCAGTGCACCAGTGCTTATAATGTAATGATGCATTTATATTCAACATTAGCTCCGTTAATATATTTTTCATTAAGTGCAATTCAATTCATGTGTGATGCTGTGCATAGAAAGTGTACACTGCTCCCTGTGTCTATATATTACAGTGACATTTTGGGCCTTGAGATAAGGACGTAGTCGCTTAATGAGAGTCAGTATTAGAGAATGTACACACAAAATACACAGTTTTTAAAGATTGGCGTCATAATTGGATGACATATGCATATGGAATAAACGTACCTTATTATGGGTTCAGAAGACAAAGACGTCCTAATAGACATATCTGCTATTTACTCTTTAAACACAAAACTGATCTGCTACACTTAAAAATGCCAGAGGTACAGAGGGCTTAATTAGCAATTTGTACAACTGGGAGAGCAATATACAGTGTGTAAACAAAAGCTTTAGCATAACTGTTGTGGAGGACAAACATCTACCAACACAACCCATGGGATTGTAAACTGAACATGTAAAACACAGGATCCAAGGGGAAATGAAAGTATGAGACATGCATTTAAATTTACGCCCATGCTTGTGCTGTAAAACTTTTTTAAAAGTTTATTCCCAAAATACTGGAACGACGGACCTTTTACTGCATTAACTTCTATTAAAGCAAATTATTCAACCAGAAAAGCGTTTGCCGTTTTGAGATATGGATGTTTGTTACCCAGCAGAATGCTACTTATGTTAATAACCTCAGAAGGATGGGGGGATGAGCTGATGATGCAGAGAATCTAATTTCTACTATCAACAGGTACAAGTAATACTGCAGAAGGAGCACTAACCAATGAGTTATGTCATCAGTTTATATAATTACTTGTGTTTTCAAATCAATTCATTTTTGTTTTTCTTTTTGTAGGATTGTTGTAATCAACACTGAAGCTCTGTATAACGTAGAGTTGTTCTTTCTGCATTATTAATCACATTTTTGTTCTCATTTCAGAAAACATCTGATTTAGTTTCATAAAACCTTAATAAAAAAGGACTTGCGGTTATTATACCAAGTCTTTGCAATGCAGGTGCTCTGAGCAATTGCTGCCTTGTGAGTTTAGCTCCACTGAGCTAACCAAACCAGGAAGATAACTGATGTGTTTTTGACTGACAGCCAGGTGGGTGTAGCCAGGTTAATTTTTTAAAAATGTCAATTTCTATTAAAGTTTGCACTTTTTGAAAAATGAAAAAAATTAAGCCACGATAACTAAACATGACAATTTTATATCTCATGCAATGACAGTCTCACATAAAAGTTATACATAAATGACTATTTGTAACCTTCATGAAAGGTGTATCATCAACAGCAGATCTCAACTTTTATCGCTAAATCTCCCAGAAACCCTTGTTGTGCTCATAAAGCTAGTTATGTTAATATTAGTCACTTTCTCCCCACTCAGGCTCCCCTGTGTGCTGTGCCACTCCCCCTCCATGTCCCTTAGTGTTCCTCTCCCCACCCTTCCCTGTCCCTTAGTGTTACTCTCCCCTCCACCCCCTGTATCTTAGTGTTCCTATTCCATCCCCCTTACCTGTCTCTTAGTGCCCCCCATTCCCATTAATGTTACTCCCACCTCCCCATCATAGTGTTCCTCTCCCTTCTCTTTTAGTGGTCTCCCCACTACCCCAGTGTTAATTTTCCCTTCCCTTCCATCCCCTGTACCTTAGTGCCTCCCCTTTAATGTTCCTCTCTCCCCCTATAGTGTTCCTCAACCCTCCCTCTTTTTTAGTGTTCTCTCCCCCTCCAATAGCATTCTTTTCCTCCTTTCCCTATCCATTGCATTCTTCCCCCCCCTCCCCTGTCCCATAGTGTTCCTTCTCTCCCCTCCCATAGTTTTCCTTCCCTCCTCCCATAGTTTTCCTCCCTCCCATAGTGTTCCTTCTCCCCCTACCATAGTTTTCCACCCCCTCCCATAGTCCCCCCCCTTAGTGTCCCTCTTTCTTCCCCCTTTGTCCCTGGTGTGTCTCCTACCTTTATTGTAGCGTGGCCATGCAGAGCGGACCGCGGTACAGGAGCTTCAGTCTCCTGTACCTGGCCAGACTGATAGGAAGTGCTCTCTCAGTGAGCACTTTTTTTCAGTCCGGCCAGGTACAGGAATCAGAAGTTCCTGTACCGCGGCGTGCACTGCTCCGCTCGGCACGCTACACAGAGTGCCTAGCAGTAGGGAGCGCTGTGTGCCCACCTCCTGCCGGTCACTCCAATCTAGCGCCCCCCGGGCCAGTGTGCTCTAAGGCAGCCACTTGTGCCGCCTTATGGACGCGCCGACCCTGCCAGCTGGGAAAAATATGAATGACCTTTACTGATGACTACTCTCAATATACAATGCCATATCCCAAGAAGCACAAAAATAAGTTCCTGGAGATGTTTTAAGAGTTAGCTATCAACAGCAAAAATCAATAAATAAATAAACAAACAAATAAAAATCAATAAATAAATACAGTCTAACAGAAACTGTAAATAGTCTGTACAGGAAAATGGTGTAAATACACAGGGGAGGCACAAGCATACCAGAAATAACAAGACAACAGAGAAGCAAAAAATTGTACCATACACCACTAAACCAAATGGAAGACAGAAAGAAAAACTCACAGCCTAGTGGCGATGACCGGATATATGCCTTGAAATCATTTGAATTATGCTATAAGTCTTTCAGCAACCAAAATAAAGAGAAAAAGGCCTCCTCAGCCACATCTCCAAAACATGAGAAATAAGGAAAGAAGTGTAGCAGCTTTTAACAAAGTTCCTGTAGCCTCAACATTAGTGAATAGATAACATGTAAGAAAAGTTGCCATTTGTACAATCATAAACCAGAATCCAGTGCTTCCTTTAATAATATGTTCTCTATTCCTAAAGAGTTACCTGCCAGCACAGGAGACTATTACATGTGATAACTAAATGCATTCACAAAAGAATCATATTGCACCATCTCATTTATTCCATATAGCACAATCAGAAAAACAAAGCAAACGAAGTTACCCTATTGTGTACTAGTGGAGCAAGAAGCACATACCTGACAATATTAACATGATCAGTAAGAATGTGTACGCTTTGTCATTCAAGAAAAGTCACTACTAGTTCTGTAGTGAGTAGCATTAAAGTCTGTGTATAGGTATTTTTGTTGCTACATCAAACCGATGAAGGGAAGTACAGGCACTCACATACCAAAACACCGTCTGTTATACATGAGGTCAATTAATCTGTCACTTAATGTCAACATGTTGTGGCACTTGGTTATTGAGCAATGGGATTAAACTATTCAACATGCCTCATTTCATATTACATACTTAGGTACTGATTGCTAAAGTTTAGTACTACTGTCAGCAGACTAGATTTTATGTGATGCTCTTTCAAACAAATGACTGACTTTGCATCATGGGAAATGTAGTCTAGACATCATTGCTAAAGTGCAAAGAGATACTGAAACACCGTACTGTCAGCTGTCACATAATACAGTTATAACAGCTTCAATAGGAAATCAGATTATGCTATAATTCCCTAGCATTGCTTACCTAAGCAGTTAACTCAACAGAAGGCTGGGGGTTTAGAGAACAGAAAGGCTCAGCTTAAAAAAAAAAAAAAAAGAATAGACTTGAGACAAAGTGCTCGCGCAGCAATATCCTGTAATTTCTGCTTCAAAGCAACAGCAGTGTTCCTTATCCAAGCTTAAATTGTCCTAGCAGATGCTTGGCATTCAATATCCAAACTGGGATGCTTTGGAAGTTCCAATTACAGAATCCTCCCTGAAAGGCAAGGCTGCATTTCACTGATTGTTTTAGACAAACTTTGTTCTCTTCAATCTTTTTCTGGCAAATGACATTCAAAGTTTGCATACCAAGGATAACTGGAGGGAAGATGAAGAAAAAAAAAAAAACATCCTAATTATTTTAACAATACAAAAATTCAAAGAGCAGATAAAAAGAAAAAGCAGATGGGCTAATGGCTTAGTAAATGAGATGCGCTTGATCTTTTACGGAAGAACACCGTTCATAAAGGATTTTGTATTTTCATTTGGTGTAAAGATCCTTCTGTGAGATGCTTCTCTGTGGGACATAGAAGAAATTAACCATAAACGTTCAGACTCTCCGGCATCTTGGGAAACACTTGTGATCATTCTAGGAGGAGTGAAATGATTTAATGAGCTGTGAGATACAAATAAGGAAACTGCAAAAGGATATACAGTAAAGATAACGAAAGATAAAGAAACTGTTAAACGGAAACTCCACGCACCAAGATAACAGTTGTTTCTTGAATAGGTTATAGTGCAATGATTGCCCTTGTTCCTTTTATATGACATTTAGACCTCAGTTTAAATAGAGTTAAACGTCATATCGGGAGTTTATTGGCACCAGATAATCATTTTACATGTTCAGATTGATTAAATTACAGCCATCAAAGGCTTATTGGAAACTGATATGTATTGGTTCAAAAATGGAACCCAATACCTATAATTTGCAATGAAAATATTGAATGTGATATTTTAATTCTATTTATCTGGCACACAGTGCCCAGTAAATGGCCACATTGGATTTGACAACTAAAAGTTGTTGAATAATATTCCACCCAAAGTGGACAGACTGCCTGTCAATCAAGCCAGCAGGTCCACTAGGGAGGATGATGCTCAGAACATTGTTTCAGTGCTCTCTGCGGGGTCCCATGGCCCTGAGCATAGTGTAAGCACATTTAAAGGGATGCTAAAGGCACGCAGACCACGTTAGTTCAGTTTTAATAAACTGTAGTAACTACATTTTAGGGTTAACTCCACCTTTAGTGGCTGTCTATCAGACAGCCACTAAAGGGACTTCCGGGTTGTTAGGTGACTTTTGGTCTCCTAACTGACGCTGGATGTTCTCATGCTATGTATGAGTACATCCTACATCATGTAAAACCTCATAGGACATCATTATACATGCTTTCCTATGGGGGAAATACCAATGGGCACTCATGCAGGAGCATAGCAGAGCCCGAACCAGCACCGAGGGACATCGGCGCTGGACTAAGGTATGTGACAGAAGGAGTTTTAACCCCTTCTTCAGGAGGGGGGCACCATAGGCAGCTATAGTGCCAGGAAAACAGCTTCTGTTCTCCAGGCACTATAGTTTCCCTTTAATGATGTACTTGTGCTACTGTTTCTGGGGACAGTTTCCTGGTGTCCCCAAAAACCAAGGAAGAAAGTCAGGACAGTGAGAAAGGACCATAAAATAGGGACAGATCCACTGAAATTGGGATGGTTGGGAGGCCTGGTACGGTCTTTCACTTTGCGAATAACTTGATTTAACACCTTACAAATAACGCTTTGTCCTAGGAATTGCTATTTAAACTATACCTGCAGGGTTTTTCATTAATCTACAATATTTTGCAAATTGAATCTGAATGACAAAACTGCAGGTGATTTGGAAAAATTCACCCAATCAGTCACAACATGGCTATTTCTTCCATACTTTTTCCACCTGGATTTCATTTATAAAACATTTAGTGAGTTTAGAGTTTAGTGATTGACTCTGATTAACTCTGGAGCTCATATTGTTTATATGAACCCTGCTTCCTAGAACAAAATAACCACAGAGAACATTTTCAGATTCCTATAAAAGAGAGAGTGCTTCTGTTCTAAGACAAATAAGGAAAAGAAAGCAGAACAAGAATATAAGGGTTAACCAGGGAATACAATTATATATATATATATATATATATATATATATATATATATATATATATATATACATATATATATATATATATATACAAAACGCAAAAAAGCCTTGCACTCCTACCAAAAAAGATTATGACCCGGTTCTTGGTTGCACAATAAACATAAAGCCAAAAAAAGACCAGCACTCCCAGGATTTTCAAATAAACAAAAAAATATTACTTTACTCCGTAGTCAACGTTTCAGCACCTCTTGTGTGCTTTCATCAGGACAGCATATATATACTGAATAAAATTATAAACGCAACACTTTTGTTTTTGCCCCCATTTTTCATGAGCTGAACTCAAAGATCTAAGGCTTTTTCTGTGTACACAAAAGGCATATTTCTCTCAAATATTGTTCGCAAATCTGTTTAATTCTGTGTTAGTGAGCGTGCCTTAGGCTGGTTATAATAAAAGGCCACTCTATAATGTGCAGTTTTATCACACAGCACAATGTCACAGATGTTGCAAGTTTTGAGGGAGCGTGCAATTGGCATGCTGACTGCAGGAATGTCCACCAGAGCTGTTGTCCGTGAATTGAATGTTCATTTCTCTACCATAAGCCATCTCCAAAGGTGTTTCAGATAATTTGGCAGTTCATCCAACCGGCCTCACAACCGTAGACCAGGTGTAACCACACCAGCCCAGGACCTCCACATGCAGCATCTTCACCTCCAATATCGTCTGAGACCAGCCACCCAGACAGCTGCTGCAACAATCAGTTTGAATAACCAAAGAATTTCTGCACAAACTGTCAGAAACCGTCTCAGGGAAGCTCATCTGCATGCTCGTCGTCCTCATCGGGGTTTCCACCTGACTGCAGTTTGTCATCATAACCAACTTGAGTGGGCAAATGCTCACATTCGATGGTGTCTGGCACTTTGGAGAGGTGTTCTCTTCACGGATGAATCCCAGTTTTCATTGCACAGGGCAGATAGCAGACAGCATGTATGGCGTTGTGTGGGTAAGCGATTTTCTAATGTCAATGTTGTGGATCGAGTGGCCCATGGTGGTGGTGGGCTTATTTTATGAGCAGGCGAATGTTATGGACAACAAACACATGTGCATTTTATTGATGGCATTTTGAATGCACAGAGATACCATGATGAGATCCTGAGGCACATTGTTGTGCCATTCATCCACGACCATCACCTCATTTTGCAGCATGATAATGCACGGCCCCATACTGCAAGGATCTGTACACAATTCCTGGAAGCTGAAAACATCCCAGTTCTTGCATGGCCAGCGTACTCACCGGATATGTCACCCATTGAGCATGTTTGGGATGCTCTGGATCTGCGTATACGACAGCGTTTTCCAGGTCCTGCTAATATCCAGCAACTTCGCAGAGCCATTGAAGAGGAGTCGACCAACATTCCACAGGCCACAATCAACAACCTGATCAACTCTATGCGAAGGAGATGTGTTGCACTGTGTGAGGCAAATGGTGGTCACACCAGATACTGACTGGACCCCCCCCCCCCCAAAAAAAAAAAGGCACACCTTTGCAATAATCATGCTGTCTAATCAGCATCTTGAAATGCCACACCAGTGAGGTGGATGGATTATCTCAGCAAAGGAGAAGTGCTCACTAACACAGATTTAAACAGATTTGTGAACAATATTTGAAAGAAGTAGGCCTTTTGTGTACATAGAAAAAGTCTTAGATCTTTGAGTTCCGCTCATGAAAAATGGGGGCAAAAACAAAAGTGTTGCATTTATTATTTTGCTCAGTGTATATATATATATATATATATGTGGAGAGAGAAAGATAGTGACACTCTATATACTTAAATGGAATACCTGCAGCCCCATACTTGCCATTGGACAAACTGGGCAAATCCCTAGCAAGCTTTGATGGCCATAGGCTGAGGCAGACAGGGGAGATCAAAGGAACTGCACCCCTGACAGATTACCATGTCAATGCTCTACTTTCCTTCTGAGTGCAGATTGAAAGGAGCTGTGGAACTGGCCTGAACCCAGCCCAAGGTGCAAGCATATAACTGCACCCACCCGACAATCATGGATCCCAAGGGTCCATATGCCTCCCTCCCTAGCCCAAGCTAAACAAAGGGAATAAACTCTTTTTTTTTTTTTTTTTATAATATCCCTTCAACACACACTGTAGCCCCAATCACCCCCTAAACATACCATAGCCCCTATCCTCCCAATCACACACACCACAGCCCCTGTGCAAATTAAACACACACTTTACAGCCCCTACTTGCTCTAAACACACACAACAGCCCATATCCCTTACAAACACAGACTACAGTCTCTATCACACCCTAAACACACAACTACTCTACAGTCCCTACGCACGACTAAACACACACAGACACTACATATCACCACCTAAACACACAGACATAACAGCGTCGACCTCCACGCACACTTGAGCCCCTATCCACACACGCATGCTACAGCCCTATCCATTACATACCCTGTTCCTACTCCAAATACACAAACACACTACAATACACACTACTTGTTTTTCTTTCACCAAAAAAATCATAAAAGATACTCAACTAACTAAAGTGGGTGCATAGGTATTAAGGTTCACCAATCTAAAAATACCATGTTTGAGTTACAGAAATGGTTCACAACACATAGGTACGTCATTTGCTTACACACACAATTTAATTGAATGTCAGAAAGAACTCAAAGACAAAGCTTAAATTAAAATATATTAATATAAAATGTACACTGTACATTGTATCTTCTTAGTTTCTTCTAGATGATTCAGAGTGACTGTAAACTTTCTAAGCCCTTGCTCTACAGTGTGCGCTATACACTATAAGAATAAATCACGCTTTCACTCTTAGTAGGATTTGAGATTTATTGCTATCATTCCATCCCTATCAGAAAACACCACAGAGCAACTATATAGATGTTCTGTCACCCTCAACAAAATATCATACAACTTTATGAAATGTTTCTGTGGTGCTTTTATCAGTTATACCAAGAACAGCTCGGAAAAGATTTTCGGATAAACTCCATGAGCTAGAAATATTAGAAAAAGTAGGGGTATGCTAAAAACTCAGGTTTATATAAATATAAAAGATGAAAACTAGGCATAGTTAACTCTCATCTCACAAGTGAAATAAGAAATATTTCCATTTGTATTTATCTTCTACAAGTATCTGCTGCTCTCTCCATCAGGAGTTGGTACGGCCTCCCATGTTCTGCTTTTGCATGCTTCCCAATAGTCCTGATTTTGGCAGGATAGTCCCAATATTTGGGTCCTGTCCTACAATCCTGCATTGGATCCCTGGTGTTCTGCTTTTGGGAACACCAAGAAACTGTCCCCAATAATCATAGCATGAGCGCATGATAAGACATGCTCACGCAATGTTAAGGGCACTAAGATCCTGCTTTGATCACTGAAACAGTGCTCCCTGTAGGATCTGCCCTCAGTGGACTGGTTAAAATGATTTAGAGGCACCCTGGTGTGTATTCACAATAGGTTAACCTGCCATTAACGTGGAAGGACAGATGCCCTTTTGTGTGGGTCAGTCTCCTTTTCATGCAGGTCTGACACCTTTTGGGCTGAACCAGTAACACAATTGCGTCACTGGTTCAGCTCCTTTACCACCCTCTCATTGGCGACCTGATTCTGGGACTGCTGATGGTGAGAGGTATGCTGTTGGGAATTTTTAAAGCTTTTGTAATATTTTTGCTGCCCCCCCACCCCTCCCTCTCTGAAAAAAACCTTGAAAACAACATCACTGTTTTGGAAAGATTGAATCACATAATTAAATGGTGGCAAGGCAAATAGGTCTGCATTAACATAGAAGTTGGTGGAGCGACAGCTCCAGGCCCAACCTGTTTCAAAAGACCCACACCACTGTCTAACCTATCTATCATATGGCTGGCTCTTCCCTCTCCTCCTAATTGAGGAGGAGGAGGAGGCTACTTAGCTTCTTAACTCCTATGGAAGCATAAGGGTGTATTAAGTTTTTCACACATGGCTTCTCCATTTTGGCTTTATTTGTATTAAATAAATCATGACATGGTGTAATATGTCATGTGTTGCTCATCTGAGGTTGTACTTACCTAATTTTAAGGCCTGCTAAGAAACAATTGATTGTTATTTTGTCCTGATATGTACAATCATAGAATTTAAAGAGGGTGTACTTTCTTTTTCCCATGACTGTATATGTCAGGGTGTGATATACTGGGTTATACACTAACCACACAATTGTATCAAATTGAAATCCGAATTGAAAAATTCACGCTAAAGAAGCTGTGACTAAACCTGAAATGAAGAATTTCTCCAAATTAGTTATTGTTGCCTTAATTTTGCTATCTCAATTTCAGTTCACTATATTTTGTATTATTGCTATTTGTTATTATACTTTATTTATAAAGCGCCAACACATGGGTGCTATTTGTACAAGTAAAAGAGAAAGGTATAATACATCTGAGACAAAACAAAATTTGACAAATACAGGAGGAGTTGAGGGACCTATTCTCGTGGGAATTTACATTGTAGATGGATAGGAGGGGCTAAAGACAGGAGGTACTGTGTACACAGTACTGCAATAATGAGAATTAAAGGGACACTATAGTCACCTGAACAACTTCAGCTTAATGAGGTTGTTTAGGTGAGAACTATAGCTCCCTGCAGCCTTTCTCATGTAAACACTGTATTTTTCTGAGAAAATACAGTGTTTACATTGAAAGCTAGGAACACCTCCAGTTTCAGTCACCAGAGGGACTTCGGAGTTGATGGAGGCATAATATGCCTCCATCCACTCAGATCTGCTGTCAGCAGAGCACAGGGCAGCACTGTGCACATCATCCTGTGATTCAGTATCTCCTCCCTCTGCATGCAGACACTGGACTTTCCTCATAGAGATTCATTCTCCTCTATGAGGAGATGCTGATTGGCCAGGGCTGTGTTTGAATCATGCTGGCTCTGCCCCTCATCTGCCTCTTTGTCAGTCTCAGCCAATCCTATGGGGAAGCACTGTGATTGGTTTAGGCTACCACATGTCAGCAGACTCCTTGTTTTTCTGAGTCTAACAGCATGCAGATTTACAGCTTCAGGCTTGAATACAGTAAGATTTTTACTATATTTATGGAGGCATGAGGGGCCCAGGGGGGCCAGATGGTTTTAACACTATAGGATCAGAAATACATGTTTGTGTTCCTGACCCTATAGTGATCCTTTAAGTAAAATATGTTAGTTACTTCGTTGAATGGTAGGCTTCCCTGAACAAGTATGTCTTTAGGGATTGCTTAAAGGAAGGCAAACTAGGGGAAAATCTAACAGTGCGAGAAAGTGTGCCCAGAGGATTGGTGCCACACGAGAAAAGTCCAGCAATCTAGCATAGAAATAGGTGATAATAGAAGATGCAAGGATCAGGCCATTATTAGATCTTAGGGGTGGGCTGGAGTACATTTGCTGATTAGTGAGGGCAGGTAGTGGGCAGGTAGTGGGGGTGCAATATTTGTAAGGGCTTTGTAGGTCAGGGTGAGAATTTTGAATGTAATTCAGCATAATGATGGGTATGATAGATTAGCTTGGCAGAGGTAATCAAGATAGACTGAAGGAGGGAGAATTGGGAGAGAGGAGGGCCAGGTTATAGGTTACTGGAGTAGTCTAGACAATAAATAAGATGTATCTAGTGTGTATATTTGAATGCAATTATGGGTTTACATATATTCACAACTGATCATTTATTTGGGCACGAATAGTTCTAGATAGATCTGCAGCATCTAGTTATGCATTATAACTACTACAGTGTAAATATACTAGTTATGTTTCAAAGAGTGCCCTGACACTCCCGTATTGAATAGAATAATTTGATTTCTTACCTAGGATCTGCTAATGCCTTCACTACATCAGCCAGAGAGTCAAAAACTCTCTGTCTGAGCTAAGCCTTGCAGTGTATGGCTTAACCCACTGACACATTCAGGCAATGAACTAACCCTGCACTGCAGGGTTTAGCTCAAGAGAACTAACAGAAGCTCCTAAGCAAGAACTTCCAGTTCTCTGGCTGTGGTAGTGGGGTAGGTCAGTCCCCGGGTAAGAAGTCCAAGTGTTCTAAAATGGTTTGACTACTTACAATGTAGGGCACTAGGAACTCCTGATGCCATAAGCCCAATAGAGCTTTGTAGTAGCTATGGTGCCTGGATTGTTCCTTTAACATACTGGTGTAATTAGGCCAATCAAAACTTTCAGCTCCAGACCCATGGGGCTCTTAAACAGACCCTGATTGCAAGAAAAATAAAAAGTGTGGTACGATTTATCAGTTACCCTTTACATTAACAAAATGATATCCAGTTTGCACAATATACCAGTCTGTGGCCAACAAACCTTAACTGAAATGTGTGGTGCCTGAATGAGGAAAGACAAAGAGTTTTGTTTCATCATTCAGGTCACCTAAATGCCTGCATGCTACGAGCAAAGCAATTTTAAAGAACACTTCAAGCAAAACCACTACAGAACACTGCTGTTAAGAGTGGCCTGACCCCCATCACAAGTAGCCAGATTTAGAATGGTTTGATTTCTCGGAGACATTCAGCTGATTGCTCTTTGCCAACGAACAATGCCTGGATTCTTTCAGTAGTGGAGGACATCTGGTAATGAGTCAAACATTCTAAAACGGTTTGAGAACTTAGATTAGAAGTTGCCAGGGCAATCCTGGCACCATAACCACTAGAGTGCTTGGAGTGTTTCTTAAACATTAGATTCTTTAGGTGCAGTTAGATGGGATAGTCCATCTGTGTCCATAGTGATATGCTCCACATGTTTTTCTTAAAATCTGATTGAAAAGATGCTGGCTATTTTTGTCATTACGTACATCAGGATAACATTTGTATTACATTTTGCTGAATTCTTCCTCCACAAGACTAGTCAGTTGAAGAGTTCTTGATGAGCAATCCAAGAAACTGTGCATAGTTTCAAGCTCTTATGTTCTGACATGGAAGCTGTGATTCAAGGATGGGCCTGGAGCTTGCTATTTTAAGACTTATTATTATAACTTTCATGGCTCTTGGGATCTATACCATTGCATTTTGAACAGTAGCAGGTAATAACTCACTTCATATACCTGCAAGGAATAGTAAGCTTAACTTAACTCTATATTCATGTCCTACCAATTAATAAAGGACAGTATTACAAATATGCTTCAGATACGTATATCCTTAGTCATATTTAGAAAAAGCAGAATGCAATTCAGTATTCTATTTTATTCCTTTCAATTAATTAAAGACGAACCATTGCTATGCATAAAATTGCACCATTAAATAAAATACCGAAAACCATCTATAACGTTTGTTAAACGTGTTAAGGAACACTCCAAACACCATAACCGCGGTACCATGCTGTGGTGGTTATAGTACCAGGAAAGCCCTGGCACCCTGCTGATGTATGTTGTAAAGCTATTTAAAAAAAAAAAACTGTACATTTCTTACGTGGGTTCTGCCTGGCTCCACTCCCTGCCTTCACTAGTCGACAGAGAGCCCGAGGTTCTAAAATAGTTTGAATACTTACATTGCGAAAGGACTTGCATCTAGCCTAAACTATTTCCCTACATCTAGAAAATTCCATAATAAAGAAATTAGAAACAAAACATGTGCAAGATGTGTTAAAAACAAATGTGGCAAATTAAATAGATGTTTAACATATGTGCAGGTATGGAGCCATTATTGAACAAGTGACTTAACCCAAATCAAGTTACCATTGTGTGCAATCATACCCAAGGAATATCCAGACCAAGAGTAAGAAGCCACACAGCCAAAGCTTAATGAAGAAGAAAGTAATGTAAGTATGACAGCTGTGTAAGAAAGCAAGTTCGATTTGAGTGAAGTGAAAATACTATAGCCCAAACTTGCAGACACTTTAATTGTAAATTCAAAAGAAAAAATAGCAACATATCAAATCTTCACAGGCAGCCAATTAGCTTTCCGTCAAAGGTTATCATAATTAAATTGGATATAAAATGTGTTATAATACTATGGTGTTATATTTTTTTTCTGCCTGCAATACAATAAGTACCAATAAATCTATTAGAGATCTTAGTATATAAAACACTTTATAAAAAATATCTGGAATGAAAAAAAATGTGATGCATGTGGAGAGAGAAAGCTAGCCCATCTGGTCTAATCACACAGAAGAGCTACTGTAGCTTACATTTCTGAAAAAACATAATGATGACCATGATCGTAAGGTGTCAGAACAGACAGTGCAGCAGTTTGCTGTGACCACAGACTGGTCAGAGTGCCCATGATGACCCTTGTCCATTGCCGAAAGTGCCTTCAATGAGGATGTGAGCATCAGAACTGGAATCACATTTTCTTTTAGGTGAGGTGAATGGCCAAGTGTGTGTGAATGTTTTACCTGGGGAAGAGATGGTCGCAGTATGCAAAATGGAAAGGAGGCAAATTCGATCTATGGAGGCCCCACCACACAACTTGCAGGACTTAAAGGATCTGGTGCTAATGTCTTTGGAGCCAGATTCCACAGGACACATTCAGAGTTCTTGTGGAATCAATGCCTTGATGCATCAGAGCCGATTTGGCAGCACAAGGATGGAACTAAACAGTATTAAGCATGTGGTTTTAATGTTGTGGACCAGTGTATACATATATACTACAACTTGCTTTTTGCTGGAAAATCCAGTTTGTAAAAGTATCCTACGAGGGTAGAATTGTCTCAAAGTAGCCATTCACAAGAACAATTTGGTGTTAATCAGAAACACTTCTTTTAGCAAATGAGAATATGGAAGAGATACAAAGAAAAAAAATACAGCTATACTACTAAGACTATTATGAAGGGAAACTATCCTTCAGCAATTCAAGCAAACAGTGTCATTATGGGAATGAATTGGATGATATTATTGCTGTATAAACATAATTAAATGCTGCATTTTGGGCTATTGCTTTGGTTCACACAGATGTCATTATTCAGAAGGTAAAGATCAGCATATAAATCAAATCTAGGGATTACTTTTACAAACAAGATAAATCATTACAGCTTTAAATAATACCAAATTGACAACAAAAATAACTGTGCAAATAAATGTAATAGTTAATTAAACACACAAAATAATAAACTTAGAGTTAATTAAGCTACATCACACTAAAAGTCAGAACTTTACATGTTGTGCACATTAATTCCATTAAGTAAAGTAAGCATACTTTTATAACTTATTCTGTGTGCAGAATATATTTCAGCAAGGATCGAAAAATAAATTGGGTTTCAGATTTGATTTCCATCTCATTTGTAACATAATAAGGAAAATAGATTGTAAAATTGACCAGAAAAGGAACAGCATGACATGTATTCATAATGTATTTTATGCATTTTTGTTTTACTACTAATAATGAAAATAATGTTTCCCATTTCCCTCCACATTGTAACATAATTAAAAAACAAAAAGAAGACACAACAGCAACAAAAAACACAAACATTTTTGGCCAGAAATGTGATTACATTTGCTTCCATATTGAAAATCCACTGTCCTTAACCCCTTAAGGACCAAACTTCTGGAATAAACGGGAATCATGACATGTCACACATGTCATGTGTCCTTAAGGGGTTAAGGACCAAACTTCTGGAATAAAAGGGAATCATGAAATGTCACTCATGTCATGTGTCCTTAAGGGGTTAAAGAAGCGGGTCAGGCACTGCCACATTTGGTAACTTGTGTAGGATAGGTTCTAAGTAGTAAAGTTGGGTGAAATTTTCAGCATTCTTAGTTTTTTTTTTGTTTTGTTTTTTTAAATAAATTAAATAATAAGCTCACCCTTGCTGCTCCTCCAAAGCAAAGCAATACAAATTATGCAAAAAGAACATAAATACAAGGGGATAAATAGTTAGACACACTGATACAAATGAAGAAGAGAACTCTGCCTGTGGGTTTCAACCTCCTACCAGGTATGATTCAAGAAAGCCTGTGAGTTTACAATCTAAGAATACTCCTGAAGAATGTTATAAATTGGACTTCTGAATATTGAAGGTGAGAAATTAGCTGTCTACAACCTAAAACAGTTGCTGTACCCATAAAGTAGCTGACTTGTGCAAGGAGAACAATTTTTGTTTCGGCTAAACCACTTTGTCCAAAAATAATAAAAAAATTGGGATGCCAGAAATTCTTGCATATGGTGGTTCGGATTATCAGAAAAAAAAAAACAGAAAAATTAATCAGACAAATCAGGTACAGAAATAAGCTAATGTACTGCAAAATATATAATTATGTGTCATTTGTGCATTGATGCTTCATCTATCTTCTTGTCACACATTATCCCCAACTTCTGCTTAGAGAGCTACGGCTCTTTCAAAAGACCATAGCCACTAGCACTAAGTTGGTGTGCTGCAGCCTCAGACTACCATTTTCTGGAGGACTGATAGGATGGCAGTTAGTAGGGCACCACAGGAAGGAGGTATCTGGCAGCAATTGTACAGGGTTTCTGCTGGGGCTGGTGGCCCATAATCTCAGTACTTTCCAGGCTGGACTGACCTACTAGGATGTTATTGGAAGACAGCCGGCTAAGATTAGAATGTGGAGGTGGTTGTGGGATGAGGTGACAAGTTGGTATGTCTCTTTATAATGTCTACAAGGAGCAAACATGTTAGTGTGAGAGTTTTATGCTTTTATATATTTAGGTTTTTTTTTTAAATTGGATTGATTTAATTATGTCTTTCTGCTTGCTTTCACTTGACTGCAGGACACTATCTGCTACACAGATCCATGGTGGGATGATACAATCAATACGGATTTATATGTAAAAGTTTGGTTATTAATAGTGCTTATAGTGCTGCAGTATGCTTCTTTCATCCTGTTTTCCATGCTGAATGCATCACCAGCAAAAGCTTACATTAATTTCCTTTAGCACAACCAGCTCAATATATTTGTGAGAAACTTGACAGAATCTGTGTTCCGAATGATACTTTATAAATTTAGACTATGTATATCATTAATTCTGAGAAACAACATTGGGGATGTAGGTTGAGCATCTGATCTCTACCACTTATTTATCAAACAAACATATTTGCATTCTTTGGCTCACCAGATCAAATATTCACTGACCATGATGGTTATTTTATAGGTTTGTTGGCACTTGGCATACATAAGAAAGTCATACATGAGCTTTTAAATTGACCAGCTTGTAAACAAGTCAAGGGCCACTAGTGCAGGAAAAGGATTCAAAATAAGTTGCTGGTATGATGGAAAGAATGTGCTTGTTAACATTTGAATTTGTCTCCATAATGCAACATCTTACTTTGCGGTTCATTTCATATAAGCCAATAGGTGACAACAGCAGATTTTTTGCTCACCGTAAGCTTTTTTTTGCCATGTATATTTTTCATTAAATTTAAATATATATATTTCATACTGTGTGCATAATGTGACCATTGTAATGTTTTATATAAAATATATAAGCTAATGTACTGCGCAGAACACACAGATTACCAGGCTTTTGATAGAGGACCAGAAAATGGGGAATATATATCGCCCAGGAGGGGTGAGAATATATATATATATATATATATATATATATATATATATATTTTAATACAAAATACAGTGGTCACATTATGCACATAGTAGAAGAGAAAAAAAACTGAATACATGTTATCAAAAGCAATCATAACTAGAAAAGCTACAATTTCTGGGGAAATTGTGTGAAGTGTTCTTGCCTCCACCAGTAGTCTACAACTGGAGTGGGTGGAGTAACTGTTATTATTTATTTATATAGCACATTTAATTGCAACGTTGTTGCCCAAAGTGCTTCACAGTTACATTAAAACATACAGTTATAAAAACATTAGCAGGTGCAAAAGGCCCTGTCTATGACATCACTTGCTGCTGCAGCCTGGCACAGGTCAGAGTATTTTTGCTGTTGCCATCTTCAAATGGTCGTATTTTAAAAACTATAAATCCTACAGTGAAGAGCTTTATATTGTGAGAATCACAAGACCAAGACCTACATTTTGATGCATAGTATGTCTCTGAAATATTAACAATGAAGGCACAGTCGCAGTTTAGAAATTGCCCTTCAAATGTGAGCTTTGCAGAGTGGAGTTTCAATGAATGTCAATGGACTGCGTGAGTTGCAAACAAATGGTCATATTGTGAAAACTATAAGGACTATGGCTTAGCTGTGACATTTTTAGTGGCAGCAGGGATAGCTGAACGTTTTGATATAAGATTTGTGTAGGTGGGCCTGAAAATGAGGGAGTGGTGGCAGTTTAGAAATCATGTCCTGATTTTTCAGCTTTTGCCAGCTCCCACTCTAGCTTTGCCATTCATTCCTATGGGACAAATTTCGCCACAAGAACGACGAGATTCCGAGAACCATTCGCCGAAACGTTCCACAAAGTAATAGCAATCCGATCGGGAACAATCTGCACGTTTTGGTATATTTTTGTCTATGTAGTGTAAAAACTGTGGGAGGAGTTAGGGTGGCAAATTTGGCTATAATAATATATATGTGAGATAACATTAAGTGGTCTTGCTATGCAAGAGCACTTAACAAGTATGGTCATGTTACATTATAAATATAACATTTGGCTTAAACAATGTATAAAGTCTTGTATAGCCCACAATTAAAACTTACACATGGATCTTATGGTTTGGAGCTATTTGATTTAAGCAATTTAAGGTATATCTAGAGCTGATACATTTTAGTTTGAATAACGTAAACTTTTGAGTAATTTCAGAAAACTTTACAAACTATCCATATACTTTCCATTGAAATATCAATAGCCTCACCCCCCACCACCACCATCACCCCCACCACACTCAGCCTCACCCCCACCACCATCACCCCCACCACCCTCAGCCTCACCCCCACCACCATCACCCCCACCACCCTCAGCCTCACCCCCCACCACCACCATCACCCCCCACCACCCTCAGCCTCAACCCCACTACCACCATCACCCACCACCATCACCCCCACCACCATCACCCCCACCACCCTCAGCCTCAGCCTCACCCCCCACCACCACCATCACCCCCCACCACCCTCAGCCTCAACCCCACCACCCTCAGCCTCACCCCCACTACCACCATCACCCCCCACCACCATCACCCCACCACCCTCAGCCTCACCCCCACCACCCTCAGCCTCACCCCCCACAACCACCATCACCCCCACCACCCTCAGCTTCACCCCCCCACCACCATCACCCCCACCACTCTCAGCATCACCCCTACCACCACCATCACCCCCCACCACCCTCAGCCTCACCCCCACCACCACCATCACCCCCTCAGCCTCACTCCCCACCACCATCACCCTCAGCTTCACCCCCCACCACCATCACCCCCACTACCCTCAGCCTCACCCCCACCACCATCACCCCTCCTCAGCCTCACCCCCACCACCATCACCCCTCCTCACCATCACCCCCCACCACCCTCAGCCTCACCCCCCACCACCATCACCCACCATCACCACCCTCAGCCTCACCACCACCCTCACCATCACCCCTCCCCACCATCACCCCTCCCCACCCTCACCCCCACCACCCTCAGCTTCACCCCCCACCACCCTCACCCCCATCACCATCACCACCCTCAGCCTCACCCCCCACCACCCTCAGCTTCACCCCCCACCACCATCACCCCTCACCACCCTCACCATCACCCCTCCCCACCATCACCCCCCACCACCCTCAGCATCACCACCCTCAGCATAACCCTCCGTCACCACCCTCAGCCTCCCCCCACTCACCATCACCCCCTCCTTCTCACATCACCCCCCTCTCACTCTCACATTACCCCCTCTCACTCTCACATTACTATCACCCCCCGCTCCCTCTCACATTACCATCACCCCCCGCTCCCTCTCACATTACCATCACCCCCCGCACCCTCTCACATTACCATCACCCCCCGCTCCCTCTCACATTACCATAAACCCCCCGCTCCCTCTCACATTACCATCAACCCCCCGCTCCCTCTCACCATCACACCCCCCTCTCATAAAGTCTAGAGCCGCCTCTGATGAAAGTATGTATACACATGTGTTTTAGCAGCATCAGGGATAGCAAAGCAATGCTGGCTAGCAGAGGCGGCTCTAGACTTTATGAGGCCTTAGGCGAAACGCAAACATGAGGCCCCACTAACAAAAAAGTGTCACATATACACATTGATGCACTGTCTACCTGTGTATGTGCCTAAGAGTGTGTCTGACAGAGAGTATCCTGGTGTGTGCAAATGTATGTCTCTGCGAGCATGTTTGCGTTTTTGTCTGAGACCCTATGTGTATGGGGTGGCTGATGGTGAGAGGGAGCGGGGGGTGTGATGGTGAGAGGGAGCGGGGGGGTGTGATGGTGAGAGGGAGCGGGGGGGTGTGATGGTGAGAGGGAGCGGGGGGTGTGATGGTGAGAGGGAGCGGGGGGTGTGATGGTGAGAGGGAGCGGGGGGTTGATGGTAATGTGAGAGGGAGCGGGGGGGTTGATGGTAATGTGAGAGGGAGCGGGGGGTGATGGTAATGTGAGAGGGAGCGGGGGGTGATGGTAATGTGAGAGGGAGCAGGGGGTGATGGTAATGTGAGAGGGAGCGGGGGGTGATGGTAATGTGAGAGGGAGCGGGGGGTGATAGTAATGTGAGAGTGAGAGGGGGTAATGTGAGAGTGAGAGGGGGTGATGTGAGAAGGAGGGGGTGATGGTGAGTGGGGGGAGGCTGAGGGTGGTGACGGAGGGTTATGCTGAGGGTGGTGATGCTGAGGGTGGTGGGGGGTAATGCTGAGGGTGGTGAGGGGCGATGCTGAGGGTGGTGAGGGGTGATGCTGAGGGTGGTGATGATGAGGGTGGTGGGGGGTGAGGCTGAGGGGGGTGATGCTGAGGGGGTGATGCTGAGGGTGGTGATGTTGAGGGTGGTGGTGGGTGGTGAAGCTGAGGGTGGTGAGGAGTGATGCTGAGGGTGGTGGGGGGTTATGGGGGATGGTGAGGCTGAGGGGGTGGGGGTGAGGCTGAGGGTGAAGGGGTAATGGTGAGGGTGGTGGGGGTGAGGCTGAAGGTGGGGAGGTGTTATGGGGGATGGTGAGGCTGAGGGTGGTGGGGGGTGAGGCTGAGGGTGAAGGGGTAATGGTGAGGGTGGTGGGGGTGAGGCTGAAGGTGGGGAGGGGTTATGGGGGATGGTGAGGCTGAGGGTGGTGGGGGGTGAGGCTGAGGGTGGGGAGGGGTTATGGGGTATGGTGAGGCTGAGGGTGGTGGGGGTGAGGCTGAGGGTTGGGAGGGGTGATGGTGGTGGGGTGAAGCTGAGGGTGGTGGGGGGTGATGGTGACTTTTCTGGTGGGTGTAGCTGAGGGTGGTGGGGGTGAGGCTGAGGGTGGTTGGGGGTGATGGTGGGGAGGAGTGATGGTGAGGGTGGTGAGGGGTGATGGTGGTGGGGGGTGAAGCTGAGGGTAGTGGGGGGTGAGGCTGAGGGTGGTGATGGTGATGGGGGTGAGGGTGGTGGGGGGGTGAAGCTGAGGGTGGTGGGGGTGAGGGTGGGGAGAGGTGATGGTGGGGAGGTGTGATGGTGAGGGTGGTGGTGAGGCTGAGGGTGGTGATGGTGGGTGATGGTGGTGGGGGGTGAGGCTGAGGGTGGTGGGGGTGATGGTGAGGAGGGGTGATGGTGGTGGGGGTGAGGCTGAGGAGGGGTGATGGTGGTGGGGGTGAGGCTGAGGGTAGTGGGGGTGATGGTGGTGGGGGGTGAAGCTGAGGGTGATGGTGGTGGGGAGTGAGGCTGAGGGGGGTGATGGTTGTGGTGGGGGGTGAGGCTGAGGGTGGTGGGGGGTGATGGTGGTGGTGGGGGGTGATGCTGAGGGTGGTGGGGATGATGGTGGTGGGGGGTGAAGCTGAGGGTGGTGGGGGGTAATGGTGGTGGTGGGGGGTGAGGCTGAGGGTGGTGGGGGTGATGGTGGTGGGGGTGAGGCTGAGGGTGGTGGGGGTGATGGTGGTGGGGGTGATGGTGGTGGGGGTGATGGTGGTAGTGGGGGTGAGGCTGAGGGCGGTGGGGTTGAGGCTGAGGGTGGTGGGGGGTGATGGTGGTGGTGGGGGGTGAGGCTGAGGCTGAGGGTGGTGGGGTGATGGTGGTGGGGGTGAGGCTGAGGGTGGTGGGGGTGATGGTGGTGGGGGGTGATGGTGGTAGTGGGGTTGAGGCTGAGGGTGGTGGGGGTGATGGTGGTGGGGGTGAGGCTGAGGGTGGTGGGGGTGATGGTGGTGGGGGTGAGGCTGAGGGTGGTGGGGGTGATGGTGGTGGTGGGGGGTGAGGCTGAGGGTGGTGGGGGTGATGGTGGTGGGGGTGAGGCTGAGGGTGGTGGGGGTGATGGTGGTGGGGGTGAGGCTGAGGGTGGTGGGGGTGATGGTGGTGGTGGGGGGTGAGGCTGAGGGTGGTGGGGGTGATGGTGGTGGGGGTGAGGCTGAGGGGGTGAGGCTGAGGGGGGTGAGGCTGAGGGTGGTGGGGGTGAGGCTGAGGGTGGTGGGGGTGATGGTGGTGGGGGGTGATGGGTAGGGAGAGCCTACCTTTCCCTGGTGGTACAGTGGGCTCCCTGGTGGTCCGGTGGCCACTGCTCACGGTCTGCAGCTCCTCAGAGCTGCAGACCGTGTAATCTCGCAAGATTTCAGAGCGTTGCCGTGGTAACCCGCGGCAACGCTCTGATTGGCCAATTTTCGCGAGTCACATGGTCTGCAGCTCTGCACACTGCGGAGCTGCACACCAGTGTCTGCGATGGTGGCCGGGCAGCCAGGAGGGGCCTCGCACCCGGCGGCATACCGGGCAAGCCGCCGGGCCCCCTCCTGGTGTCCGGTCCTCGGTCAGTGACCGAGGACCTGACACACTCTGCCAACAGGCGGTTTAGGCGGCCGCGAGGCCCCCGCCAGCTCGAGGCCTTAGGCGGCCGCCTAAACCGCCTATTTAGAGAGCCGCCTCTGCTGGCTAGCCATGCAGATCATTGAGGAGATGCAGGATCCCTAGCATTGTAAGCCAGAAAGTTTTACTGGAATCCTTAAAACTTTGGAGAGGTATCGCTTAACCCGTACAAGACTCTTACAAGACTCTGAAATTGTATGACATTCTTAAGGGATTTCAAGCCATTGTCCAAGATGCATACGGCAGTACCTGGGATGGCATGGATGTTAAGTTGCATATATTTTCTTGCATCTAGCAGTTTCCAGAGGCGTGTGGGTGTTGTGAGTGGAATATCTCAGTCCACCTTCTCCATGGTGCTGGGACATTTCCTCCAGCCATTAGGACTCGGTGTCAGATGGTTATTTCTCTCCCTTCAACCACTGACGCAAGGCACATGGTGAGTTTTCTCCAGAAGAGAAAAATTGCCTAATGTCATAGGACCTATAGATTGCACTCATATGATTATGAGGACACCCCAGAATCAAGAGGCACTGTGTAGCAGCCACAAGTATGTCCACTCTCTCAAAGTTGAGATATTTTGAGTGTCCAAACTACTTTGTGCACGCTCAATACATTTTGAATTCCCTTTTGACCAGCTGACCCATTAATCGAGTTTGGCTCGTCAAAATTCTGATGATATTAAATCAGGTCACAATTAAAAATTCTATGCCGAAGTTAGTTGATAATATTCAGCTGGATTTTTTAAAAAAAATATTATATCTTTATATTAATTAAACATCAACTATTAAGTCATCGTGGACTCACTTTTAGACATTGAATTTTATATTGAACAGATATTATATATACAGTGCCCTCCACTAATATTGGCACTCTTGGCAAATATGAGCAAAGCCCTCAGGACAATAATCCAAAACATATATCAAATTCAACACAACAAATGGTTTGCTAACCACAAAATCGAAGTCCTGCCGTGGCACCCCAATCCCCTGATTTGAACCCATAGTACACCTGTAGGGTGAACTGAAGAGGAGAGGCCACCAGTTTTGACCTGAATATTTGAAGGATCTGAAGAGATTTTGTATGGAGGAATGGTCTCAGATACCTTGCCATGTATTCTCCAACCTTATCAGGCATTATAGGAGAAGTCTTAGAGCTGTTATGTTGGCAAAGGAAAGTAGCACAAAATATTGACCAAAAGGGTGCCAATAATTGTGCCTTACATAATTTTTTTTTTGGATAAACCTGTGTTGTGCTTGCAACTGTTCGATATCCATGAGAGCAGAGTGTTTTTGTGTCTTTCTTATCAAAAAGACACAAGATCAAAAGGTTAAATAACAAAGACAATGTTTCACAGCCTTCTTTGCTAATATTCACCAAGGGTACCAATATTAGTGGAGGGCACTGTATATAAGAGCACAACTTGTTGATGACAATGAACCGCACTTTTATTTAGTTTAAATCTGTTGCTGGTTTGACTTGTCAAATTTAAATGTTTATAAATGTCATGAAGGTATATGAAACATCGCTAAAGAAAGAGAAGGCTGGAAGTCTACACAAGGCACAATGTTTGACAAACCAAATCCTTGAGTACAAATATGATTTATATAGCTTTGCTGTTTCTATGGTATCAATCTGTCTGTATGATATATACTTATATAACTGTAACTTTTGTCAGCCAACTGGCAAGAACTATTATAAATACAACTCAGAAAATCACTTATTAAAATTGGACTGCTTAAATCAAATTGATTTCCTGGAGGAAATTAAAAGTGTAACAGATTAACATTAAGTGAAAATAGTGCATAGAGGCAGGAACTGGCAATAGTTCTGCAATGTCAAGACAGATTGATTGAGAGAAACTCATAGAGACACAAACAGAAAAAGAGAGTGAGAGAGATAGGGAAAAATGAATAGACTGCAGCCAGAGCTCTCTGCCTGTGAATCGCTATTTGTGGCGTTAAAGCTTAACCATGGTGACATAAGGGTCGGTTTTGGGTCATTTTGCACCAACAGCAGGTGCAGCTTTACAATCTATACTCACTGCAGTCATCTTGGATGATATTTAATGGGCCAAGTGGATGATGGCTACCCTGCAACTGTCAGCTTCCCATCACTATGTACTCAGTCATCTGGAATGCGTGTCAACTGTGCCTGCAACACAAAGATTTGCATAGCACTGTTTGAAAGGATGAAGCTGTGACAAATAATCACGAGGATAAGAGAAAGAACCAGAATTGGGTCTTTGTAGTTGTTTACTTTTGATCTGCCTTTTTTTTTGTTTTCACAAAGTTTGATGATAGAACAGAGCATTTTACTTCAGCAAAACAGAACTCTCACATTGAATTTTATATAAAGTAGATCATGCAAAGCTGATAATGACTTTCTTTGTTTATGGAAAACTATAATCACAGTAAAATTTCTCTAATTTATCACACTAGACATTAAGGGTCTGGTTGGGAAGGGGTGCTGACCAGTGCAACAACCTCTATATGGTAGAACCAAAAAATGCAAGGAAACCAACATACACACAAATCAAGGCAAAAAAACAAGTGTAGTGTTATATTCAAGGAATACAATCAAATACAATCAAATAAAAGCACAGAGAACTCAATATAAGAGAAGGGACTCTGAATACATGAAAGCAGGGCCTCTGAGTACAAGGAACAATGAACACAGGAGACAAGGAACACACGAAGGCAGCTTGCTCAGGAACACAGGGAGGCAGTTAGCTCAGGAACATAGGAACCCAAAAATAACATTAATGAGCTGACAAACAAGAAGGCATGAGGCTTAACTAAACAGGGAGAAGAAAATTGCAAAGTAAGGCTAGCTGTAAACAGAGACATCTTAGTCTGGGTGCAGCAGTCTGGGATAGCACCACAGACAGATAGTGATACTATGTGGTACTGAACCAGACTGAGAGTAAACAGATTTGTGACATTAGATTACAACCCCAATATCCCCAAATATGTTTACCTACACACATAGTTCCTGCTCACAAACCAAAAATCTTTGGGCTTCCAACTAGGAGATAGTGTTGTGGGACTGACTATCCTATACATGACACCTGAACGAACCTTTAACACAGTAAAGGAGTTTAAGCATGCGTGGGATAGGCATAAGGCTATCCTAACTATAAGATAAGGCCAGAGACTAATGAAAGTATTTAGAAAATTGGGCAGACTAGATGGGCCGAATGGTTCTTATCTGCCGTCACATTCTATGTTTCTATGAAAAGTATACCTTTAGTGATGTAACTTGTCAAATCATGTAATCAGAACTTTAAATAATGCTTTCTGTCTCTATCATTTTCTTTTATTTTTAGGTAAATGTTATGCAACATTGATTTATCTTTTTTTAGAATCAAAGAGTTGGAGCTTGTAATGATTATTATTATTATTATTATTATATTCTTTGTTTTCATTATCCTTAGTTGTTTCAGTACTGCTATTGTTTTCTTTACATTTATTTTAGTATTGTGCCATTATTATTTGCCTATGTTCATTAATAAGTAACTGTCTTGTTGAATAGTTTATTGATTGACTGAATGTAAGGAAGAATTTTGGTTCTTAACCACAGGGTCAGTATCCACAACGATGTCCCCTTGCTCTTTAAAGGGTTACTCCAATCCTTTGGATACTATTAATCAGGCCGTCCCCTGTATGTAGTAAAACCTGAAAAGGGTTAAAAAACAAAAAGGCAAAGCACAGAGTACATGACAACAATCAGAGCCTTGAATCAGAGTGAGTGGAGGGATATAATTTATTATTATTAAAAAAAAAAAAAATAGCAAATGTATTGAGAGGGGATAAAAAATGTTCTTATGCACAGAATTGACATTAGGTAGTCCAGCACAGAGTTCTAGGCTGGACCCTCATGTACAGAGAGTGCAACTAGCCCCGGCACACAATTGCAGATTACTTAGTATATGAGTGTTTCAAGTTGAAACACTGCACGTGTACACTCTTACCACCATAGCCCCTGATCTCAACACATAGTAGGGGGACAAAAAGTTATTACTGTTTTTTGTTTGGTTTTATTTATTTTAATTTATTTTTTTATTTGAAGCAGCCATCTGATTTATAAAAAAAGGATCACTAGTACATGCCTTCCAACATTTGAAACGGACAAAGATAGACACTTTAAATGTTGGGGTGTAAGTAGGGTCATGGTCATTTTAGATGACTTACTAATAACAATTTATGCAGCTAAATTTTATTTAGAAAACGATCAATGTATCTTATTTACACACACTGATTTCAAAAGACATTTATTATTTTAAGACACATTAAACATAGTATTTTCACTGCGGAGCTTTTTTATACTGTCTGGCACACCAACAATATGGAGCTCCTAGAAAAGAGGGACATTGTTATAGAAAAGAAGAACAGAGGGACTTGTGGCTCTAATGGGGACTATCCATTATAAATAGGCACACTTTGGACACATGTTTTCTAAGGGGAGGGACTGGTGCCTCAGTGTAGCATCACACTGAATACATGATGGCTGTGCATCATGTACTTGTTCCTGGTTATACTTTCACGGAGATCCTGAAAATATTCACTGTCTACTGGTAGGGATATATCTGAGAAAAGTAGGGATATACAAAGAAAAATAGGGGAATATCTACAAAAAAACAAAACAGTATAAAACCTTCATAAAAATAACATAGCGTATAACTGTGTTACACACTATGTTGTTGTTTTTTTTTATTCTGAGATTATTTATTTATTTATTTTAAGCAGAATTCTCTTTATTTTCTTTGTATTTGAACTCAAGAGGAAGTCTTCGGGACACGTTTTATGCATATGCAAGTATGCATACTTCATGATATCCCTACTTATCTGTTAGTGTAGAGGTCACTGCTTTACTTATTTAATACTAAGATAAGTATGATATACAACTAAAACCTTTTAGCTACTGAAACATGTATTATTTCTATCCTTGTAAAAAAAAAAAAAAATATATATATATATATATATATATTTATATATATATATCAAGTCTTGCACTCTGCCCAAACGTAGAAAAATATACAAAACAAACCATGGTGCTGATAAGTGCAGAATACACAATAAATAAGAAATTAGATCACTAGCTGGAGTTTTCAAACGATGTATTAACCAAAGACAAATTTGATATACGATATACATATACCTTGTGGAGCGCTATGAGGGTTTAGGGGTTACCCCTCAAGGTCTTGATCAAACCGCGCATGTCAAGTGGATGTATATAAAAAATATAGAAAATACAATATAGTGCAGATTGTAAAACACTGTGATAATTTAATTAAGTAGCAGAGTGGATCACTCAGTAAACAGGGCTGGTATGCTTTTTAGGGCAGCATCCTGATCTTGATGAAGACCAGTTGGTCGAAACGTTGATCCTTCGTTTTGGTTAATACATCGTTTGAAAAATCCAGCGAGTGCTCTTGTTTCTTATTTATTAATATATATATACCAACACAGTTGTGGTGGGGAAAAAAAGTGTGGATGAAAACCCCCTCCACCTGAAGTAACTGGATAGTTAATACATTGCTAAACACAAATACACACACCAGTCAAGACCTGCTTTTCCCACAGAAACCTCACTTTAACAGTGCTCTCACTACTGCAAGGGATTCTGGGTAGGTGTATGCAAATGAGCTCAACAAAGAACCAAATTTTTGCCTCATAATTCCACTTCATACATGGATTCCTTGGAGTATGTGTCTGCTGTATACAACCGCTTTGAAACAACTCAGGAAGAGGAACAAAGTCAATGAACCACTTATGGACAGCTGTTTCGTTGTTAATGCAACTCATCAGCATGAGGATGGTTACTGGCTTGCTATGGCATAAAACAGAATATGCAAATTAATTAACCTTGCTATTCAGAAAGTCAACGCAACTGTGGCAACCAACAGGTGGCGCTGCACAAGCACTGCAGCCAAAACCACCTAATTGGTACAAAGCACCAGCAAGATAGGAGAGCCCACAAGACATTTAACAAACAACATAACAATAAAACACCATGCACCACGTGTTAGTACAATCGCCACAGATTAAATCTAAGCAAAGAAGAAAAGGTCCAGGCACTCCTAAGCAATATGTTTGCTATTCTGAGTTTAGGAGTGCCTTTTCTTTTTTACTTGTATTTAGAATGCCTGCCTTGTCTTGATCCTCATTTACCAACACACGCATCTCAGATTTCAATCAATGTACTCTAAATTATATTTCTATTGCCTTATACTAGAAATGGCCCTAAGAAATTGCAGGGAGAGATGAAACAAATATTTCAACTCTCAAATTGGGTAAGCAAACATACAATTTGTTCAGTTCGGAATAAATTCATACAGTCCTGAATAACAGAAAAGACTTATGATTCTTTCAAATGTCTTGTTACACAGAAGAACTAGCTAAACTTTGAGCAATCCAGAATATATATAATCTCAATTATAACGAAAAATGGTTTTCCCTTAAGTTTAAAAAAATGAATATTTACAAGCGCTAAAGAAACGTGTAGATTGATAATATTATTTAAAAGATAAATGAATCAATCCTAAGTCTTACCCTCCTGAGACAATAAATTCCTTGTGGTATTAGAAATAAATATATATATTTTTTTAACTATAAAATGTTTATGTGAGAGTGAGTTAACTTCGTAAGTAAAATCTTTCAAGGTTCCGAGAATTATGTTTGACTCAGCTGGGTTTCCAGTAGAGTGCGTGTTAAGTCCAACATATTGCTACATCTTAAGCATCATATAAAATGTTGTATATGTGAAAGGGAAATAGTTGCTGGAATTAAGACTAGTAAAAATAGCAATTATCTGGGAATATATTCTACCACCCCTATTTTTGTATTCTTTGTCCCATATTAAAAGTAGTCTATCCAGCCGCAGCTATTATCAGCTATATTGTGGAGATCATATAAAATAATAACTGACAGGGAACAAAGTCACATTGAATTAGCATCATTTCAATCAATCGTAAAAATATGTAGGGCTACTAATAATTGACTGCTGTTCGGATACAATACTTGTCATGTCAGTGCTTTAATGTCTTCTTATACTGGCTATATTGTTAAAGGGACACTATAATCACCAGAACTACTACAGCTTAATGTAGTGGTTCTGGTGTAATTTGTACCTAATAACACCTCTAGTAGCAGTCACATAGATGGCCACTAGAGGTGCTTCCTAGGTCAGTACTGCACAGTTTGTATCACTGGCGTTCAGCGTCTCCACCCTCTGCATTGAGACACTGAACATTCCCCATAGAGATGCATTGTTTCAATGCATCTCTAAGAGTAGATGCTGAATGGCCAGCATGGCCATGCGCAATAGCCTCCCAAATCATAATTTCTTTAGACTGCCAGTCCCCCATGTTTTTATACTCCAACAGCTCTTTGGAATCATATACTAACCAGCCATAATTTAAAAGTGGACAGTTTGAATAATGTTGAAATAATAAATGTTTTATTAATGTACTGACTATAACTGTAATAAAAAGTAAATAAAATGTGCATAGTAACAATAACCTGTACAAATAGAATGTTTAAAAGATCATAATTCTAAATATTTGCATCGATAAATCAGCCAATTAGCCAAGGCGTGTAAATATTAGAATTTGGTGGGGGGAGTGGGATGGCCTGGTTGTATAATATACTAACAATTCAGATTTTAATTATTAAATAACCACTAGTGTTAAGAATAAAAAGTAGTTATATGTTTTGTAGTTTGTTCTATATTTTATCATTGCTTTCTTGTCTATTTGTGCATTTGTCACAGTGTGGATAAGTTTGTAATTTTCTTTTTCTACATGTTGCTTTGCCTTGTGTCTCTCTGCGCATATGGCAAAATTTGTGTTACCCAACATGCAGTTAGCCCGTTGTACCCATTCCCGGCTGTCGTGGGCATCTAGGGCAGTGCCTTGTGTAAGAGCTAAGTCAGCGAAGTACAGGATCTTAGCCAGAGGACCAAGTATGTCCAGTAGTTTGTCTTGGGAGGCCTTCAGGCCCTTCTCAATGCCCTTACATGGGTCTCGGCCTGAGCGGGATATGAACAATACCACTGTGGTATTGAATTTCAGGGTATGTGCGATTTTGTCCGGCAGCATGGGCCTTGGGCATTCAGCCCGGAGTCTTGCACGCACCTCTTTCTCTAAGGGAACATTTAAAAAAATGTCTATAGGTCAATGAAAATATATGTGCCATGTGTATAGTGTCCTATATGCTTTAGGAAAATGTGTGAATAAACAGCATTGAGTTCTGTTATTACTTAGTGATCCTTACATCAAAAAACACAGGATGAAATATCTATATATCCAAATCAAAATATACACTCTTAAGAATGATATTCTTACCTCACCCACAAATATGCTTTGTACTACACAAGTCAGACTCTTGTTTAAAATGTTGTCGACCTTCTTAACGGATAGTTGATGTGTGGGTTGTTTTTTTATTTTTTAACCTTGCAGGTCACTTTTTGTGAAATAAACAGAAAAGGATTGGTCACATTCTCTCCCATCATCCCCTTTAAGATGTCTGTGGGAAGTTCATTAGTATGCAAGAGGATTCCATCGGAGAAACCTAGAAGTACGCCACTGCCTATCTGAACTATGTCATTATATTTTCATTCCCCATAATGTGAGGTGTTCTGAAGCTTTTTGTTGCAGTCAAACATCAAAATGATTTAAGACATTGGGAAAGCAGTACAATGTTATGATTTTGCTCTATCTACTAGAACCACACATTTAATAAGAAAGAGACCAAAACAAAAATAAATCCGCTCTTCTAGAAAAAAAAATGCATGACTCAGTTAATTAGTAGATATTTACTTACAATGGACAAGGAAAGGGATATATTTTGAAGAAGAGATAGACTAGCAAAAATGAGGAATAAATGCAACTGAATTTCACAAAATAATACAGAACATATCTTCAATTAAAATGAGAATTGTGTCTGTTTATGTATCTAATACAATCATGTTTCCTATTCCTGACAGTAAATTTTTTATTTTGTAAGAATCCGACTGACCCAGATGTGTTAAATTCTAAGATATAAAAGTGGTTTCCATGGCAACAAGAGCTGCAAGGGGAAAAAAATCAAAACCTTCACACCCCTGTTGCTCTTTTTAACTTTAAGTTTGCTGTAGCTGTTTCAAATTTTAAAACTAATATTTGAATACTGTTAATACAGCAAAACCCATTACTGGACAACATTTAGTTTAGCTATTTAGTGGTTATTAAAGTAAGCAGTGTTGCACTGTGGTGCTTCAGGCTCCTGTATATAGATAGAAATGACAAGAATGAGTTGTTACTTTTGACTGTTCTATTATATTGTTCATTTAATTCCAGCTTCTTAGATGATATCTGAAGACATGCTCCAGACTGCCAAGTGAATATAAACACGGTCGGCATGCATGGTACTTTTTTATTGATTGGTATTTTACCAACAATAGACCTTGCTCAGATAAATATAAAAATCTAAACAACCTTTTAGAATGCACAACTTTACTTTCAGTTCAGCCTTAAATTTTAAATTCATCTTAAATTCACTTTGAATTCTCACTTTAGTAAATAACCTGACGATGGCGAGACTGAGAAGAAAATTCAGCTTGGACATTTTAAGGTAGAGCAGCCCAGTAGAAGGGGGTGGGTAATGTCATCAATAATGACAAGCACGCCTCATCAAATTGAGCATGTTAGTTTGCTGGAGACTTGTCTCTGGTGTCTCTACAAGCAGGATACCAGAGGACAAAAGTGGGACATGGCCAGTAAAGGCTTTGGTGCATGCAGCTGTAGCGTGCATGTATGTGTAAGAGGGGCTGTTGTGTTTGAGATGTTTTCCTAAAGGCTGTAGCGAGAGTGTACTGGGCTGTAGTGTACATGTTTGAGTATAGGGGCTATAGTTTGTGTACACAGTAGTGTGTGTCTAGAGGGTGTAGTATATGTATTGGTCAATGGGGAGTAGTGTGAATCTAGATGTTGTGTGTATGTAGGGGCTGTAGTGAGTCACAGGTATAGGGGGCTTAAGAGTTCAGGGTGCAGAGGGGACGAAATATATAATTTAAAAATATATATTTATCTCCCCCTTTTGTTACTTCTGTTACCTATGGCCAAGGGAGGGGGAACATCCTGGTGGTCTAGTTGGCTCAGTGCACTCTCCATCTGCTGCTTTCAAAGAGCTCTAGCGTTACTAGAGCGTTGCCATGTTAATTCACAGCAACACTCTCAGTGACTGGATTTAGCAGGACCAAAGCTCTTGCACCCCTGCATAGGCATGCAGGGGAAATCATTTTATCTATTTTATTTCTTCCTTTGTGATTTTGCATTAATGAAAAATGGAGAGCAGAAGTAATTTTAAGTTTTATCCAAAAAAGACAGGTAAATGACCACCCGCTCACCCTTTCCAAGAAGAAAAGAAGAAAAGCCTTACCACACATCCAGTCTGTTGTGCCAGTGAACTTTGTTTAGTGTGGAATAAACACAGTGCCCTATCAATTGCTCAAAACTGCGGAGATACCAGGCACCGCAAGACAGGTAGGCGGAAACCACTACAATGAGGACATTTGACAAAAGCAGGAGCCACAGCACTAGCATGGGAAATGTAATTTGACATTTAACTATTTACCTCCAAATTTTAGAATAAGTTTACACATTTATAATTATCTTTGAAGGGAACGGTGAGAGGCCAATAAGATGCCAGCTAGCAGGTGATGGTGCCTCAAGTATTAAAGTGAAGAGCACGGTAACCCAACTTATGTGGACAATGAACATGAGAAGATTAATGAGCATTTAATGAACCCAACTTATGTGGACAATGAACATGAGAAGATTAATGAGCATTTAATGAACCCAACTTGTGGACAATGAACGTGAGAACATTTATGAGCATTCAATGAACCCAACTTGTGGACAATGAATGTGGGGACATTTATGAGCATTGAGAATTGTTGCCAGAATGTTTTCTGTAAGAGAAAACACTCATTCACTTGGACTGTGGTCAGTGAATCTGGAAATAGCTACTGGGCAACAAGACACAGAACAGGCCACACACTCCTCATCCTAATAGTTCAGGGGGGCCTCACTAGGAGGGAAAGCATGCTCACACAGGTAAGCTCTGACCATTTCTGAGGCATTAACATTCTATGGCTGTTTGTTGACTCACTTTCTCCTCCCAAACTGCCAACGGCTTCAACCCAAACATAACTATTCCACTCTGCTATCCTGGGGTCATGATGCTGCAGTTGCTGCTGGGAGTAGTAGATTGTCATGCATGAAAAAGGGCATTCATTCTCGGGACGAGAATATCATTTTGCCTCTTTATAAATCACTGGTAAGACCACACATTGAATATGCTGTGCAATTTTGGGCACCTGTTCTAAAGAAGGATATTATGGCACTAGAAAAAGTGCAGAGGCGGGCTACAAAATTAATAAAAGGAATGGAACATATCAGCTATGAAGAAAGGTTAACAAATGTAAACCTATTTAGTTTAGAAAAACGTCGCCTGAGAGGGGATATGATAACATTATACAAATATATTCGAGGCCAATACAAACCATTGTGTGGAAATCTATTCACAAACCGGACTTTACATAGGACACGAGGTCATGCGTTTAGACTAGAAGAAAGAAGATTTCGTCTAAGGCAAAGGAAAGGTTTTTTTTTACTGTAAGAACAATCAGGATGTGGAATTCTCTGCCTGAAGAAGTGGTTTTATCAGAGTCCATACAGATGTTCAAACAGCTACTAGATGCATACTTGCAAAAACAGAATATTCAAGGATATAATCTTTCAATTTAGGGTAATAACTGCTTGATCCAAGGATAAATCTGACTGCCATTCTGGGGTCAAGAAGGAATTTTTTTCCTAGCTTGTTGCAAAATTGGAAGTGCTTCAAACTGTTTTTTTTTGCCTTCTTTTGGATCAACAGCAAAAAACATATGTGAGGAAGGCTGAACTTGATGGACGCAAGTCTCTTTTCAGCTATGTAACTATGTAACTATGTAACTGTCCTATTCAAAGTAGACATGTGCATTAGTTTTCGTACGAATACGATTTCATCCGAAAATTCTGTTTTTTTTTGTGTTCGTTTACTAAAACATAAACAAAAGCCCTACATACGAAATATAAACAAAACGAAAGGGCAAATGACAAATGCATTACCTTTTCGTTTCATTTAGTTTGTTTAATGGACTTAATAGAAAAAATAATATTGCACATGCGCGAAAAATAGCCAAAACAAGTAGGGAGCTGGCAGCGCTTCCAATTCCCTCCTTGTAATAATATAAATTCCTACCCCCTCCCATTAAAACCTATGGGGGTCACTATGACCCCCATATTGATAAAAGGGAGGTTAAATCAAAGAAAAAAGCAACCAGAGTTTTATGAGTTAAATTACACAGCATGGGAAAATTCCAAAGGACTTTCCCACACTGTGTAAAATGACTCAGAGCATTCTGATTGGTTGCATTCTAAGCCAACCAATCAGAGTGCTGTGACAGGTAAATGTAGAGACTTACCTGTCAGTCTCTTCATTTACCTTAAACCAACCAATCAGAGCACTCTGAGCCTAATTACAAGGTGTGGGAAGGCTTTATAAGCCTTTCCCCACCCTGCGGAGCTCATTCTGCACCGTGCCCTCGCTGGGTGAAGAAGGATTATTTTTTTAGTGTCTGGATATTTTTTCGGCATAATTTTTTTGGGGCGCTCTAGTTTTTATTTTTATGTTAACAGTTGTGACGGGTATTAAGAATTTTTATTTGGCCTTTTTTGGGGCTGAAGAAAGAAAAGAAGACATTTAATAGTAAGTATGATATTTTATTTTATAGGGTTACTTTATTGCCCCCCTTCAATATTATTAGGGTGAGGGGGGAAGGTAGGGTATTTCTATTGGGGGGGGGAGTGACTAGGGGCCTGGGGAACCCTAGTCAATTTATTACGCTGGTCATGGGTGGGGACATGGGGGGGACATTGGGTCCCCCCCATTATTTATTTATTTAGGGTCCCCACCCGCCACTCATGGGTGGGCACCAGGTCCCCCCTTTAATTAGGGTCCCCACCCACTGCTCCTTGGTGGGGACCTGGGAGGACATTAAGTCTCTCTCCCTCGTTTATTTATTTAGGGTCCCCACCCTCTGCTCATGGGTGGGGACCAGGGGAACATTAGGTTCCCCTATTATTTATTCATTTAGGATCCCCACCCGTAGCTCATGGGTGGGGACCAGGGTGGACATTAGGTCCCCCTTTAATTAATTAGGGTCCCAACCACCGCTCAATATAAAAAATAACCAAAAATTATTGACAATTATTGGATAATGTCCAAATTGCAGAATCAGCAGAGCATGAAATAGTCTTGGTGAGTATTTGCTTTCTCAAATTCAATTCTTCTACAAAAAGCAATATGCAATTACAATTATTTATTTAACACCAACATATTCCACAGCACTGTACAAATATAAACAAGACAAACATTTAATTCTAAAAAAAACATGTATGGCATAAGAGGATAGTAGATGGAGATTGTCCTGCCCATTTAAAATGTATATGTTGTAAATCAGATTTTGTGTAAAAAAAATGTAAATGTGATATTTGTATTTGCATTAGTCAACAACACAACAGTAACTGTATACCTATGATGTATGTACAAATTAATGTATTATAGTTGAGTTTATTGAGGATTGGATAACTAATTAGCAATGCATTCTCGAAATTAGAAGCTTTAAAAATAGATAAACATACAATGGGTATATTTCCTTTAACCTATTTAATTATATTTATATTTTTTCATATTTTGCTACTACTACAAATTAAATGCATTACAATTTATTGTGCAATTTACTAAAAACTGATTTTCACAAAGCTCCCTAACGCCCATTACTATGAACCAGTGTTCTTCCTTTAATATTGAGGGAGGTGTAAAAAAAATTTAAAAAAAATATCAGTCAAAATGTTGCTGTGAAGAAAAATCACAGCTCAAAACAACTGTGAAATAACATTATTATTAAAACAATTGCAAAATTACAAAAAGAAAATCAGAAAAATAAAAAAAAATCAGTGAGAACCAATTCAAAGTTTCTCACTAAAGTAAGAATTCAAACTATATTTTTAATTTAAAATCAAAATAGCTGAACTGGAAACATTGTCAGGTATGCAGTTACTTTGGCTACCCAGGTATTAGATTTGAAATTCACTTTGTATTCACTGTCACTTTAGTAAATAACCTTGAATTTTCTTTCTTACTCTGGGAGAAATCTGGGGAGAAAGACCCAGGTGAAGCTTAAATCCATGTTTCATTGTCCTTATTTGACTATTAATAACAAGGCACCTATTGGACGACTTATTATAAGTTTATATGAGTACCAATACCATGTGAACCTTATTTTGATTTTAATGTTGAATCTCAGGTTATTTATAGCCCTTAGTATAGATTTCTCATGTGGACTTTACAAAAGTAACATAATTAGTCAATTAATAAAAAAAAATAAAAAACACAAATTAAATCTATATGTTATACACAATTTCTCTCCTGAAATTAATATTCAATTTAGATTGGGAGCATTAAAAATATTTTCCAAAAATGTTGTGCATCAGATGCCAAAACCAATCAAGGGGCTAAAATAATATGGCCTATATATTTATTTGTTCTAATTAAAACTGATTTCATAGTAGGGAACTAAGCTGAAGCGCCAATATGTTGCCTTTAAAACACATATGGAGTTGATGGAGCATGGGAGATTAAAAGTGTAACGCACTAAAGTAGAAAAGCATTACAGTTAATTATTGTGCTTTGCTTTTCTGCTGTGTTTGCAGGTAGACAGAACTTAAGAAAATGTGCCACTTAAACAGCATTTTACTTGTAGAATGTGACATACTCGAAACTTTTACAAAGAAAACACTGCTAGTAAGCTTTTTATTAGATCTTGTGGTTTAAAGATATCAGATAAGTCTCATTAGATTTTTGTCTGATAAGATATGTTATTACATATTACACTATCGGCATGGGAGTTGGAGTGCTGAGATTGGTTGTGCTCTGCTAATTAAAACTTGTAGAATTAAATTTATATTCAGGTATTCAAAGTAGGTACCTGTTTAGCGTGGCATATTAGGGGGCTAGCACTTTCCCTGTTGCTTCCCCTCTGGATCCATGCCTATTTTAAAGTAATGCAAACTCGTAGATTAGAAAAAAAGGAATATAATGAAATACAATGGGTTTAATTAATTGAATTGAAATCCTAATTACAAGATTGAGGTAGTGAGATGACGTTTAGCAATGTTGTATCAAACAATTATAGCAAGTGCTCTGAATTACTGTGGCAGTAATTTGACAAAAAAGAGGCTGTTATGTCAAGTGTCGTCAAATCAAGTAGAACCTAATAAAAGCTTTTACCATGCCCAACATTTAAGAACTTTTAGGGGTCGTTGCCAGTGATGCAACTCACATCACTGTGACACCACGTAAGCCCTGAAGGTGGCATGTCAGCCTGGCATCAATCATGCCAGGCTGAAAGGATGCATTTCCTGCCAGCTCCCAACCTACAGGACCATGGAGAGAGTGCTGCTTTCTCTGTGCTGCCTTAGGGCAGTACGTTAGTGGTTCCAAATGTTCCAAAATAGGACTCCAAAAATGGGACTATGCAGCCAAAAATTGGATAATTGGAAGCCTTGCTTTTATGGTCAGAAAGACCATGACATCTATAGAGTCTAGTATGCTAATTGCATCATCATGATGTGCTGACACTTATCAGTTATTGGACATCTTGTGCTAATTCAAGAAATAAAACATGTAAGGAAATTCACTTTAAGACCATGCAGTGGTACAAAGCACAAGGACAGAACAAACAGATATGTGATTGCCTTAAACTGTGATACACAATGTATTTATTGGAAGAAACGTTGAATGCCTTCTTAAAATGTATGTGAGTTCCAATGGAAGTGTTTACTTCTTAAACAAATTCTCCAATGTAACCACAATATCTTTGAGCTTTAGTGTTTTAAATAAATTATCACATAAAACTAAGTTTAAACATTTGTGATTTAGTAAAATTGTCCATTAATGTTTAGAACTGAAAGGTATCTTAAAAATGCAGTTTTTTTTCTTTGTCAATTAATCACTTTTGCCACTTAATATAAGCAGATAATGTGACACCAGGTCACAACCCTTCTGATGAGCACTTGACTGCCATAAACCAAATTTGAATCCGTCAATGCACCCTACTAATGGGGCCACCACATCTGCAGACAAATGGCTCATTAACAACTCAGTCAAGCAAAATACCAACTCACATAATTTTCAAGATCATATACTGTCTTCCAATTACATTTTCATTAAACCGACATCCATGATTATCTAATTTGCAACGTTGAACACTATCAATGTATTGAAAGGTTCTTGTGTAATGGTAATTATATTATACTGCATGGCTCTTTAAAATGTAATTTAATGTAAACTTTCGAGGTGTAAAATTAATTCCACACCTATTTATCTTGAAACCGGGTGTCTCCACCTTCATTGCCCGTCCATCATTGTTGTAAACTTTTTCCTTTGCATCTGATGGTCAAAACTTACAAATAGAATGTTTCTATTTGTCCTCTTCGTTTGCAATGTGTATCCTAGGTTTGCCTTGTCTGTACTGGATTAATATGTAAATTGTGAAATCTTTAATATAAATGTAAACGAGAAGAGACCATCTTATGAAAAAAAAGAAAAAGTTATCACAAATTATGTAAGATTTTCAATCTCTTATATAATGGTATGAATTGAATTGAAAGCTCCAAGTTTAAAACCCATAAAATCATATTAAATGTACATAAAGAAAAAAAAATAGTCTTCAGTTATCATATCGATAAAGCCTGACCACCAGGTCTGTAGATTTTGTGGCTTATTCATTTAATATGCTGACATTATACCAAGATGCAACGATAGAGAAGGTGCTGTGGATATTTACCCTCGATGTCATATCTTCTAAAGGTTGCATACTGCTCATTTCTATAAATACTTTCTCAATGGCAGATAACTTAAATTGAGAAAGTGTTGTCTTGCTTCCAGCTATCCATGGTGTGACAACTCTATTATCCAGCATGTGTATACTATTTTCACACTTTATCACACTTGTGCCTAGAGGGATATCAGCTAAACCTCACTGCCGAGGACCAAAAGAAGGCTGAAATGACTGTCTGGGGTTGCTGGATTTCTCGTGCTGAGGGAACCTGCTGGCATTTCGGATCTCGACTGGCTGTACGGGTGGGACCAGTCTAATATGCTTCAGATATGTTCTCTCTGTAATGGCACAAGTGAGCAAATATACTATTTTGAGACCTGAGCGGGGACATACTGAAGGGCAAGCTATTGAGTCTCTCTAAGCTTTTCAAAATACAAAAAGTGATACCGCACTCAACCTGAATAAAATATAAAGATTTATTAGCAGAGCATTGCCATATAAGTGAATATAACTCCAAGTTCTATATCACGAGAGTGGAATGATGGATCACGATCTATATCACGAGATGGAATGAACTATACACAAAGCAACTAGTGAACTACAAATAAGATTATTTCCCTGCAGGAACTACTGTATACTGGATGAGATTTACATAGGAATAATCACTTACTATATTGTTATTGATCTTGCTGTATACAGATTTGTACAAATAGGAACGTTGATAGTGTATTTTATTAATATTAGCACTTTAGGCACATATTAAGCACTTGGTAATTTTTTGTCACTTGTCACTTTAAGATTATATATCTTCACTCTCGTGATATAGAAATTTGAGCTGTATTCAGTATATGGCAATCTACTGCTAATACATCTTTATATTTTCTTCATGTTTAGTGCGGTATCAATTTTTGTATTTTGGATATATCATTTTTTGGTCTGAGGGGGTGGCCAAGATACCGGCACCTATAATCTGATTGAGTGCTAACACACTTTGGAATTTCTCTCTAAACTTTTGCCCGTTCTCAGAGTTCTAATCCATTTGGTTTTGCTGTATTACAATCTGTTTTTAACTTTGTAATATTTATTTTCCCCACACTACCAGAATGAATATTGCATTACACCCAATGAGCGAATTTTTTATTTAGATTTTTCATAATATACAGTATATAGTGGTGGAAATGTATACATGTGTAAGCAAATCTCTGTTTTGTGTCATACTAAAAAGATGCTGTGCTGTTTCAATATTGCATTGAGGATATTTTAAAGATATGATAGACCACAAGACCAAATGTTAAGGGATTTATAGCTGTCTCCTTAACCCGGAGATAGCATTATTTTTCCTAATACACACTTCATGATTATTTATCTTTTATAATACTGATATTTCAAAATATTCTACATTTTGTTACAAAACAACTGTAATACCAGAGAAATACCCTGCCATTCAAGTTGCTTTGGAATGCCACACACAGACATCCATGCAGAAGCAAACACACAAGCAGACAACCATAACATTCACAGATGCATGTGCACACACATACACATTGTTTTTCTTACATAAGTACCTGGACATCCATTGCCAAGCCTGTCAGATTGATAGGAGTTACACGCCTCCAACGCATCTATTTTTGATGGCTTTGGCTGCAGTAGCAGTGACAATGGTGTGGTGGGGGTTCTTATTGGCTTGTGTTGCAAATAACGCATACAGAAACACTACTCATTTCTACATTTCAAATTAGTCTCTCGCCTGCATGGCTCAAATGCCTCCAATTGTTAATGCCCTGCTTCCGGTGACAAATATATGATATTTTAAATAAGGGTGGTGATTTATCTTTCATTGTAAGATAGTGTAATGTTTGTGTGTTTTTCAATGAATTGTCATGTGTCTGTGTCTGTGTGTTTGAATTGGAATTTGTCACTTCACAAGCAATTTGGCACCTTAAAATAAAATAAAACAGAAAACAAAATAATGGAGTTTTATTAAGAGAACACAATGCCATCTTTGGGTACTGGAGAAACCTTAAACTACTCAACCTTTTATATCACAGTTTATGATATCTCCAGACCCCTTGATGGCATTAGTTTCCCACGACATAAGGATCAACATTATCTCTATCTCTCTGTCTCTCTATCTCTAATATACTTTAGCTAAATTATGAGCCATTCCATGGACACATGCTTAAAAAGTATTACACATTTTGAGGCCCTTTACACAATCTGAATTTTTAGGATCCCTCCAATTTTGGGTACTGGAGAAACTATAAACGACTCAACCTTTTGTATCACAGTTTATGATGTCTCCACAACCCCTTGATGGCATTACTGTCCCGCGATATAAGGATCAACATTATTTCTCTCTCCCTCTTTTTATCTCTAATATACTTTAGCTACATAAAGAGCCTTTCCATGGCCACATGCTTAAACATTATTACACATTTTAAGGCCCTTTAAGACAATCTGAATTTTTAAGATCCCTTCATCTTCTTTCTCCTCATTAGGTAGTATGGACAAAAGATACCTTTTACGTTTTTAATAGCCAATACTGTAAAACTGATGCTACATTTTAAATAATTGACTAGAACAGCATCACTGCTTTTATATTTAGGATGTGCTTGTATCTGACTAACAAAAATCCCAGATGGTGTATTTTCAGACTTTTTTTTTAAACAAATCTAGCTCTTACAATCTGGCAGTGTTTAATATGGAACAGAGAACTCACCAAATTGCTTTTGGTATAATTTACATGCTATGCTTATCTCTCTCACTGCATCTATGATTTTAATTGTAAATTACATTTTGGGTACATTAACTACATAACTGATCATAATGACACAACTGGCACAAAACCATTTAAAAACACCTTACTATAAAACACTTTTTATTTTAGCCAAAATTGAGCGAGTCTGCAATGTTAATACCATGCCATATAGAAACATAGAAACATAGAAACATAGAATGTGACGGCAGATAAGAACCATTCGGCCCATCTAGTCTGCCCAGTTTTCTAAATACTTTCATTAGTCCCTGGCCTTATCTTATAGTTAGGATAGCCTTATGCCTATCCCACGCATGCTTAAACTCCTTTACTGTGTTAACCTCTACCACTTCAGCTGGAAGGCTATTCCATGCATCCACTACCCTCTCAGTAAAGTAATACTTCCTGATATTATTTTTAAACCTTTGTCCCTCTAATTTAAGACTATGCCCTCTTGTTGTGGTAGTTTTTCTTCTTTTAAATATAGTCTCCTCCTTTACTGTGTTGATTCCCTTTATGTATTTGAATGTTTCTATCATATCCCCCCTGTCTCGTCTTTCCTCCATGCTATACATGTTAAGATCCTTTAACCTTTCCTGGTAAGTTTTATCCTGCAATCCATGAACCAGTTTAGTAGCCCTTCTTTGAACTCTCTCTAAGGTATCAATATCCTTCTGAAGATAGGGTCTCCAGTACTGTGTACAGTACTCCAAGTGAGGTCTCACCAGTGTTCTGTACAATGGCATGAGCACTTCCCTCTTTCTACTGCTAATACCTCTCCCTATACAACCAAGCATTCTGCTAGCATTTCCTGCTGCTCTATTACATTGTCTGCCTACCTTTAAGTCATCAGAAATAATCACCCCTAAATCCCTTTCCTCAGATGTTGAGGTTAGGACTCTATCAAATATTCTGTACTCTGCCCTTGGGTTTTTACGTCCAAGATGCATTATCTTGCACTTATCCACATTAAATGTCAGTTGCCACAACTCTGACCATTTTTCTAGTCTACCTAAATCATTTTCCATTTGGCTTATCCCTCCTGGAACATCAACCCTGTTACATATCTTAGTATCATCCGCAAAAAGACACACCTTACCATCAAGACCTTCTGCAATATCACTAATAAAAATATTAAAGAGAATGGGTCCAAGTACAGATCCCTGAGGTACCCCACTGGTGACAAGCCCAAGCTTCGAATATACTCCATTGACTACAACCCTCTGTTGCCTGTCACTCAGCCACTGCCTTACCCATTCAACAATATTGGAATCCAAACTCAAAGATTGTAGTTTGTTGATAAGCCTTCTATGTGCAACAGTGTCAAAAGCCTTACTGAAATCGAGGTAAGCAATGTCTACTGCACCACCCTGATCTATAATTTTAGTTACCCAATCAAAAAAATCAATAAGATTAGTTTGGCATGATCTCCCTGAAGTAAACCCATGTTGTCTCTGATCTTGAAATCCATGTGTTTTTAGATGTTCAACAATCCTATCCTTTAACATGGTTTCCATCACTTTCCCCACTACTGAAGTTAGGCTTACTGGCCTATAGTTGCCCGACTCCTCCCTATTACCTTTCTTGTGAATGGGCACAACATTCGCTAACTTCCAATCTTCTGGGACTACTCCTGTTATCAATGATTGGTTAAATAAATCTGTTAATGGTTTTGCTAGTACACCACTAAGCTCTTTTAATAGCTTTGGGTGTATTCCATCAGGTCCCATTGACTTATTTGTCTTTACTTTTGACAGTTGAAATAGAACCTCTTCCTCTGTAAACTCACGTGTAATAAATGACTCATTTATCCTTTTTCTTAACTGAGGTCCCTTTCCTTCATTTTCATCTGTAAATACCGAACAAAAATATTCATTGAGGCAGTCAGCTAGACCTTTATCCTCATCTACATACCTTCCTTCTTTTGTTTTTAATCTAACTAATCCTTGTTTTACTTTTCTTTTCTCATTTATGTATCTAAAAAAGGTTTTGTCCCCCTTTTTTACTGACTGTGCTATTTTCTCTTCTGTGTGTGATTTGGAAGCTCTTATAACTTGCTTAGCCTCTTTCTGCCTAATCTTATAGGTCATTCTGTCTTCCTCACTCTGGGTTTTTTTATATATCATAATAAAATATATACCATTTAACATAAATTATATTTAAAGTCAAGAAGTCTTAATATACAGCTTAATTCTCAACTCTAGCACTCATTGGAGGGTTCTATTGTGGGAAAGTTAACAATACTCAGTGTGATACCAAGATGTATAAATTAGCAATCTCCTTATTTTATTTGCAATATTGCAAATGGGATTTCTCCCTCAAGATTAATAGCCCTTTTTTTCTAGAATAGTAAATCAAGGAAAAGACTGACATTCTACAAATGTTTTGTTCTTTTCAGTTGTGACATTTCCATTAAGATAACACACTGAAATAAGTTCCCTTTATTATGGTGTATATAACAATGTTCTCAAATATTCGTACACTGTCACGAATGAACTTTAAGTTGAAAATTAAGGTTAAAGCATTCTCCAGAAAGACTTGGTGGACTGTCGATTGTTTAGAAGTCTTATGCTGAGCTAACAGCAAGTTTACAAAATGTTGGCAAAATAGCCAATCTGAAATAAGGAAATCTTCAAAAATCTGATTTGTTTTAAACTTGATATATATATATGTTTTACATTTTGCAAGTTTGTTTTTAACTCAGTGCAACACACTTTTAAGTAAATAAATCCACTTAGCTACAAGTGAGTGTATATCTTGAGTGATGTGGTGGAGTAAAAACTTGACGGTTTTTACTTCAACTTTGTTTATCACTATGCTCATTTACTGATTCGCAGGTTAAGGATAGTGGTGTAAGTTAAATATAGTAGGCAGTAACCTAGCACATGTATAATGAGCAATTAGAAGCTGATTAGACAGCAAACCTAGAAGACTAATGATGAAGTAATAATTACATCATTATTACAAGTGAACTGAATTCCAATGGATAATAATTCTATGCGGAAAGTGTGGTTTATTTGGAAATAGAGTATTTTTTTAAAATTATTTTGATAATCGCTCGCCAATGCAATTAATGAAGCTAAGGTAAACATATATTTTCAAAAATTTTAGTGATATCACATTGCAATTTGTTTATCGCTGGTAAATACAGAAAAGCAGAATAAAGAAATAAACAAAAGTTTTTAAACTATACAGTTTCTAAAAACTAGCAAAATGATACCTCTAATTTAGGCCAACGTAGGCCGAGTAACATGCATTATTATTTAGCACAAAACTGGTTTATCTGTGTTCATTTTGATTTAAAGTGACGTTGATTTGCATTGCACACATAAGTGAGATTGACAGCATGAAATGATGGTATCTGTTTGTCTATATAGGGTAAATGATGAAATAATGTCTGATCAACATGCCTATAGTCTATGGGATTTTAGATAGATTGACACACTGGGATACATAACAGTGTGGTGTTATCAATATAGATGACCTTCCAATTAATTTTGAGATAATTATAGGCATTTTCTAAAATATTACAGCTCAATTATCATTTCTTTAGCACCTTTAAACAACTGCACCCCCAGTTTAGATTTCTGCTTGAAATTCAGATCAATTTCTGCTGAAATAAATGTGTGTCTCTTTCTGAAATGACCGTGTCATTTATAGGGTATTACACAACATAAGCATCAATAGATCACTAGGAATTAACTGCAGGGGAGTTAGCCTCCTAATTTGTAGACGACTGTTAGCATTGTGGGTGGGATATGATTCTAAGCATTCTAGAGAGACCATTCGTGTTATACAAAGGCATAATAAATGATTCCAATATATATATTATAGTGTAACCTGAAAGCCCAAAAGTTGCTAATTAGAGAACTGCAGACACAATACTATACTGTTTAGAATATAACATTTGATCTGTGTTTCCCCCCACCCCTCGCCAAAATGAAGGCCTGGACACTGCTATTTAGAAATTAACTGAGTCCAAGTTTGTATTATAATATTGTAAAGAGGCAACGGCTTTAACCTCTTTGGTGCCAAACGAGAGAGAATCACAGAGCTGTCTAAGAATTGCAAACCTTAAAGCACCAATCAGTATTACTGCTATTAGTTTCCCATACACAAGTAGTGAATTGATAATCCTAAACATAAAGCAGAAATAAAGAATAGTATAGGAACAGACAGAAAAGCTTCAATCTACTTAATTTCCGTGCATTCAAATGAATATCCTAATCAATAACAAAGAGGCAACAGCATCACCTTTCATTTCCGTTTAGTCATCTTGTATATTAGATATAAAAGCAAAGGTATGGGAAGAAAAGGGGGAAAAAAGCATCACAAATGAAACGACAGCTTATAACAGCATATTTAAGGAATAAATGTGCATACCTTTATTCTACAGAGCCCTGATTGCCACATGTTTGAAACCTTCTTTGCTTCTCTTTACACTGTTCTTTATATCTCCTGTGTTGACTGACTTGGAATTCTGATCCATGGGAAGCCTAAAAAGCTTCATCCGTAGCAAGACTTACTTTTCGTACGCATAAGTAACTTTTTGTATCCTGTCAGAAAAAAATCAAGTGTTGTAAGACAATCTACAAGGTCTTTCCGCAACGTCACCTTATATCAAGTATAGGGCATAAATTGTTAAACCAACAAACTCCAGATGCTTCTTGGTTAAACGTGCCAAAAAAAACAAAAACAAACAGAAAAACCAAAGGTAAAAAGAACAACCCAGTGTTTCTCTAGCTTTTAACAACGATTCTGCCAAATCTGTGCTCACCAGGAAATACGGAAGTTGAAAGCATAACACAAATAGTCCACGTATCCATAGAGAATAAAGATATGTAAAACAAGGTACTCAATACAGAACTGTGACTCTAAAAAATCCAAACACTGCAGCAAGCAGAAAGGGAAGCATTTCACACTCTCAATCAGCAATGCATCATCTTGTTGCTTTCCTCGTAGGTTATCGATAATGTGATTTTTTTTCCCTTCGTCTTGGTTTGTTCCAGCTAGATTATAATGTCCTTGGAATACGTTTGTTTTCCTTTACTCAAGTTCAATCTGCGAAAATCTCTCATTGCTCTCACTCCCTTTCTCTCTTTCCCCACAGAGAAGCAAGGTTTATTTTATTGTTCTCTTCTCTCTGTTTATTTCAGAATAAAATAAATGCTTAAAATACCAAAAAAGGTGACAATCTTGGCCGTCAGAAGAAAGCCATGCTCCGTAGATGCCTGAAACGAAACCATTTATTCCCTGTGTGAAAATGTTTAGATCCTCTGAATTAGGAAGATACAGAATGTGATGCTCTGGTACTAGTCTGCCGTTCTGATTCATCAGGGAGTCTCCTTGGTAACTAGCAGTTCCTCTCTGATGATTCCTATTATATCAGAGCTCTCTCAATTTAAAGGTAAAAGGGAGTCTGAGGAGAAACAAAACCAATATACGTACTGTTTGTATCTATAAATGTGTTTATATACATGTTCAAGCTGCAATGTTTAACTGTGTGTTTAGAGACAGGCAACAAAAAAAATCACACAGAGACACAGCTTTATAGTGAGCTAATTCAAATCTACAAGAATATCGTGAACATAGTTATATATATATTACACGGTGAGAATGAGGTGCATTAAGAAGGTTAATTCAAATAATGTGTTACCCGATGATCTCATACCTTATTCCAATAGAGTAGAGGCAGGATTTTTGTAAACCCAGTGCTGTTATAGTAAACTAGAATGACTGTGCTAAGAGCACATGAATTCTAAAAACATGCACCCAATGTCTTATACATTTTCGTTTTTGCAGAATTTTAAACTTGGGCTTCCTTATTTGCAAAAGGGCTATGCTTTGCCTTGGGGTGCCAGTGCTGTTTTAATTTACCTATAGGGAAGATAGCATGGTGGGAAATTCACACTAATATTATTATTTTTAAAGGTGATATATTTATTTGTTCATGTGATTCTTAGAAATATGTATATTTGATGTGAGCCTTATGTGTTAAAGGTTTCAAATCAACCATTTGAGACTCCTAGTCCTAGTTAGCATGGCTGTTAAAGGTGATTAAAGGGACACTGTAGGCATTGCATTTGCTTCATCTTTTTTAAATGGTTATAGTGTCTGGTGTCCCCCAGTGATGTCCTTTTTTCATCATCAAAATGTTTTTAAGTTTTTAATGTTTTAATGCTAGATGAAAGTCTTCCATACCTCTTCCCTTCTGTGCTGCTTTGGTTAATGAGCTATGTGCCCCAGACGAAGGTGCTATTTTGGTGCCGAAACATTTATTTCACTTATAATTTGAGCACTTTTTGATTCACTAAATTGGTTGCTGATGGGGTAACTCCTTGGGAAAAAAATGAATGGAGGGCACCCCTATTAATAATCACCCTGGTACTGAGAGAAAGGGTGCATGGAACTTGCTGGGACAGACTAACTAAACAACTTTCTAGTCCCTCTTACTTATCCTCATATCTGGAGTATTCGTTAATCTAATAGTAGCAGTTTCTCAAAGTGGTCTCTCTATTGCTATGCCTAATAATCAATTTCTGGATATCAAGTCTTATATAAGGTAGGATTTATTTTAAACGACTTTGGGGGCATATTATCTAAATGGCCGTTGGGGCCTGTTCTATCTCCCTAGTGGAGAAACTGCTATTCTAAATATTATTGTGGTTATACATTGCACACAAGTGGGTTGTTGTTCTATATATTTTTTCATTCCACCATTTCCACCTGGTATATCACCAGAAGAGCGGTCTCTAGCGGTAGTTTTTTCAAACAAGTTTAAACTACATTTTTGTGAGACCTTTTGACTGGCTCTTTGTGGCATCAGGGGATATCCCTGTCTAAGACCCGGGTGAATTGCTCCTTCTGTGCAATGGTTGGTTTATAGGTACCTTATTAAATATAAACCCAGTGTTTAACCTCCACCATGCACCACAGCCTCATGGCTTTTTAATGTGCATATATACTGTCTCTTACCCTAATTAATCTAATTGGTGCATATTCTAATAAAGTTGTTCTACCATTATTTTATTCATTGGAAGGATCTCAATCTTTGGACTCATGATCCCCTTTTGGGCCTATTTGTGTATATTGTAATCTAATTGAATTATTGTGGGTTACCCCCACTTTAAACCTCTCAGGTACAGTTCTTTGGTTCCCTAGTGGCACCGTTTTGTTATTTTATTAGCCTGAGCAGCAATGGGTAGTTGTGATTGTCTGAGAGTGTCAGCTGACTGCTTTTGGTTTATCAGAACACCCATTGCCAGTATGAATGGATATGACTACAAGGAAATATTTATTCTCTGCCTTAGCCACACCTTAGCCACACTTATATGACTGTAGGTGGCCAGTGACTCGTATTAAAGTTAAACTGCTTGAAAAGGGTCTGAATGAACAATGAATTGATGGACAATACCAGGGGACTCCAGGCCGTATAATCAATTCACAGAGACAAAATGGTTATAGTGACTACTTTAAATGGGGATAGGGCATTCACTGTAATTATTGATCATCAACAGTCCAGATGTGAAAACATTACATACCAGAATATCTTACATCACTGATGAGGTATACAACAGGTTAAAATTTATTTTTGAACTCGCAAAGTAATATGCCTTGCATGCCAGTTATATACCACCTTTTATGGTGAGACTAGTTTGCCATTTTTCCTTTGCTAGTTAATACAAGTTACTCAAGAGCTCAACTTGTCATTGATTCTCAATCATTAAATGGACACACCAGACTCATTTAGCATTTCAGCATACTGAAGTGCTTTATGTGTGAACAGTGTGTCCTCTTTTTTTTCATTTTGCATTTTGCAAACATTGACACTTTTATAAAAAAAGGGGTTACACCCCATTGGCTTTCAGGCAGAGAACAGGCCACATTATTCCCTGGTTTGCTTAGACAGTTTAGTTAAACTCAAAAGGCAGCAGCACCTGTCTTGCAAAGAGTTCTCATTGAGTTGCATTGGGGATTCTGTGATTGGACAGTCACATAACATCTTAGTGAGGTCACAACGGCAGGGATTGCAAAGGCTGTAAACAAGAGAACTGCAGTTTCTGCAAGATGTTTTTAGATATAACCTCAATGAAAAAATGCATAATGAAATGCATGCAAGTTTTCATTTAGGATATATCTACTAAATAGTCATGTTTTTTTTTTTTTTTTATTTGGGCAGTGGAATGTCCCTGTTATATCCTGCAGAGCAGGGCATTAACTACTGTCAATTGTTCCTTGAACAGTTGTATTATTCATACATTATTATGCAAATTGATAAGCATGCATTCAAAACGTTTGGTTTTAATAAAACTCAGCATTTTACCATGGGCCCAGTCCACTGATATTTTAATGGGCTTCGGACAGTTTGCTTCAGCAGCACATATACAGTGTTATTTCTAGTTGATCTGTGTAACTCTGTTTACCTTTCATCAACTGATTATGTCTGGTTACAAGAGCACTATGTGCCTGTAAATACAGGATCACTGAGCAAGATCAGAATTTTAAAGCACAAAACATCTGTTTCATGGCAGGATCACTGATTCTTAGTTTTCCTGGAGTTATTCTTTGTAAATGGTGTTTAATAAAGCAAGAACAATGAAAAAAAAAAAGCTCAAGGGAAAACAGAACTCAAGATGAGATTAAATATACAAATATTGCCTATGATATCTCTATTTGCCATTCACTCCCCCGAATAAATAATTGTACAGGTAGGGCCAATGCTGGTACTTTTGGGGTACAGAACAAAAACCCTCTCCATTGCCTACTTCCCTAGTTACAAACAGTGACCACCTAACTCCATAATCAGTAGTATTGAGATACATTGTAAGCACTATCATTTCTAATTTCTGATTGGTTGTTTTTGCATGTTTTAATACATTAATACTACAATACATTAAAAAAACATAATGATAAATTAAAGCATGAGGTGTGTCTTTAAAGGAGGTTTAATGGGGAGAGAGTAGCTGGCCAGAGTAGCAAAAGTGAAAGCATAACTAAGAGAATTTTCCAGTTTGGCTATTTTGACATTAACAGGACACTATAGCCACCAGAACAACTAAAGCTTAATGTAGTTGTTCTGGTGAGTATAACATATCCCTGCAAGCTTTTTGCAGTACACGCTGTCTTTCCAATGCATTTATAAGGGAAAGCATTGTGATTAGCTAAGTTCATCACTTCTAATGATGTCAGCCAAGGAGGCAGATCAGGGACAGAGCCAGCAGCAGCAGACTGGAATAAATGTAAGATTTTACTATATTTAGGGGGGGGGGGGCATATGGGCTAGATAGTGTTTTAAAACTATAGGGTAAGAGTGTCCTGACCCTATGGTGTTCCTTTAAATTTGGAACATACAGTTGTACTCAGTTCGCATACCCTTGGAGAATTGGTAATATATGTACCATTTTTAAAGAAAACATGGGTGAGCAGGCAAAACACATTTCTTTTATTTCTTATGGGATTCATATTCAAATGTAGGTTATAACAGAATGGCACAATCATAAAACAAAACATGGCAACAAAGAAAAAAATGAAATGACCCCTGTTCAAAAGTCTGCATACCCTTAGTTCTTAATACTGTTTATTGCTACATTTAGCATCAATGACAGCATGCAGTCTTTTGTAATAGTTGTCTATGAGGCCCCTAATACTTGCAGGTGGTATGGCTGCCTATTCATCTTGGCAAAATACCTCCAGGTCATACAAAATACCTCCTGGTCATCTTGCATAAACTGCACGTGTGAGATCTCTCCAGCGTGGCTCGATGATATTAAGGTCAGGAGACTGTGATGGCCAGTCATATTATCACTATCCTTCATAAAATATATATTTTTTTGCATGACCAGTCATATTTTCAAAATCAGGGCCAAAATTTCACAATTTCTGCCCGGGTATGGAAACTTATGAGCACAAATGTACTTTGAATACACTTTTTATTCTCACTTTAGTAAATTAACCTGTTAGTGATGGAGAAGCAATAATTGTGGATGCGTGGATTCATGTAGTGATTCGTAGGATGAGCAAAGAATGGGGGATGTGAAATCAGATGGAGATGAAATGGGAGGAGAAAATTGGAATTTAATCAGATTATGGTATATTTATGATATGTTTTACATGGACGTAGGGCATGGAATGGGAGACTGAAATTGGCAAATTGTTATACTGTGTGCAATAAGTTAAAGGGATCAGTGAGATGAAGTATAGATTATGAGATGTTTGGTATAGATTAAAAAAAAGGCAAAGATTTAACCTCACTAATCAGGTCCTACAATTTGCAAGTGCAAAACTGAGACCAGGGTGCTGCTAAGTTCCAGAAACACATTAAAAGTACAGCTGGAATCCAGCACGTGCTGCACAGGCAGATATTAAATATAATCTAGCCAGTCAATAGGTGAGTGTGCAGCACAGTTCTGTTCCCCAGCACCACCTCCCTGCAGTTACCTGTGGTGGCACTACTGACGTATACTGCCTTACGTATAATTAAAAATAAAATCAAGAACATCAATGTTCTTCTAGCAACTCCACCAACTCTAAAAATTGAAGACTAACGGGCCTCATGTCTGGGGCTGTATCCCACAAAGTCCCCCTAGCAATGCATAAGGCTGAGACCTGGTTGAAGGCAGGGCTGTGTCCTTTCTGACAGATGTTACATGGAGCATCAAGAGACAAACTTCCGTCAGAAATGTATGGAAGAGGAGATATAGAGGGAAAGAAGAAGAAAGAAGAAGAATGGGGTAAGTGATGTGGGAATTCATGGAGAGAGTAGAAGACTTTATGAACATAACAAAGCAATAAATCTCACAGCACAATGTGGTGAATATCAATAATGTTGTGTACATGACAGAGCCCCATAGCAATACAATTCCAAGCACCATATTGTGTATATGAATGCATCACAGAGCTCCACAACAATTAAATGTGTGATGTGTAGAAGTCTTGCAATAAAACAATATGAGGTGTTTATCTCACAGTAATGTTCAACGCACAGATATGAGTATAGGTTAAAACTGGCACCACATGCCAAACAGTGAATGTTTCACTAATAGACAAACATAGCAAACCTTTGCTAATAGACATAAATTGTTTGATGAAAATGCATGATTCATATTTGTAATTTAGTTCCTGACATAAATCAGTCCGCACTTTCTTTATCACAGTACACAATCTTTTTTTGTATTCTCTGTAGATGTTATTTAAAGATAGCTGCATTATATTTACCATGTAGATCATGTAGCGGAAAACAAACAAAAAACTACAAAGCTTAAGTACACCTGCATGTCATTGTAAAATGGTGCTCAACCCAGGTCTGTGGATTTCATGCATATTGTATATTTCATTCACTTTGATATTATCAAACACTTTTGAACCCAAACATACAAGGCAGGATTTACATGCATTAGTTTAATTGTGCTATGCACAAAGTTCTGTTGGCTGAATTCAATTAAAATAAATGTATTTAACCATGAAGGGTACGTTAATGCTTTTGTTTACTAGTTTTGAGGCATTTACTCAGTTTTTTTTAATGGTATTCATTTTACCAACTTCGGAAGGGGGAAGAAGATGATCTACAGTCAATAATACTACAACTGGAGCGCTTGTCACCACTTGACTATCTCACATGAATTGCCAAATTAAATCTTTCACTGGTCGGCTAACATTTTGTACACAATACTTTCATTAAATTGTATATCATTCTCTGTTGGCTTTCTTCAAAATAAACATTTTTGAGTGAGCACTGCATGTTATGCATAATGGATCCATCAGATTTTTAGTTCAATTTTATTCATGTGCAACACCTGATGTGTCGCTGTTATTACATCATATTCTTTTATGTGACAATATGCGTGACATACTTGAAAACAAGAGAAATCGCAATGTATCCTTCCTAGTAAAAAACTTTTTAAATAACTAAATAATATTGCGACTAGGCATGTCAGTGTAAAAATGTGCCGATTGAATAAATTGTGAGGCGAGAGAGGTAAATATTTCTGCAAATGAACATGAAATTACGAGATTTTGTTTAAGCCATTATAGAGCATTTGAATCACCTGACATATACACTGGGGGATTTGTCATATGTGCTGGTAGTACTTTTTGCTGGTAGTACTCTAAGCATCATAACTACTACAGCCTGCTGCACTGGTTATGATGCTAGGAGTACCCTGGCTCCGTTCCCAAGTAACGGGACAAACGCTTTTGACGATCGCATAGGCAATTCATTCCTTGAGAGTGTCAGCTCATTGCTTCCAGCCATACAAATAGGCACACAATTGACATTAACCAACTCTTCAGTTTTTATAAAGTAAAGTTTATTACAAAAATCATAGACTGCTTGTACCTGGCACGATCAATATGTACCTATTAGAGTACAGGAAGTACAGGAAGTTTTATAAACTATTACAAATAATATTAGGTTTTATTATCTAGAAGTCTATAATGTACAGCAATATATTCTACCATTGGCTGACTAGGCCTGGCATAGGGCACAGGGTAAAAGAGATGAGAGTAGGCTCTGGTGTTTTTTTTAATATTATAATTTTATATCGGAAGAGTGAGTCCTTCACTGACCTTAGTGCTCTGATCTCTTTAGATCTCTTTGCCTTCTTTAGTAATTTGAACAGGGTCCATACAGCTATTATTACGCTGCCCGGCACTCAGTAACAGCAGTTGACTGCAAATTAACCTTGTATTATATATTACACCTATGCAGAATCTTTCACACACATTAAATATATATGTGAAAGATTCTGCATGGGTGTAATATATAATACAAGGTTAATTATTTGCAGTCAACTGCTGTAACTGAGTGCCAGGAAGCGTAATAATAGCTGCATGGAACCTTTTCAAATACATATATTTTTATCCATAAGGGGTATGTGCAGGTATGATAAAGATTATGGGGGGACATATAGACTTGACTTGGGCTTGGTCAGCCTGAACCTAAATACTCCACTGATAATGTTGTCTTTTGTATTTCTAGATTTTTAGAATACAATTAATTATTTATAGAATTAATAATTATGCTGTAAAAGGGGAATCATTATGTTTCCATCTATACACGGGGGAAGTTTTGTAAAAAAAAAAAATATTCTAACAAATCTACATTATCAGTAATATATTTACAAAATGAGCAGCCTCAAGTACCCATACATAATAACTAAAAAAATGAATACATTACATCTATCCCCAGTGGATCATAAACCAGTCTAGCTGCCTTGCGGCTGCAGTTACTGTTTTCCATTATGATTCTGAGATATAGTGTATAAGCACTGAAGGAAACAATGGAGCACCTGGTAGTTGTTACAAAGAGTATTTATATAATATCTAAATTGTATCAACAGCTATTATTTGTGAATTTTTTTTTTTTTGGTATTATTTGACCCTTCAAGAATCAAATGGTGCACTTTGTAGTAATATCATTCTGGTTCCTGTTCCCATTACTATCTTGTTTAGTTTAGGTAACTTTGTATTATCCTGCATTAATGAACTACTTGCATATGAGCTTATTGATAGATAATTGGCAAAGAAAATATTATACAGTTGTAAGGTACCAAACAACAAATAAAATCTATACAAAATGAAAAACAAAACATGAACACAAGCATGTTTTAAAACATAAAAAAGCATTATAATGACTACTTGAATGTAGAGTATTACACACATTTCTCGAGAGCATGAAGAATCGCTCACACATCTAAAATCCTATGAATTATCAACCAGAGGAGGACAGAGAAAACAAAATAAACTCTTTAATGTCATTGGAGGTCATTTGATAGTGCAAAAAGACAAAAGACAGGAAGAGCTACATTTTCTTACATATTAAACCATCGCGGATAGAAATATACTTTTACCCTGTAAATGGACTTTATTTAAATTTTTTTAAACACAACATTGATTGAATATTAGAAATTAAATATTCAAAATACAAACATCACACTAAAAAATTAAAGAAAACAAACTAACAAAAAAAAAAATAGAAATAATGACAACTACATAAAAATAAAAATAAAACAGCATCAATAACAATACAATTTAAAATTGCAAAACGTTTTGGTTTACAACACATATGTTCCTTGTCACTGTCTGTAAAGAAAAATCGAAACACAAACATTTTTTGTCTTCTTCACTTTGTTCTCTGCTCATTTGTTTGCTGTTTTCAAAGATGGGAAATAAACAGTAGTTTCAACTACAACATTTAGTGTAGTAAATTACCTTATAGATTCAATACTTTTCCTTTTTGTTTTTAGCTCAATTATCAATTTAAGACTCTATTGTCCTTGTGTGCCCACTAATGGTTCACTATGCAGCTATCTGAAGCTTGTGAAACTGACTGACCTCTACTTAATAGCACTTTGAGCTTCTGAGCTTCTTTTAATACTGATCAATAATTAATAAATAGGTGTCACAGTTTTGATGCTATGTAGCATTATATTAATATAAACCAGAGCAGTATTACTCTCTGATCTGTTTCCTTTGAATCTAGTGTCTCAGTGCATAAAATGAGAGCAAGAGAGGAAAACAGTCTGTGTGCCAGCATGCATTGATTGTCCTGGTTGGGTGAATAAAGTACCTTTAGCATGCCTGAGTTACTGGGCTCTCTGTTTCTGTGTGATTAGAGGTCCTACTTAACACTGAAGTGGCACTGGGCAATGATGACATTTTATCCTGCTATAAAATCAAAGGGAAAATATATTTTTCCATATCTTACCATTTTATAGTAATTTGTTTACTGTCAGGTGAATTTCAATTTTATGACCACAGTGCCACAGTGCCACACTAAAACTGTAGCTGATTTAGATACATTTTCCAGTTTGGCTACTTTAACATTAATTGCATTCACTTTGAATTCTTGCTTAAGTGAAAAATCCTGTCAGGGTACTTCACTAAAGTCAGAGTGGCTCTCTACCGAATGGTACAAAACCGTTCTCTGCTGTACGGACATTGTTGATGGAATGGCTCCAGATGAGTGTGGTTCGGATTTCAGATGGACCGAAGCTGCCAGATGACTAAAACCCAGACCGAATGAATTAAATCCCGACTGAGGGGCTTAATTCTCTTGAGACTTGGCTGTCAGCGTGCTCTGATTGGTTGACTTACTACCCAACTAATCAAAGATAGCTGACAAAGTGTTGGAAAGCCTATATAAGAGTTTTTCCACTATCAGAGTTCATTCTGCATTGATTCCTCCATGGATGGGCCTGTTTTTTTTTTTTTTGCTTTAGCTAATGGCATTGGTAACTATGGACTTTAATTGGGCCTCTTTTGGAGCTGAATAATACAATAAATAATTATTTAGGGCCCCCCAATTGCCACCCATGAGTTGGGCCTGGTGGTGGGACACTTTGTCCTTCCCCATAAATGGCCCCCACCAGATTTGTGTCCTCTCCCCCCACACTGTGATTTTATTATTCTTCTTATTATTATTATTTATAAAGCGCCAACAATTTCCATAGAGCTGTACAATGGGTGGACTAACAGACACATATTTATAACAATACAAGTTGGACGCACAGGAACAGAGGGATTAAGGGCCCTGCTCAATGAGCTTACATGCTAGAGGGCGTGGGGTGTAGTGACAGAAAAGGTAAGGGTAGGGTAGAAAAGTAGGTTGCTAGGATTGTATTCATTTAGGGCTTAGTATTTTGTTTTGATGATAGTTTTTACGAGATGAATCAGGGTGTGGGGAGGGAAAGCTGTTCACAGTTTAATTGATATGCTTTCCTAAAGAAGTACGTTTTCAAAGTCAGGTTCCATCCCTATGGGATGGGGCCTTTTCAAGCGACAGGGCAGCAATGGCAGGTGGTGTCATAGGTAGGTAAATACCTCCATTATTGTAATATAAGGGTCTTGTTTGCCAGCTGCCTCATAATTAACCCTCACCAAGGGATTTTGTGTTCTATTGTTTTTTACTGGTTTATCATGTAAAAATCCAGTAAAAACGCACAATTTACAATAGGCAGCAAAATAAATCAAATGGGAATACTGAGCCTAAGTAAATCACCAATGACATTATATGTGATCTTTCATAGTATGCATGGTTCAACTTTTCCATATATGAGAACACGGACAAGGTACCATAGTATATAGAATAATGTAAAAACGTGTAGTGGCTTTATAACTTAGGTTGTTGCCACCATGTAGCTATTTTATCGGGTTGATACAAGAAACTGCTATGATGTGCTTCGTGACCCAGGTTTTTTGAACTATTTGCCCCTGGCTGATAGCACTGCAAGTGAAGCTAGTTAATTATAAATTTGGAATGTGAATTCTGATGGATGCATTCGGTTTATCTTTGGTCGCCATGTGGTCATTGATAAATCTCAGATCTTAGTGCTTCTTGGTAGTGATATTCCGAACGCTTAAGAATGAATGATACAGATTCGCTTATGCCAACTGAAACCTGACCGCATTTGACTTTCACTGCGAGTTTCCAATACGGTCGGATTTTTGCCCATTTGGACAAAACCCACTATTTAGTGAACAACCCAGTGTGTGATATAAAATGTACTGTTACATAATATAGCATTGGCCTTAATTACATAGATTTATATTGTTATGTTTAATTCATAATGTCAGCATTGTGTTCTTTACATGTATCATGACATTATTATCTTTCCAGATGTATATTTTATGATGTACTTTGTTTTCATGTATCATGACATTATTATCTTTCCAGATGTAACTAGAAAATTTCATTTTTTTTTATAAATTCTTTATTTTTGGTAGTGCAGATGAAAACACAGCTTGTCATGCCCCAAAAGCATTAAACAAGAATATTTTACATGTCATAAGGCAGTGAGTTTTTAAGAAGGTATAATAACAGGTTTATAAACGGAGACATGCTAGGTTAGGTAATAAACGCAAGGAGCATAACAGAATACCACGTTGTGTTAGTTATAAACAGGCTAGACTCGCTAGAATAGTGGTTGTCATTTTGGTTGTTAATCAATAGTGTATCACCCAGGCATTAAACATGTATGAGAAGTTAGGAACTGATGTGTCAGTAAAGAGTAGGGTGTCATGTTGTGGAGGTTGACACTATATGTAAGTGGGTTGGGTGGTTAGGAGGCCTACATGTTGGTCATTACAGATGGTATGATAATCCTGCTCGGTTCAGGTGAGCAGACAGGCTGTAGCATTGAGATTTTTTAATATAGAACGTGAGGAGAGCAGGCTATTAGATGTCATTGATTTATAGGTTAGGTTAACACTGAGCAGTTAAAGGTTTGAAGGTAGCCCGCGAGGACCTCGGTAAAGACAGGAGTAGGTTAGTGTGTGTGGGCCAGTGCAATTCGTGTATCGTAAGTACTGTCGGGTTCATACTCCGTGTGTACTTATAGTGAGCTAGGAAGGACCCAAGTAGATCTGTGTATGTGGGAATTCGTGGCTAGTGTGGGGTGTCTGAGTGTACAGCCTGGCTCCGGTTAGTGTGACTCGTGGGTGGTAAGAGGTATGGGGGCAGGTGAATTTAGTAAGAGTCAAACTATAATAGCGTCATGCTGTGTAATGCCAGTCAGTCATTCCTGTGAGTGACTGTTGGGTGTGTGAGGCTGTTTAAGCTTTGTGCAATAACAGGGTGCTCAATATATCAATATATCAATGTGCCACAGTTCACCAGCAGTCGAGACAGTAAATGGGGGCACAGTAGCTAGGCACAGGAGTGAGTAAAAACAGTGCAAGCAGTAGGAACTATATACATCATACATTGTCCCTGTATTGGGGCCAATAGGGTTGTAGTCCGCTTCAGGAGCGTACAAGATTCCATAGTAGCTCGTTAGCTGAGGCATAGTTGGAAAATTGGGTTGCTACGACCATCCATAGAAATCCATCACCTGTGTAAGAGTCCTTAGCTGGTTGACTGGATTGTGTTATTGTCCCTTGATAGCCATATTGGAGCCCAGCAGAGAGTGGAACAATAATCCGGATGATGGTTAGTGAAGTCCCAGAGGTTATAGGTTGCTCTGCAGAGGTGGGTGTCGTGGTCTGGTATAGCCAGGTGATGGCGATGTCGGAGTGGAGGTGAAGGCGCCTCAGTTCTGTTTAGGTGGTGACCACGGTGTATGTGACTGGTGTGAGGTTTCGGGGTACGAATAGGGCACTGCCCGCCGGGTTCCAGCTGTGAGTCGGTGTGGTGGGGGCAGTGGTGAATTTTGAATTTGTGCTGCCCTAGGCACGACTAAATTCGGGCACCCCCTAAATCTAAATTTGCCCCCCCAATCCGTGTCAAGGCTGCTTTTTTGACTGACAGACACATGCCCTCATTGATACATACACTGATATACACTCACTGACAGATACATTCATTGGAACACACTGTTTATCCAACACACACTTTCACTGACAGACACACACTGACAGGCACACACTCTCAGATACACATAAAATGACACACACTCACAGGCACACCCATTCTCACTGAAAGACACATTTTCACTCCCTCACAGACACACACTGACAGTAAGGTGGACAGCCCCAGCACATGAGGCAAACAAGGCATTTATCTGTGAGCTTGTTATGGCGTTTCTTGGCGCCCCCCCGAAAGTGCCGCCCTAGGCAAATGCCTTGTTTGCCTTGTGGTAAATACATCCCTGGGTGGGGGCTCTGAGGCCCGCCTGAAGGAGTGAGTCCCACGTTAGGCCCAAGGTCTGTAGTAGTTCTGCTGCGTCTTGTGGGTCGTGGATTTGGTGCGTTGTCTCACCGCGCTGCACATGGAGTGAGTTGGGGGTCCGCCAATGATACGGAATATTGTGTTGCTGGAGTGTGGCGGTGAGGGGTCGGAGTGATCTACGCCACGCCAGGGTTCCCCTTGACAGGTCGCCGTAAAAGGTCAGCTTCGCATTCTCAAATTGTAAGGGGGGTTTTCCCCGGAGGGCGGTGAGGACCGTCGCTTTGTCCGCTCCGTTTTTAAAGGTAAGTATAGTGTCCCTTGTGGCTGAGTCTGGGGCTTTGGCGGGTTTTGGGATCCTGAAGATATCTGTGGGCACGATAGGTTTAGTATTACCTGGGGGCAGTATGCTGGTCAGAAGGCGTTTGATCTTGTGCGGGACTTCTGTCTCCGGCAGTTCTTCTGGAAGCCCTCTGACCTTAATATTGTGTTGTCTTCTCGCATCGTCCTGGGCATCCAATCGCCGTTCAAGCAGCGTATTTTTGCGGTTCAGCTCCCGCATTTCGCTTTACAGTGTGGTGATAGTGCGCCGGTGTTCTTGAGAGGAGGCCTCCAGCACAGTAATGCGGCCTGTCAGGCCCTGCAGTTCACCTCTTAAGGCCGTGACGTCCGCGAGAATATTATTTTGCAGATCTGCCAGTAGGGCTTTGAGCACCCAGGTGGTTATGAGGTCGGCATCAGGGTCTTTCCCTGTACTGCTTTGGTTTTTCTTTGGTTTTGGGTCTGGTGTTGGGAGGTATTCCTCATCTGCTTCCTCGGAATATTCGTCCGAGAAGTCCGTGCAGCCTCCATGGAGCGCCGCCATATTGGCTTCACTCGGGCCACATGCTCGCGTCCCATGTGGCTTGTGGGGTACCCGCGTGTAGTCGGCATGTATCGGGGTAAGTTTGGCTTCGATTAGGCGTGATTTCTCCGATTTTAGCACGGAGCTCCTGAGTAGTGCGTCTGTTCGCCTCGGTCCTTCGGCCGGAAGTCCTCAAAAATTTTAATTTGTAATGCTGATTTTGTAAATATTTTGTATGCATGCATGCATGCATGCATATGTATTAAGGAAGACTCTATATGAGTTTAGATATTTTAATATATACTTTATGGCTTCTGTTCTGTTGCTTGGTAACCTTTAAGTGTACAGGGAACAATGCTAGACTGTCAGCCTTCTATCTCTGAGAAGAAATTTAAATTAATCCTCTGGGAGGCTTATTAAAATGGCATTTAGGTAGTCCAGTTATGTAAATGATACTATTGGTTCCAGCTTTGCCATTGTATTTAGGAATACAAAATAAGGAAATGTTTTTTTGCTGTCAGTCAATTTTTTTTATTTTGTGAAGATGCAAACTGCCAAAAAAATTGAACATAATTACAAATGTTTTTAAGATTAAAATTCTGTCAGTAAAGTCTGCCTTTAGAATGAATCATTAAAATTGAGTTGACAAGGTGAGCGTCGTGAGGCATCCACTTGGTGGCATATCTGATTTAAAAAAAATAAATAAATAAAAATGTCCTGTGTTTAATCTGGGTGAAACTGAGGAGATGAGAAGCCTGGTTACCAACTTTTGCCCTTTTCTCCTTTTCTGTTTCAAACTTCCCTTGACTTTACGCAAGAGAGTGGAGCTGTCTTTTGAAAAAGCCAAATAGATAGCTCAGAGCTGTCAACCATTTTATGCAGAATGCACAGCTCATTAGGAGAAAACCTACAAATGGTGATTTTAGATGAATCATTATTGGTATAGGGTTCTTTTTATGCAAAATTCATGATACATGACCATCTATAGAAGATGAGTCATCCTGAGAGCCTGCTTCTAAAAAATGTGACAATACATTAGTTCCGCTGGCTTCTATTCGATTTTCCTGCTAAGAGGGCAGCGTGTGGTTAAAAAAAGTGAGTGAAAATGTCACCAACATTTTTAATCAGATGCAGTTTTTTATTTTATTGTTATTTTTATTTAACGAACACGAGTCACAATGAATTACAAATGATCTTTTTTTACTATAAAAAAATATCACAGTGAATATTCTATTGCTTATTAAAACAACCTACCAAATAAACTACTCTACATATTTCATTTTTAATTCTTAATAGTACTTTTCCTTAGATATGGCAGCTATAGTAATACAATTTTATTATTATTTTTTTTATTTCCCAATACATTTATTTATTACAAAGTCACTTTTGCATACTCTTTAAGAGTTGTTTTTTATATTATGTTCATATGCAATATGATGTTTTCATATATTTAGTGTATATTTAAAAAAAAAAGATGTCTGTCTTTACATTAGGTTTAAAGATTCACTAGACAGGTTTAAGGCTGTGTATAACTATTATTTATCATGTGTCTGCCTTCAAATATATTTTACCTATTTATTCTGTTGATTTTCTCTGTATAAATGGGAAATTCAGCTAGATAAAAAGAGGCTTCAATGCTTCAATGAATCACAGCCTGTGGGATTATAATTTTGTTCTACTGTATTTTATGAAGGACAGACCCATGAGGAATTATAAATATGAGTCAAAACAGTTATTTTACTTTTTGTAGCAATAACAAATTGCCTCTGTTGCTGTCTTTTGAGATATTCCTGAATTTAAAGTTATTAATAATATTCACAGAAGCTGGTATAATGAAGTGCTTATTTATTGTAAAACTAAGTTAAAGAACTAGTGAAAAACTGTACTCTGTTTTGTATATTTTTAGAATTGAAAAAATAAATTAGAAGCAGCTTAAGTAAATGGGAGAAGAAAAACTTGTGGTGCCTGATACAACATTAGTGTAATCTTTGGCCAATTTTGCAAACTGAGGTCAAAGAAACAAGTTTGTTGTCAACAAGCAGTCAATTTGCCAACTCGGAACAAACATGTAATATTAGCATTGTTCAATGACATTTACAAATAGAGACCTGAAAATCCCCTTTGCTGGAATAACTGTTGCAAATCTGCATTCTTTTTCCAATACCAATTTAAAGGGACACCATAGACACCAAAACAACTCTAGTTTAATGAAGCAGTTTCGGCATATAGATCATGTCCCTACAATCTCACTGCTATATTCTCTGTCATTAAGGAGCTAAACAACTTTGTAGCCCTAGCTAGGATCCAGGAGAATAGTCAGAGGCGGGCAGAGGTCATACTCAATATGGCAGCAAAGTACAGAATCGGCTGGCAGAAGAGTTCTCAGGAACCAGGCCAGTGTCAGACTGGCCCACCGGGATACCGCAGCACCGGTGGCCGGCAGGAAGCCCTGATGTGCTATTTACATTTTTTACCCTCGAACTGTAACAGCTTGTGCCAGTCCAAGGGAAAGGAGGGACGTGCTGGGGCATGGAGGGAGGTGCTTGGGGCTGAAGGGAGGTGCTAGGGAGGGGCTAGTGGGTGGGGACTGGTGCCAGGGGGCAAAAGGTACCACTGAGTCTTGTCTGTAGAGTGCATGTGTGACAGTGAGCTTGTCTGTAGTGAGTATGTATGTGTCAGTGAGCTTGTCTGTAGTTAGCATGTCTGTCAGTGAGCTTGTCTGTAGTGAGCATGTATGTATCAGTAGGCGTATCTGTAATGAACATGTGTGTGCCAGTGAGTTTGTCTGTAGAAAGCATGTGTGTCAGTGAGCTTGTGTGTCAGTGATCTTATCTGTAGTGAGCAAGTGTGTGTCAGTGAGCTTGTCTATAGTGAGCATGTGTGTGTCAGTGAGCTTTAACTTTAATGAGCATGTGTATGTCAGTGAGCTTTTATGTAATGAGCATGTGTGTCAGTGAGATTTTTTGTATTGAGCATGTGTGTATGTTATTGAGCATTTCTTTTGTGAGCATATGTGTGTCAATTAGCTTGTCTGCAGGGGGCATGTGTGTCACTGAGTCTTGTATGTAGAGTGCATGTGTGACAGTGAGCTTGTCTGTAGTGAGCATGTATGTGTCAGTGAGCTTGTCTGTAGTTAGCATGTCTGTCAGTGAGCTTGTCTGTAGTGAGCATGTATGTATCAGTAAGCATATCTGTAATGAACATGTGTGTGCCAGTGAGTTTATCTGTAGAAAGCATGTGTGTCAGTGAGCTTGTGTGTCAGTGATCTTATCTGTAGTGAGAAAGTGTGTGTCAGTGAGCTTGTCTATAGTGAGCATGTGTGTGTCAGTGAGCTTTAACTTTAATGAGCATGTGTGTCTCAGTAAGCTTTTATATAGTGAGCATGTGTGTATGTCAGTGAGCTTTTATGTAATGAGCATGTGTGTATCAGTGAGATTTTTGGAAGTGAGCATGTGTGTATGTCATTGAGCATTTCTTTAGTGAGCATATGTGTGTCAATTAGCTTGTCTGCAGGGGGCATGTGTGTCAGTGAGTATGTCTGGAGTAAGCATGTGTGTGTCAGAGAGCTTGTCTGTAGTGAGCGTGTGTGTGTCAGTGAGCTTATCTGTAGTGAGCATGTGTATGTGTGTCAGAGAGCTTGTCTGAGCATGTGTGTATGACAGTAAGCTTTTCTGTAGTAAGATTTTGTTTGTATACCAATAGGTTTGTTTGTAGTAAGCTTGTGTGACTGTAAGAGTTTGCACTAAGTTTGTGTGTGTGTGCTTGTAATTGTGGCTGTGTGTGTCAGTGAGATTGTCTGTCAGCAAGCCTATGTATGTCTGTGTGTCAGTGAGCATGTGTGTGTGTGTCAGTGAGATTTTCTGTAGTGAGCATGTGTGTGTCAGTGAGCATTTCTGTAGTGTGCATGTGTGTGTGTGTGTGTTTGTGTGTCAATAAGCTTGTCTGCATGGGGCATGTGTGAGACAGTGAGCTTATCTATAGGGAGCATGTGTGTCAGTGAGTTTGTCTGGAGTGAGCATGTGTGCGAGTGAGCTTGTTTGGAGTGAGCATGTTTATGTGTGTCAGAGAGCTTGTCTGTAATAAGCATGTATATGTGACAGTAAGCTTGTATGTAGTAAGCTTTTGTTTGTATATCGATGAGTGTGTCTGTAGTAAGCTTGTGTGGGTGTTAGAGTTTTTACAAAGTTTGTGTGTGTGCCTGTAAGCTTGTCTGTGTGTGTCAGTGAGATTATCTGTCAGCGAGCCTATTTGTGTGTACCAGTGAGCTTGTGTTTTTATGTCAGTGAGCTTATGTGTATCAATGAGATTGTCTGTCTGTGAGCCTTTTTTAAACATTAAAACATTTTTATATGTTTTTACCATGAACGACCCAATATTTTGAATTAGAAAAATGCAATATATATATATATATATATATATATATTTATTTATTTATTTATACACACACACACACACACACATACACACACACACAACAGGGCCAGACTGGGAAAAAAATTAGGCCCGGTCATTTTTCAATCAGAGTGGCAGAGTGGCGGGGCCAGAGAGGGTGTGTTTTGTCATCACTAATGACAAGCACGCCCCCTCTCAAAGTGAGCATGTTGGTTCAATGCGCAGAGCCCCGCTGAAGAGCTCTAGCATTAGAAAAAGGCCCTGTATTTGTTCTGCGCAGCGCAAGCAAATGTAATAACATGCTTGCACTGTGTTTGCTTTTAAATTGTCTTTGGTGTCTCCACAAGTGGGATACCAGAGGACAAAAGGGCCAGGAAAGTGTATAGTGCATGTGTTTGGAGCCTGCTTGTTGGATTGCGTGTGTGTAGAGTATGGTGTGGTATTGTGTAAATAGGTCAATTTTATTTGTGTTTGTGGTGTAATATGTGTGGCTAGGGGCAGTGTGTGTGTGTAGGAGATCTAGTGTGTAAAGGACTCAGTGTGTATAGGAGATTGTGTGTGTGTAGAGGATTAAAAGTGCATATAGGGTAAGGGATCTAGCGTGTATCTGGAGTGTAATGTGTGTAGTAGTGCCGTGTGAGGGGTGCTGTAGTGTGTATATATGTATTTGGACGTATTGTATGTGTGAGGGGCGCAGTGTGTGTGTGTGAGGGGTGCAGTGTGTGAGGTTGTTTTTATCTGCCGTCACATTCTAGGTTTCTAATTTTTTTGTCTGTTAACTCACTGATGGTTATTTTATTTATTATATATATATATGTGTGTGTGTGTGTGTGTGTGCTGTATATGTGTGAGAGTGTGCTGTGTGTGAGTGCTGTGTGAGTGAGGGTGCTGTCTGTCTGAGGGAGCAGTGTCTGTCTGAGGGAGCAGTGTCCGGCCTCGGCCCACGGCCATCGTGGTCCACTGGGCATTTGCCCGGTATGCCCAATGGCCACTCCGGGCCTGACACACAAACACACTTTTCAATCCACTTTATTATGCTTTTAATCCATATGTATATATACACACACACACAAACACACACACTTTTCAATCCATACTGGCACTCTGGGTCGTCCAATACAAAAAAAATCCACTTTATTATGCTTTTAATCCATCAGAAAAAGGTTGATGTTTAAGTTCACTAAAGGGCCATTCATCAGGACAATAAAAAGATAATAAATACTATATATACGTGCGTGTGTGTATATATACATATATATATACATTCACACGCGTATATATAGTATTTATAAAAGATAATATATATACACACACACATATATATGTATATATATACACACACACACACCTTATATATAGTATTTATTATCGTTTTATTGTCCTGATATCCTTTTTATTGTCCTAAATATAATAAATACTATATATATGTGTATATATATATATATACACACACACACATACACACACCCGTATATATAGTATTTATTATATATACACAAACATGCACACACAATGCATGGTATAATGATTTATGTGGCTGCCATGCATTTTTCTCCAGGGCTGCTTTGTATCCCCAGTCCAGTCCTGAACCAGGCCGTAGAAGAATGAAAAATCCAGTAGCAATACAAGGAAGAGCACACGTAGGAAATGACTCCAATAAATGGGCCCAGAGTGCAGGAAGTGTTAGTATTTAGGGGCTGAGGTTATTGCAAATTTCTGCAGCTGGTCCAAGATTGCTAATGCTAATTCAGTCATATTGGGTCTGTTTCCTCTGCATGCATAGCATGACAGGCAGCCAATGGAAGAAAAGCCTTCCCGCCGCGCCATCCAAGTCCTCCCTTCAGTCTGTTCTCTGGGATGTTGCTTCCCTTCCAGCGAGGTTTGAGTAACTTGGCCTGGGCACTGGATCGAAGGTACGTTTTTCCTTTATTTCTTAATTTTTAAAGTTCCTCCAGCCAAAATCAGTGTTTTAATAAAAAAAAAAAAAAAAAACTAATTCTGGTTGGCGTAAGCCTCTAAGACATTTAAATTTTACATCTGAGGAAATTATACCATACAAATGAAATTCCCTTCAGTCCTTCACTTGACATAGTATGCTTTTATAGATATTACGTGCTGGTGATAGCTAATCTCATTTAATTTAAATTGCTGTATTAGAAAGGATTATAAAATATATTAAGTAATTGCATAACTTGCTGTAGTCAGTTTCAGATGCACTTCATACCAAATTGAACTAACTTGCCAGATATCTATTCCTCCAGTTACTTATCGGTAAATGTTCTGTGAAATCAACATGGAGTTGCAGTAGTCGCTTGAGAAATGAGAGCTTCATCTACTCCCAAGTATTAAGTAACTGAAATGTTTCAGACTGTATCAGTTATTGAGTCTATTCAAAGGAATGTAAAAATGTCTTTCAAAATTTCCCCTCTTATGAGCGTCCATCCTGTTAAAAGGGACACTATAAGCACCCAGACCACTTCCGCTCATTGAATTGGTCTGGGTGCAGTGTCCCTGCCCCCCTTAGTACTGCAATGTAAATCATTGCAGCTTTTGAGAAACTGCAATAATTACATTGCAGGACTAAGACTGCTATCAGTGATGGTCAGACAGCCACAAGAGGCACTTCCTGGTGGTTAAGCGCCTTTTGGTCGCCAAACTGACGCTGGACATCCTCACACTCTACATGAGGATATCCAGTGTCAGTAAAATCCCCACAGGAAAGCACTGAAGCAATGCTTTCTTATGGGGAGCGCCTAATGCACTTGCGGCACTTGCCACCATGTGCATTAGCACCCTTCCCCCGTTGGGTGTCGGAGGAGGAGGTAGAGGTCCAACCCAGGGCCGAGAGACATCGGTACTGAAACCAGGTAAGTGACTAAAAACCCTTTTTGTGCTGGGGGGGGGGGGGTGGAAGGGACAGAGAGAACTATAGTGTAAGGAATACAACTTTGTATACCTTACACTATAGAATCCCTTTAACCCCTTAAGGACCAAACTTCTGGAATAAAAGGGAATCATGACGTGTCACACATGTCATGTGTCCTTAAGGGGTTAAGGTAACAGAAGGTCACATTACAGGAGATGCTGCAAAACTACTTATTTTTCTAATGTAATGATTTTTTTCCCCAATAAATTAGATACTGCATTAAAATTATATGTGTTAATTGACCTGGTTCTGTGATCCCTCATTAGTTAACCAAAAGTAGGCAAGCATAGAACTAGCTATGTTTATTTACTAACTTACAATGAATTGCATGAAGTACAAATTGAATTGCAAAATGAAGACAAAAGAAACCAAATTATGACTATAGCTGAATTGGAGAGATTTACCAACTTAATTATTTAGCCTTAAGTTTGCAATTCAGTTTTTAATTCACTTCATATAGGTGTTTAACAAATAAACCCTTAGCAAGATATAGAGTAATAGCAGAAGTACCTCTTTAGTTTGGAAAGGCAACAATGGTTGTCAAAGTGCTACTGAACATGGTTCATATCATTCCTAATAAAGAGGCTGGCGTGGGCTAAAATAACTGCCAATGATACATAATTGGAAGTAAAAAAAAATATTCTTTAAACTATAGTGGAATTCTTGATGTAAGAAATAAAAAGTGGTTTGGACCTAGTTCTACACTTGAATTCAAAGATCTAAGACTTTTTCTATGTACACAAAAGGCCTATTTCTCTCAAATATTGTTCACAAATCTTTCTAAATCTGTCTAAATGTCTAAAGTTAGTGAGCACTTCTCCTTTGCCGAGATAATCCATCCACCTCACAGGTGTGGCATATCGAGATGCTGATTAGACAGCATGATTATAGCACAGGTGAGCCTTAGGATGGCCGCAATAAAAGGCGACTCTAAAATGTGCAGTTTTATCACACAGCACAATGCCACAGATGTTGTAAGTTTTGAGGGAGCGAATTGGCATGCTGACTGCAGGAATGTCTACCAGAGTTGTTGCTCATGACTTGAATGTTCATTTCTCTACCATTAGCCATCTCCATAGGGGTTTCAGAGAATTCGGAAGTACATGCAACCGGCCACACAATGCAGACCACGTGTAACAACACCAGCCCAGGACCTCCACATTCAGCATCTTCACTTCCAAGATCGGTTGAGACCACCCAGACAGCTGCTGCAACAATTGGTTTGCATAACCAAATAATTTCTGCAGAAACTGTCAGAAACCATCCCAGTGAAGCTCATCTGCATGCTTGTCGTCCTCATTGGGGGCTAGACCTGACTGCAGTTTGTCGTTGTGGCCAAATGCTCACATTCGATGGCATCTGACTCATCGGACATGTCACCCATTGAGCATGTTTGGGATACTCTGGATCGGCGTTTACAAACAGCGTGTTCCATGTCCTGCTAATATCCAGCAACTGAAGAGGAATGGACCAACATTCCACAGGCCACAATCAACAAACTGATCAACTCTATGCAAAGGAGATGTGTTGCACTGCGTGAGGCAAATGGTGGTCACATCAAATACTGTTTTCGGATTCCCTCACACACCTCCAATACAGTAAAACTGCACATTTTACAGTGTCCTTTTATTGTGGCCAGCCTAAGGCACACCTGTGCAACAATCATGCTGTCTAATCAGTATCTTGATATGCCACACCTGTGAGGTGGATGGATTATCTCGGCAAAGAAGAAGTGCTCACCAACACAGATTTAGACAGATTTGTGAACAATATTTGAGAGAAATAGGCATTTTGTGTACATAGAAAAAGCCTTAGCTCTTTGAGTTCAGCTCATGAAAAATGGGGCAAATACAAAAGTGTTGCGTTTATAATTTTGTTCAGTGTATATTTAAAGTCTATTTTAACTCACGCATTTTTATTGTTACTTTTATATGTAGTGCTTTTTGTTTCTAGATTTTTTGTGGGTTTTTTAAACAGGTTCTCTGACTTTTTTCTGTAGTCTACATTTTTAAGAATCTAAATATATACTTTAGTGTAGAGCCACAAGGAATGATTGTTCATGCATTTTATAATTATTTTCTATACACAATGTTTGTGCACTTTAGGATATTTGTTTAGTAAAGTTCTCTTTGGCCGGTTGTTCACTTGGAAATTCCTGCCTTTATAGGCTATTACCAGTGGCAAAGAATACCCAGCAATCATAACTAACAGGGTCATTCACTAAAAAAGTGAAAATAATCTGGGGCCATCTGGGAATATTCAGACTATGAAATGCAGACACTGTTTATAAGATTTCTCAATGTCTGGATTTTGTGAAGCAATCTCCGAATTACCTTTAATGTAGTCTGGATTTCAGCCTGTCCAGGTGCTACCAAATATCTGAAATTTGCTAATTAAATTAAAAATTCTGTCGAAACCTAAAACTGAATCTTTTAGAATCAATAAAAAAACAACACAAAATAACATTTTAAGATTGTGCTGTCACTTTACAATTGCAGGAGACAGTCCGTGGACCTGATATTTTTAACTCCCACGAAAAGTCTCTTCCAGTGCTACCTTCACTATCCAGTAAATAGTATCCGATTGAAATTTTACAACTATAAATGCCAATGGGTTCATGTTAAAAATGGCATGCTAATACATTGCAGTTTTAAGAATATAAATCACTTTTATAAAATTTTAAATAAAAAGCTTAGGGCTTTCACAGTAATTGAATTTCACCTGATCGAGCCAAGGTGCACAATGGTACTTCAAAGCAGAAATGTACATTGACTGAATAAATGTTCTACAGGACGAGGGACATATTTGTCTACATTACTCTTTGGCTATGAAATTTGCACGGCCAGTGGATGGTCTTTAGGAATTCTGTGTTGTACATACTTTCTGTTACAGCCTTTATTTGAACTTGAAGTGGTATAGAGAGAGTATTTACTTTTCGTTTACATTTAATTATAAGAGGAAAATTATATCTTAGCAAAACTACTAAATAAATAACTTTTTATATTTCAACAAATATACCTTTAGACATTGATACTTAACAAAGCAATGACTTGGCAATCCATCGCTATTAAAAAAAAATATGTACATTGTTATTTTTTGATTGGATTGACCTTTCAAATATAGAGTCAAAATCCAGATCTGGTATTATATTACAAGTAGCTATAGCATAGATTGAAAATAAGGATGAGCAAATCCTTGGAAGAGAAATGTCAACAAGGGATTCAGAGTCTCTGGTATAAAGCTGCACATATAGATTAAAGAAGCTAGGCAAGTTGAAAATCTATCTGTCCCTTAAATAAGGTCAAACTTAAAACTTGGGCTCCTTCTCTTTTATCTGAGTGATATTTCAGCCAGCACACACACAGGCAATCTAAGAAATGTCTAAATAGCGAGATAATGAAAACAACTTCTTGAAAGGCATTTATTTCTTCGAATACGTATTTGTACACTGGTGGGTACATTGGTTTGACTGCACAGACTGCAAATAAGGAATATGGGTAAGATAGAAATATGCTTGTATTTAGTGATTGGTATTCAAGACAGAAAAGAAAAATGGAAACTATACAGACACATGCACTAGATCTTATGTGCTAAATTTAATTCTGGAACTGGTGTATATAGACAAAAAAGGATACCACATATCTACAAGGATAGTTAAAGTGACACTCTAGGCATAATAACAATGTTATTTTATTGAATTGGTTATAGTGGCTGCTGTCTTCTGGTGCTGTCCATCTTTTTAGTGCTGAACCATTTCAAAGTAGTTTAACACTGTTGAGTGTCCCTGGGCACCCCTCAGCCTGACTTCTACGGGGGTTTGTCATTATCTTCTAGCTATACTAATTCATACACACAATGAGTGCTATGTTCGAATGAAAATGGTCAACTGATACTCTCATCCAATCACAACCGTTCATTGTTGCTCAGGTCAATGTTTCTTCTTTATTCCCAAGCAGCAAGGGGGGATGGGATGCTGGGGACTTGTTTAGCATTAAAACATTAAAAACAGTTGACTTCAGAATGGAAGGACAACATCAGTGGCTTCATACACTACAACCAATTAAATGAGATAAAGCAATTACAGTGCCTACAGTGTCCCTTTACATATACATTGCATTCAATAACTACCCTTAAATACAGTGTCATAATATATTCTTAAAGGGACGCTATAGGCACCCAGACAACTTCAGCTCAGTGAAGGGGTCTGGGTGCAGTCTCCCTGTCCCCCTTAGTCCTGCAATGTAGATCATTGCAGTTTTAGAGAAATTGCAATAATTGCATTGCAGTCAATTAGAGGAAATTCGTGCTTGCTAGGTGACTAACAACTAACAGACGATGGACATTCTCAGAGTCTGCATGAGGACATCAAGCATCAGTAAAATCCCCATTGGAAAGCACTGAAGCATTGTTTTCCTATGGGAAGGTCCTATTGCGCTTGCCGCCATGCACATTAGTCCCTCCGCAGTCAGATGCTGTTGGAGGAGGCGGAGCATTGATGGACATTGGTGCTGGAATCGGGTAAGTGACTAAAGTTTTTTTTTTTTTTACTTTTTCTGTGCTAGGGGGCAGAGGGAACTATGGTATAGGGAATACAACTTTGTATTCTTTATACTATAGAATCCCTTTGAGGTTTCGGACTAGAATACACGTTAGTATCCCTTTAATGTTGTAACAATATATTTTAGTGCCAGGTAGTAGGTATAGTATGGAACAAGTTATATACTTACAGGTTACCCTATCTTGTGGAGATCACAGTATAGAGGTGATATGCTGCACCACAGTCTCTGAACATGAGTTCAGAGGAAGTAAATCAATCCACTACTGCAATGCTAAATTAAATAAATCTATAAGCTTTCAACACTGCTCTTGCCAGCTTAGAAACCTGGTAGTCAGAATACAGAGCAAAACCAGGCCCTACCAGACCATAAGAATCAAATAGAGAGAAATCAAGGATAGATCTGGCTGGATGACCTTCCCTACACCTATTTTCCATACACCTTGATGTTTTCTGATTTTTCTCTGACTCCATCTATCTATTTTACTAGAATGAGCCCTACCTAGCCAAACTACACACCAGGAAGTATCATCACATTAAATCAAAGAGAACACAACATCATGTAATCCTCACAATACACAAAAAAGTCAAGAAGAAACCTCCCAACACACTTGTTGATGCTCTGAGGCATTAATGTCAGAGTCCAGCAAAAGTCTGAACTAAACTCCAGTAATAAATCATAATGAATGACACATTCAATGGCACTTCAAATTTAATTTGGTGTTTGATAAATTTCTTACTTCGTATACTTTTGCTTGACTATACAAGTACCTTATATTTTTGTTTATTCATTTGTTTGCAAAGTCCTGAGTAATATTTTTACCAACAGTTTTTTTAAACGTACTATATTAATGTATATTGAACTGTCAGTCTGTCTGAAACTTCTGACAGACTGACAGTTCAATCAAAATAAAATGTATTAAATCAACTCTTTTACGACTATACAAAATATTTATGTACGGTACAAATATTTTCCTTAAATCCAAAACTAGTAAGTCCTCTAAGATTGCAAATAAAAAGATCTTCAAATTCATTACAGATATCTATCTCCCTATGGATTGTATTTAATTATATGTAAATTACTTTTACATCTAATCAAGGCCACAAAACGCTTAATTGGTTGAAAAAAGGAGGAAAATTATACTTCATGCCTGGATGAATTAAACCGTGTATTTCATTTTTTGTAATTGTAATTATTCAGGGCAAACAAGCACATTTATTCTAAAGGTGATGTGATGTCAGAATGTACATGTTTCACATTAAAGTAAAACTGTAATAAAAATCATGGAGATATGGAGTTATAATGTACTCTTGGTTCAAGGATGGTGAGCACACTAGTGGGATAAACCAGTAGGGGATTGGTTACAAAAGGTTGTGGCGTCCAGGACACCTTGCGCTACTTAACAGTTTGCATCCCAAAATCCAAGAACTGGGAAAATATCAACAGGCTTAGAACAGAGGTTCCAAACTTGAGAATTAAAAGCGAATTTCAAAACTTAGACCAAAATAGCCAAATTGGGAGCATACCTAAATAATAAATAAATAGGAGACTTTTTTTTCTAATATCGCTATTTTGGTCTTAACTTAGAATTCAATTTGAATTCTTATCTGCAAGGGTTTTATAACCATTGTTGTTTTACCATCTCCTGTCTAGGTAAATGAAGTGCTAGAAGAGGAGAAAGTATGTGCATGTCTTCCATAACATACCAGCTCCTGGCAGAGGAATTATTCACCGTATAGATGTTTGAGTTGGAACATCAGTAGAACTATTAATCTAAGCAACTTGTTAGATAGAGAGCAGAAGTTCAATGTGTTTGTTAAAACAGTATAAATAATCAGAATTATTTGCAACACAATAAGGATCAATCATCTAAACTGTTAACAGGCTTCATATCATTTAAACTGTTAACAGGTTTTTATTTCCCCTCCCCCAACATGACTCCTCTCCTGCAACTGTCAAAAAACACCTGCTAAGTTCTCAGTGAATACTTTTCTAGCAACCTATTTCATTACCCCTACTTATACCCTATGTGTCACTATACCCCACTCCCTCTAGCATGTAAGCTCATTGAGCAGTGCCCCCAACCCCTCTGTTCCTGTGCATCCATTTGTCTGGCTACAGTTACGTGAAGTGATTCAGGAGATCAAATTACAGTTTTTAAGATTGGCAGTATTTCATCATTCACTTTAATATTTCTAAAAAACGTTAATCAAATAACAAAACTGAAAGTTCTAACAAGGAAGGCTTTACTGAAAGATCAAAACAAGTCAACTGTAAAACTAAAGACTGAGCTACATCTCATCAGCTCGATAACTTAGGAAAAGGCCAGAAATAATGGTAATGGTTATCTGATTTAGCTCTGATGTTTTTCGTCATTCTCTTGTCAAAATTGCACCATGAGCCAGGCAGCAGCACATGGCAGTAAAATGTTCCATTGCTCCTCATCATTCAACTGTCTGCCCTTTGTCAACATGTACACAAGAGCATCACACGTATCAGACACAAATATGCCATACTGTGTCCAAGTGCCAAACATGCCAAATATGCAATGTATGTCCAAACTGGCTAACACACATTTTAAATTTTTCAAATAATTTTTCACAGCATACTTAATAAAATAGCATGGTCCAAATCCTTATATAATTCACTTTATTATGAATCAATAAATACAAATGGGAATTGCATCTCAGAGTGAAGAACAACCTTCACCTCCTTGCATGTATCATAATGGAACTTAATGATAGGATCCCAATAGTTTTGTATGTTTATGCATTCGTAATAAAACAAATTTCATATAGTTTGGACCGTGCTATCTTATTAACTATGCAGTGAACTGATGATTCTTCTTTGAGAATTTTTTAATTGTTGCTGCTGACCACAGTTCTGGCTCCAGAATCAGCTGTCTTTTGAGCCTGGTGGATGTACAAAACAGTGGATTGCTGCTTTTGAATTTCTATTTACAAGTGAGTATCTGCTACATCTATATATATTAACACATATTTGAACCTTTTGCTCCCTTATGCTTGTATCTGTCAAAAATACTTTTGGTTGGTTCCTGTATCTGAATTCTGTAATTGATGTTTCCTTGTCATCTCTGTATCCTGTATGGAATATGGCATGATTCAAGTGAGTCTATTGTTACTTTTTTCTGTCTTTGTCCATAACTATTCTGTTTTACTACTCTCTCTGTCTTCTATGAAGACATTACTTAGTCCAGAGATTAAGAGTTCAGACTGTGGCTGGGGGAAGTGATTCTCAGCACCATTAATACCTCTCTTCAATGTGGTCTTGATTTGATATATAATTTGATGCATATCTTAAGGCATTTGGGGAACACTAATATTCCTGAAACAGAATGTTCTGGCTAATTTCTCATAAAAAAAATGAATTTCCAGAAACAAGTGCTCCTTGCCTTGAAAATTCAGTGTTTGCTGTTGGCCATGATCCTGCTCTTAAACACACCAACAATATGTAGCACCTAAAAAAGCAAGATAATAGGATAAAAAGAGGGAAATAGGGATTTTTGCACAAAATATGGATTGTCCTTCCTAAAAAGGGACACGTGAGAGACAAGTTACCTGCAGGTGCAACTCCGCCAGTCTTTCTAGTGTACTCATACCCTCAATTGCAACAAAGGCCCAATTAACACCTGAGCCAACAGACTCAACTCACGTTGGGAAGGTAATTGTTGAGGTAACAAACACTAATCTCTAGTGGTAGGACCTAGCCTCTTCATTGCAGATCCTACTATGGTATCTATGGGTTAAGGCATTTTGATGAACTGATCAATAATTTTCAACACTGATCTTTGCTCATTTATATTTTTGGACTTGTTTAACGCATATCATTGATTTAACAAAACAGTATATGAATCCTAGAATGTTATGTCCCAGGCCACATAAACAGTTGGGTAGCTTTGCCTCTGAGATATTTGAGTCCATACAATTCCACTTTCCATTAGCTAATTTTGCATTTATACATGTTCATCATTTTCCAACAGATGCAGCAGTTACATTGTTGCTTGCACATTTGCACTGCATACATTATTTGTCTTTGGTAATTGTCCCAAAATTGTTATTGTATTAAATAACCAAGAGCAAAACTTCATGAGCACAATAAACCGTGTACTGAAAGGTAAGACATCTGCTGGAAGATTGTATCGACCTCTATAATGAAACATTCTATGCTTCAGGTATTAATCTCGTTAATACCTATCTGTGCAAGGCTCGATACAATTTCTGCTTGGAAAACAATGTTATACCAAAATGTTTCCTATGTTTGCAGTACAGATGGTGCCCCGTGAAATAATTAATGAGCTTGGCAGTTTAACTTCTTTAATTTTCCAAAAAAGTCAATGTCATTACTAAGAGTAATTTTACTATCATCATATGTGTATGTATATTGCCAACTTCTGTGTGGGCAGTAAGACATTGTTTTTCAAGGAGCTAAAACAAGAAGAACCTCAAAACAGTTACCACCAACCTTGATAATTAATAGACACATCCCCATAAATGATGGACATCATCCATTATATGTTCAGAGAGATACCCTTATCTGAACTCATACTCGATATATACAATTCAGTAACTCTGTTACTGAACCTATTTTGAACACATCTGAAAATATGCATTGTATATTATACTTAAAACTTGTCTAAACCAATACTACACTGTATATTAATATAGATACAGGCAATTCTCACTTTATGAACTCCTACCTTTATGAACTTTTTTCTGGATACGCCGCCATTTTGTTTTGCCGCCATTTTGTGTCAGTGATCCATGGATCAGGACCAAGGAGAGTGCTTTGGAGCACAAACAAGAAGAGAAGTAGAAGAATTTGTGGTCAGGAGTAGACAAGAAGAGCGATGAGGATCAGGAACACAGTTCCTGAAGATAAATGGAAGTCTAAAAAACAGGTTTAGATTGTACTGTATTCTTTTTGTGCTTTCATGTGCATACATTACAGATCCTGTAATATTATTGCACTGTGTGTTATTGAGTATAGATTTGACTTGATTTGTCTGTGTGTGTCTGACATAGCTGTCTGTGTGTATGTGTTTGCCATTGTGCCATGTTTTGGCAGGCAGCAATAGTAAGGAGCAGGAGGAGGGCTGAAAAGCCTGAAAAAGGGGAGAAGGAAGAAACTTCGAGAGCTGTAAAAATAAAAGGAGTAACAGAAAAGTGATACAGGAGAGGGGAAAGCTGATAATGACGAAAATGAATAAGTAGGAGGGCTTAAGAGAGGTGCCCCCATTCAACAAGTGCAGCATGTCTGTTCATTGAATAGTAGGAGGATTGATGATAATATGATGAAGATTTCAATATGGTATGTATGCCTTTAGAATTCCTACAACATGTATTTGCTATGCTTTCATTTTGTATTTGTAGTACTTAATAATTTAGGTTTTCAATGGTAAAATGTATTGGTCAGGAACGGAACCCGTGTTTATTACATTGTGTCTATGGGAAATTAGTTCTCACTTTATGAACTCTCACTTTATGAACTAGGCTTCGGAACCAATTAGTTTGTAAAGTCGGCAACTACCTGTATTGTATTAATATAGATAAAGTATATCAAACATTATACATTGCATGTAAGCATGTATACTCATAGACTGTAAGCTCCCTTGAGCAATGCCTTCCTGCCCCTTTTTATAATTGAAAAATGCTATGGAATATGTTGGCGTAATCTGTACATGCTAATAATAATGCATACTGAACACATATGAATAGGTTAGCAGCACTATGAAGAAGTAAATAACATGTCCAAGGGTATGTATGAAGGTTGCCAGTACTCCCTCCCAACGTTCACGGCACTCTAGTGTATAGTTTGTAGTTGAAGGGGTGTCTTAAATTATAAATCTGTTGCCTAGTGTAATGGAGTTATGGAACAAGAGTAATGCTCTAGTGATATGGATATTTTTTCTCTGCTTGCTTGCTTCCAGAGGATATAAAGGAAACATCTTATTAAGACCTCTTAGACTGTGGGAAGGAAGACAGATCTGCCCCTGCCAATTTATTTCCTTGGTTCTGCTTCCATCTTTGCTATGTTTAACATGCTAAGTTAAGAAGAGCTGGTTTCTTGCTCACAGAAAAAGTTATACAGCACTTGCATTATATGGGAGAAGTGTCTGCTCTATGAGTGGTCATTCTTGTAGGTTTTAGTTATCTTGTGTTTTAGCGCCCAGTTGTTCTGTATTAGCCTGTATTCTCCCATTGACCTTTATTGGATACTACACGTGCCCACTTTAATATAAATTAGGGTATAGGTAGCAATGTGGGGTGACTGGTTAAATCTTTCATACCATTGTTCAATTTATTGTCTGGCTGTACATCACCAGTTTCCCTGCACCTCTTCCCATTCCTATTGTCTTGTTGTACCTTTTGTGTAATACTGGATTAAATAATTCAAGTCGCTAATGAAAGTATGGATTTCAGCAACACATGTAAGCATCAAGTGAAGATCAAGTCATCCAAGTTTGCGTGTCAAAATCATTGTTGCAAACTAAACTAAACTGCGTGCTAAATGGGCCAACAAAACTCAAGTGTATTTGATAGGTTTTGGCCTCACATTCCTGACTTTGCTCCTCAGCCAATTGACTGTCATAATTGTATTTGTCTAGTATTTCAAAGCTTAGCTAAGGGGAAAATAGGCTGATTAAAAGAGGACAGTGATAGGATGTGGAACAGAGTCAAGTCAAATGCTCAGCTCACATTGATGTCTGATTGGCTGAGATGAGTACATACTCAGATAATAAGGATGTTATTTTGAGATAAGAGGGCATTTTGCTAATAGAGTGGAATTAGACTACAAAAATCTGCAAAATGTTTTTGTTTTGTTGTTTGTTTGTTTTTTTAGCAAAATTAAAGCCATTTGAAAGTGGATAAAATTATAGGATAATTATGAGTCTGTCAAATGCTCTTAATTTTTGTTGCTGCCTGGAGTGTGACTACAGTGGCCTTTTAAGGGACACTCTTGTTTAGGACATGTATTTTGGACATTGCAGTTTACAGCGTGAAGTCCAGTTCTGCAGTAGAAAGGCCTTAACATAACTTCATCCCAAGAATACACCAATTTGAATGGAAGCGCTTATAAGTAAAACATTATATTTTTTATTTATTAGACAAATATTAAAGCTTGCCGTTACACAGGAGAAAACTTTGATAAGGAAAGACTTTGAATTTTAATTTTTTCAAATGAATTGGCATTAAGAAAGTGTGAACATAAATCAGAACAGTTAAAATTTTAAACTGGCTATTTGGGCGCACATTTTAAAATGTAGTTTCCAGTTTACCAGGATTCACTGTTTAGTGAAGCAACACCTTCATATTTTATGCCAGTGATGATATAAAAGGAGAGATATTCTTAGCTATTTGCATAAGCAAAGTAGAATGGCTACGTGCAATAATTCTAGAGTATTTCATTGAGATTCTAGTGTAAGTTCCCAATGTCTACCTTTGTTTACATATCTGTATGATTAAAGGACTTATAGTCAAAGGAGTTAGGACAGCAGGTTCATCAAACTCCATTTATCTTACTACTTCTGCATTCTATGAAAAAAAAAAAGAATAACTATGTAATCTGCCAAGAAATTTACATATTACCTTCTTCAAACTGTTTAAAAAACGATAATAATAGCAAATGCATATTGTAGATGTAAGTCATCAAAGGATCTCCCCTGTTGGCCTCGGCCCATGGGCAATGCTGTGGGGCCCCTATACTTGTGGGGCCCCTGGGCAAGTGCCCTTGCGGAAAGACAGCCCTGACTAAAGGAAAGCATTGGATTGGCTGAGATTGTAAATTCTGGTGACCTCAGCCAAGGAGATGGGGAGGGGGCAACCCAGCCCCAGCAGACCTGTGCAGCCCTAGAATAAAGGTGAGTTTTACATTTTTTTAAGGGGCAAGGGTGGGGACCACCACCTAAATAGTGCCTTTAACACTATAGTGTTAAGAATAAACATTTGTATTCCTGACACTATAGTTCTTTTATTTATACTGTCACAGCCTCCGGTTTGCGGTCGCACCCGATCAGTGCGAGCACACAGACAGATTAAAGAAATTACCTCTACACGCGGGATCCAAGATGGCACTGACCACGAGGTTTGTAGTTCTGCTTCCAAAAATCATGCGAACATGCTTGTGACATCACGACGTCAACGCACACGTATGTTCTGGGGTCAGAGGCCAAGCTCTGACCAATCACAGCCCAAGGAGGGGTATTTAAACCCCAGAATACCTTAGTTCATTGCCCTGTCATGGTTTCCATTCCTAGTATCCTAGGGTGCGTTTTCTTGTTCTTGTATTTGATATTCCTGGTATTTGACTTTGGCTATTCCTGACTATTCTAATTTCTGGTTTCTGGCTTTCTAATCTACTTTGTGTATTTCTGGCTCCCTTGACCTCGGCTTTCCCTTGATTATTTTCTTTCTTTCAACGTAATTACCCGGCCATTCTGAAGACCGGTTGACGTTCTGTCTCTCTTTCTGTTCTATGAAGATGTTACATAATTCTGCATGTTGGATCATATAGTAGTCATGACATATACAGCAACATGTGGGAATATTGCTCTGGGTGCAGGGATAATATGTTACGGTTTAAGGTTAATACAGCAAGTGTGCAATTTATAAATATAGGTTGATATAATATTCTGAATTAATTAAAATATGTTGTTACATATTGTGATTTATGTTTAGGGGTTGGCACAGGATGTGGTATAGCCTGAGTTTCTGGAGGGAATAAATACATGTGGAGGGGGCAAACATTTTTCCTAAAGACCTGATGCATTGCTTCCTTGTTGATATTTTCTTTTATACTGCCTCCCAGTCAGCTGGGATACCAAAAAAGGAGGATTGATGCTGCATTGTGTTTATAGAGATTGCAAGTCCTTGTAGGATTTTCCCTTACCATGCATGATGTATGTATATGGTGAACCAAGTCTTACTGGCATATACTAATAAAAGTGCTCATCCAGCAGAATAAGGCATCTATTAAGATGGAAAATCCAGTAAAACATGCCACCTAACTTCTACATTGAGATTCCAAAACACGTCTGGACACAATATGTCTGTACACAGGCTCAAAAACTGCAAAGCATTTCACTACTATATAAAGAAAACATTATGGCAGAAAAATAATGTATTTGACAAATTAAACGTTTGTATTTGAATTATCAAGAGTATTCATTAATTATTGTTTTGTGATGTATACAAATAATTAATCATGGTATAGCTGGGCAAGGGATTTCAACTGTGAATTTCAGAATAATACCTAGAGAACATATTGATAAAATGTTCCTTTATAAAAACAATAAATTACCTTATAAATTCTCTAGTTTGCTCTTTTAATCATTTTATTTTGAGTTATAAATCAACAATAAATGCATATGAATAGTCTGACAAATCACTAGTTTGCATTTCAGTGGACTAGTAAAAGCTCTGTACACATGATGATATAGAAATATAGAAACATAGAATGGGACGGCAGATGAGAACCTTTCGGCCCATCTGGTCTGCCCAATTTTCTAAATATTTTCATTAGTCACTGACCTTCTCTTATAGTTAGGATAGCCTTATGCCTATCCCACACATGCTTAAACTACTTTACAGTGTTAACCTCTACCACTTCAGCTAGAAGGCTTTTCCATGTATCCACTGCCCTCTCAGTAAAGTAATACTTACTGATATTTTAAACCTTTGCCCCTTCTAATTTAAGACTATGTCCCCTGTTTGTGGTAGTTTTTCTTCTTTTAAATATAGTCTCCTCCTTTATGGTGTTGATTCTTTATGTATTTAAAGGTTTTTATCATATCCTCCCTGTCTCGTCTTTCCTCCAAGCTATACATGTTAAAATCCTTTAACCTTTCCTTGTAAGTTTTATCCTGCAATCCATGAACCAGTTTAGTAGCCCTTCTCTGAACTCTCTCTAAAGTATCAATACGGTCTCCAATACTGCGTACAATACTCCAAGTGAGGTCTCACCAGTGTTCTGTACAATGGCATAAGCACTTCCCTCTTTCTACTGCTAATACCTCTCCCTATACAACCAAGCATTCTGCTAGCATTTCCTGCTGCTCTATTACATTATCTGCCTACCTTTAAGTCACCTTTATCTGCCTACCTGAAATAATTTCCCCTATATCCCTTTCCTCAGATGTTGAGGTTAGGACTCTATCAAATATTCTGTAGTCTGCCCTTGGGTTGTTACGTCCAAGATGCATTATCTTGCACTTATCTACATTAAATGTCAGCTGCCATGCATGTACAAAGCTTCTTCGACGAATTCAGTGGGAAGCCTTATGTCTATTCTCTGCAGAGCTGCAAATACATCATTTGACTTAAACTGAAGTATCCTTTCCTGTGATACCATATGATTTAGTAGTTTACAGACTCAGTATTGCTAATAAGTGCACTATGTTCATCTCTCTTTGTCTTATTTTGTTGCCATAACATTGACATAAGATTGCTTGACTTGTGTCAGACAAGTGGATTGCCTTGATATTGCCTTTAGTCCTTTGACCATACTTTACCTTAGATGGGTATTTCGAATTAGCTATATAAACCTCTGAATGTGTAAAGAACTGTATGGTATTCTATTGGCTTTTCCACCTGTCCCTTGGCATTGTACTTGACATGATATTATGAAACATCTACCTGTCTCATCCACATGGCCTAACATTTAAAAGGAAAGAGTCAGTATATTAACCATAACAAGCACATATAACAGCAGTCACATCCAGCACGGAGAGCATGATCTATAGGAATAGATTTGTAAATGTCAGTGTTACAAGTGAGTAAACAAACTTACTTTGAAGAAAAATATATGAACTAAACATGCAGGTATTATACAGTGACTGGAATCAACATCTCAATTCCTACATTAGCAATAAATTTCAATAGGTTACCGTGGTTGGCCTTACTCATGAACTATAGGAGTCAACATGATCTGCTACCGATCCCTGTTGTAGCCAGTAAGCCTAGGTTACAAAATGAATATTTTTCATGCATGTGAACTAGACAATTCAAATAATAAAAGAAAGAAATGTATGAAATGTATGTTTTTCTGTAGGTAAGCTGATTCTATCTTGTATGCAAAGCACTTACTTCCTCGCTCATACTGAGCAGTCCAATGAAATAATTCTCAATTGGAAGCATAGGTGTGCGGGATCTGTGCCCAGGCATACTCTAAATCAAGGCCAACATTTTCCATCCTGTCCCTTAATTAAGTATCTATGGGCACATTTGTTTATCACGTTTTTGCCTAACTAATGCTCTCAAACAATTTTGTTAAAGGAGCACTATAGTGCCAGGAAAACAAACTTGTTTTCCTGGCACTATAGGGTTATTAGGTTCCCCCCCACTGAAGACAGTTAATCACCAATTTCATATAATTACAGTCTGATTATAGAAATATTGAAATACACACAGAGATTGGCTATTAACATGGAAATTGGATTAGGAATAAAGTGGTAAAAAAGAATATTGGGGAATATAGAGTAGACTAAGAGAGGGGGGGCAATAAGATGTCTGTAGAAGGGGAGATGCATAGACATCATGTGACAAAAGAAAGGGTAGGCAAAAGCATGAAAATATGTAAAATGTAAAAGATTGGTAAAATAAAAGGTTAAAAATTGAAACAAACAGCTTAGTGAAGTTGAGTAGGTCAATGATAAAATGAAAATGGATACCTAGTTTTACAACATATCCATACACTGACCCAGGCTTGCAGTTTAATCATATAACGGCACTTACTGTACAATACAGTCATGTTGTTCCCTTTATACCTACAACATTTCATAAAACGTCACAAAACTGTGCATTCAAGAGATGGGACTCTGGATACTGCATTCACTAAAATCACAGTTTAAATGTTGTCACTAATCTGTAAAATCTTAAATTAATGGTTGCCCTTTCTGCTTTTTATGAATACTCCATCTATTGCCTCATCACTCTACATGTCTTCTTCTTTCATTTCATAATTTCTCTTTCATTCTTTTCTTCTTATAAAGCTTTACTGCTTTAATTATTCTGGATTCCTTCACTCATTGTAAGAGATAATATTTGTACCTATAGAATATTAACCAATTCCTTAGAGGTTCTGTATCTAATGTTACAACTTTGTTAAATATTTCCTATATCTATTGCTCTTAAAACCATTTTGTCTGTACTACAATTAGATAATATGCTATTAATATGCTATTAATCATCAACATGTGTCCAGGCAACATTTAGTAGACCGTATAACCTTGAGCGTCACAAGTTAACCTTTCTCCAGAATAAATGAAATAATCATTAACACAGATTGCACTAAATTCTGCTTTTCAATGTTTAGAATTAAATTAAACAATGCCACCAAGTAAACTGAGAATAATGAAAAGAAGTGTGAATAACAAATGCTGTGTATCCATATAAGTAGTAAATGATTACCAACATGCTTTGCGGAACATGATTTTTAATTATTTGTCTTTGTTGAAATAACAAGCTGGCATCAGATACAATCTGTGTGCCTTTCCTTAGACTTTTATCCATCTATCCAAATTGAATTAAATTCAAAGCATTGTAAAAATACATTAATTGCCATACTGCTTAATGCTCTACTTTAATCTGTAGCTGCATTTTAATGGACACAACAAGCATCTTGAAGACAAAGCAAGAGTCTTAAAAAAAAGCTCAAAAGCTAAAACTATTGCAGAATAAGGCTTAGGTTTCCTCATTTGTGTCATGAGTGTTTAGACATAGGGGCCCAAGATTCAGGACACAAAGGAGACAATTAGTATCACAATGTGGTGCAATTCCGAGAGATTTTTTCCAGAAAAAGACTGAACTCAGACGTCAAGGTTAAAATACAAGTACAAAGGTCAAGTCAAAATAGGAAAGTAGATACAAAGTGTAAAACACAAGGGTAAAATCCAGTATCAGGGACAGGTAGCAAAGTCAGAATACACAATACAGTAAAGCACAAAACAACTGAGCAACTTTCTGTGATTGCTGCAGATATTAATTAATGCCCCAATCTGGTTGCTGCACTTGGCCGCAATTCCCTGCAGTGACCATGACCTTGCCATATGGCATGCTCTGGGGAACCAGAGACACAGACCAACACAAGGGACAAGAGATGCTGGGAAGCGCCAATGAGTGTACTCACGGTGTGGCGGAATAGTGTTGAAGACAGTGTGACTTCTGCCTTGGTGGACAGAGAGGAACCCAGAAACAGGTAAAATAATTTACACCAATTTGGCATAAAGTGGATGAGGAACACCGGATGGACAAAATCTTATTAAAATAACCGAATACTGACCACAATCTTGGCAAATCTGCAGATATTACCCGGATGAATCCTCTGTCCGGATTAAAATCGTTGCTTTCACATCCGAATCCTGTACAAAGTGAAAGGTTTGGAATATTCAGAAAGCACTGATTATAAACGGAATAGGGACAGAATGCTTTTAACAGGATGCACATTTTATGCAAGCCAATGATAATCCTAAGTACTATTTGCTGACTAGCAAATACTTAAATGCCTCAAAGCAATGCGAGGGTTAATTAGATGGAGGTTGGTCAGTGCTTGCTGAAATCTGGGCCTGAATTGTTGATTAGCTTGGCTCTGTATGCAATCGGAATTCAAACTTGAAATTGTCACTAAATCAGATTTAACGTAGGAAGTTTTTAACAGGAAATACATATATATATATATATATATATATATATATATATGAAATAAAAAAATCAGCACTCCCAGGTAGCTTTCTTAGGAACTTCTTTTACTAAAAAGTGTAACAGTCAATGTTTCAGTTCCATTCAGGAACCTTCATCAGGACAACCTGGGAAAGCTACCTGGGAGTGCTGATTTTTTTCTTTCATACATTTAGTGCAATCAAGCACCGGGTCAAATAACTGTAAGTAGGAGTGCAAGGCTTTTTTTCATTTTATATATTTATATATAAATAAAATAAAGAATAAGTATTAAGTACATCATAAAGATCCAGAGAGTCATTAAAGTCTTTATTAGCAATGATTCAACAGTTGCTACTCCAAACTGGAGTCTGTATCAATCATAAATGAGCCGGCACTCTACTAGACTGCTACTGACAGAAGCATTAGTTGGAGAATGCTGTCACTACAATATGGCGTGACACTCCTATTAAGACAGCTTTCTCCGGTGTTTTTTGATCTTTATTTAATAAAGTGTTTTGGTAACAGAGAGCCCTACGTCTCTTCTGCTCTTGTCTTCACAGCAGCGACTCCAGTTTGCACGATTCCAGTGCCAAATATTGGATCATGGACACACTGGACCTGTTTTTATGAAGCAGTTCCTTTCCCTTTAGGTATTGAGGGAAAGTAATAGTTTTTAGAATTCGAAGACTCTGGTTTTATAGTGTAAGTATTTTTTTGAGGAGTGGGAGTTTTTTCTATTAGATGTAATTCACATCTTTATTCTTTATATCTGGGGGGTTTTCTGGGAGTGTGTAGTGGTCACTCTAACAACTGTTAAGTCACACATTTTACTTTAAATTAACTATATTGTATTGTGGTGTCTAGAAAATCTGTCATATATTTTAGAGGGGAGGCAGCATAACCTTCCTTCTTGACATATAACAGATCTTCAATTTCAAGATTAAAATTTTCAATAATTTCATTTCATTTACATTTTCAATAATTCTATTTTTGAGGCTCACTTATTCACAAAAGAGCATGTCCTCTTATATTATCACATATATTTGGTGTTCATTCTGTCTAAGACCTTACCGACCTTACAGGAAACATCAACTAGAACTTGATTAACTATGAGGAAGCAATATAAAGTGTCACATATACTTCACCTATCTGATATTCTTCACCAGAAAATTTATTGGCCAACTGTCTATATGGAAACATTAGAAAGAGTCCTATCACAGCCCGCAAGCAAACATTTTGAGCAGAAAGAACTCCAGGCAGACTCATTGTAACGAGCCCCACTGGGATTGTAACCTGGCATGAACAAATTGTCACTATAGTGAAATGTTAGAACGTTGTTGTGGTCACGATCAGGAGATGTGACGTTTGGCAGGACTTCATTCAGAAACAATATGCTCTGGGTTATCTTGCCTCTTCCAAGCTACTGAATTTAAAATTCAGATTTCTTTGTACGTTTTAATAAGCTGCAGGAAAATCACAATGTTTTGTCCTGTTTAAAAAGCAGGAATAAATCACAATTTAAAAACTCTAAAATATATATACAAAATGATTAAATGTATTTTTTTTGTTCTGTTAAAGAGACTGATAGTTTGTCCATCATGAGTCACAAAACCAATACCATAGGATTATTTTATGTTTGAAGATAGACATAGTCAGAACTCATGATGTTGTACATATGGTTGTGGTGAACCTATTATAATGCTTAGAATGCATATTATGAATTATCATAAATCATCATATAATATGGTAACTCCTTCCACCAATGTATCTGCATGGATAGCACATTACTGGGCAATCCACGCCAGAGTGAGACTTGTCTGAAATACACTGTAATGAGTTAGCTTAGCAAGTCAGCCAATTGTGATGTACTGATGGCGTTTTAAGCTAGCTGAAGCATATGAACACTTTTATAACTTTATAAGCTCTTGGTTCTGGGACTGGATTGTATATTGTATTTTACAGTTGTATTTGTGTATGTTTTTTTTGGCCATTGCTCAAGAAAGAAAGTATATTACACCAAATGATTATCAGAGTGAAGTAAATATGTTTGATTGATGCTTTGGGGATATTGTGGCTCAGACTAGGAAAAGATTGGTGGATAGAGGCTCAAAGACTAGTGGGGATAGCACATCTAACTGTTTCAGACCTGGGGACTTGGCATGCCTTGGTCTGGGTGGGAAGGTAATCACATATTATTATGGCCTGAAGGATTGGGCACCCTCTTATCCTATGGTTATTATAGTCAGGGTCTGTGTAACCTCTGATACTGAATGTGTGTTAAAAGGCTTGTGGTTCTCTTACCACAATTTTTTCTATTACACTCAACAACAACAAAAATGCACCAATTATTATTTGTTTTGTTGCGTCTCATGAGTATATAATTTATCTTGCTGGGGTTCAATACATTTTGTAAAGCACTATGTAAACATTTTTACATGGTAGAAAATATCCCTATGATACTTGGTGTAAATATTTTGAGAATCTAGATATCAACACATCAATTTCAGTTCTGTTTTCAAAAAACACTTAATTCAGAATCTACAAGCACGACATATCGACACCATTGTGTGTTTTTCAGTCTATAGCGGGCCAGAAAAGTGTGTTTTTCAGTCTATAGCGGGTCTTAAAAGAAACCATCTTGCTACAAAGACCATAAGCACTAAAACCCATGTTTTAGCAGAATTCTAGTCATTGATTTCCGTATTGCGGTCTATCCATTGTACATACATTTTAACCATTTCAACTATTCTAACAGTCCAACCATCAAATCCTGTACATAGATTAACATTCTGTCATATTGAAAGACTTCTTGCAGTTACAGTATTTTTAAACAGGGACATCATATTTATTTCCTGTCTTTGGTGATAATTTGTCACAAAATTACTGTGCTTATAATACTGTAATTATAAAGCACATTCAAGTTAATTTTACACAGTTAATTCTGCACTAGACAATGACAAGTAGAATTATCTACTCTATCATTCTACCATTCTAACATACCTCCCAACTGGTATTATGGGCTGTCAGAAATGTTGGGTCCCCTGACACAGCTGAATGTCTGGGCCCCTGGGTCCCATTCCTAAGTCCACTCACAGGGCCCGCCTCCCTGAATCTGCCCACAGTGCTGTCCCTGAGTCTGCCAAAAGGGTGTAGTATATGTGTTTGTATAGTGGATGCAGTGTGTGTAAAGTGGATGGTATGTATTTAGTGCATGTGTAGTGGATGCAGGGTGTGTAGTGGATGCAGTATATGTGTGTGTAGTGGCCAGGGGCTCAAAAGTGTTGGAGAGAGCTGCTGGAGACTGAAGATCGTGTGTGCCAAGCCCCACCTTCATTATACAGTGGAACTAACGTAAAGAGGACTCTGGTAAAATAACTTTTTTGGCCCCCCTCTAGCCCTTAGGGTGGCCAAAATGTAGACCCCCATCTGTTGTACAATATCCCAGAATGCTTTGTCAGTTAGGAATCTACAATGTGCCCATTGTTGCAGTGTTGTATTTAGCACTGAGCAGTATTTGTATGATTGAATGTAAGTATGTGTATGTGAATTTTTGAATGCAGGTGCATTTGTGTGTAGTGTATACACTGCAACATACTGATAAACACACATACACTGATACACATACATGCACACACACTGACATACATACAGATACCCAAACACGCACACTGACATACATGCGAATAAACAGACAAACAGATATACACTGAAACACAGTTACATTCACTGACACAGCTACACAAAGATACATACACACGAGGGGGGCGTGGCTAGCAGCCGACTCGAATGGACGCACATTAACTCTGCTCTGAGCACAACGGGCAGAAATCGTGACGGAACGGAGGATCTAACCCACGATGGGGAATAATAAAAGACAACAGACCCCTCACCAAACTCAGGGGAAACAGCCAGCGGGACCGGGATCGGTCACCCGCCTCTTTAAAGATTATGCCAACCGCGTGGCTGACGCGGGAGACTCCATAATGGCGACGGCGACGGCCTGCACAGACTCAAAACCACCGAGCCTTGCACAATCAGATGCCTCATCTACCTCTATGGACATCGACATAAAGGATATATTGAAAAACCTACCATCAAGAACAGACTTAGCACAAATGCTAGGGAAGCTGGAAACTGCCTTTCAACTTAAAATGGAGGGCCTGAGCTCCGAAATTAAACAGGTAGGTTGACGGGTGCAAGACCTGGAAGACGACAGGGGCACATGTCAGTCACAGATCCAAGATCTCACCCATGCACTTACCATCCAGGAAAGGCACTTAACCATGCTCCAGAGATCACTGCATTATATATATAATAGGGGTAGGAGGAATAACCTGCGCATTAGAGGGTTACCAGAGGCAGAAAAAGAAATTTTACATGATCAGCTAACCACCCTATTTAACCTCATATTGAACCACATATTGGACCACCCTCCAGACTCCCAAGTGTTACCTCTACTGCCAGGGTTAATACACGTGGACCAATCGGGCTTCGTGCCCGGTAGAGAAGCAAAAAAATAACACCACAACGATTATAAACCTGGTACACCATGCCACACGATCGAAGGACCCCAGTCTACTCCTGTCCATAGATGCCGAAAAAGCCTTTGACAGGGTAGACTGGACCTTAATGTCATACACGCTTCAATCCCTGGGTTTTGGACCTAACTGGTTAAAATGGATTAATACACTATATTCAAACCCCACAGCCAACATTCGGATTAACTGACAACTATCCGATCGAGTGCCAATATCAAACGGCACTAGGCAGGGATGCCCCCTCTCCCCCCTCCTCTTCGTATTTATCTTAGAGCCATTCCTTCAGGGAATCCGAGACAACATCAACATTAAAGACATACAGGTGGGAAAACACGAACATAAAATCGCTGCATTTGCGGACGATATGCTTTTCTCCATCTCAAACCCGCTAGTCTCACTCCCACACCGAATGGAAGAAATGAACACTTACAGCACAATCTCCAACTTCAAAGCAAATCTCAGTAAATGTGAAATCCTTCCAATACACATTCAGGCACACACCACAGCAACATTACAATGAGAATACCAATTTGAGTGGGCCCCACACAACATAAATTACTTGGGAATACACATCATTAGAGATACTTCACACTTATTTGAAAGCAACTTCCCAAACTTACTAAAAACTATCCACTTGAATCTTACAACTTGGAATAAACCCCAATTCGGATGGTTCTGCAGGCTGAACATCCTTAAAATGAATGTCCTACCCAGGATCCTATATATGCTCCAAGTACTTCTCATATCAATACCAAAGGCATGGTTCAGCGTAGTACGCAATACATTCACGACCTTCATTTGGTCCCACAAAAGTCCACGACTAACATACACACTCCTCACAAGGCCGAAAGAAGAAGGGGCCTAGGCCTATCTGATATCGATAGATACTATCAAGCAGTTCACCTAACTAGAATATATGATTGGTCATACACCCACACTACAAAACAATGGGTGACTATCGAAAACGCATTTATTAGGGCACCCATATACACGATCCCATGGCACAAAACAGGGTAAACACTACTGCTAAAAGGCCCACACCCAACAATCACACCCACCCTACATATCTGGGCGACCCTCAAACCAAACAAACAAATCTCACCTTACCCATCCCCACTCTACCCAATCTCACATAACCCGCTCTTTCAGCCGGGGGTAGACGGAAACCTTTCCAAAAATCAGCATACCTTACACTGGGTGAATTATCAGATGAAAATGAGGAACAGCAGACTAAATCACTGCATAACCTCATAGAATCCCCAACCCCGATACAAAAATTCCAATATAACCAACTAATACACTTCGTACATTCAGCATTCGAACAACACTGCTCCAACCAAGACCTAAAAAGGAAACACATCTCACTAATGTACACTATTATTCAAGCAGCACATACCAACCAATTACCAACGTTTACCACAACATGGGAGAAGGAACTAAATGTGGAGATATCAAGAGATAAATGGAAACAAATCTTCAGACAAATACACAAGACCTCCAGAAACACTATAGAACAGGAAAGCAATTATAAAAGGATAGCTAGATGGCACTACACACCATCGAAGCTACATCATCTCTTCCCCACAACAGTAGACCAATGCTGGAGATGCCAGCAATCCAAGAGCACAATTACACACATATGGTGGACATGCCCGGAGATCCGCAAATACTGGACACGAACTTTGGGTATGATATACAAGATTCTCCAGATAAACACTCTTTTACACCCAGACACATACCTATTCCTCCTCCCACCCCTGGGAATGCCGAAACACGAAAAAACACTACTAATACACCTAATCACGGCAGCAAACCAACTTATCCCGACCCTCTGGAAACAACCCCACACACCCTCCTCACGAGAATGGATATAAAAGGTAGAAACTATTAGAAGCCTAGAAGAGACATGCTACTCCCTAACACATCAATACCTAATATACACATCCATATGGGACCCCTGGCTCCAATACCTACGAAACAATCCTAATTGAAATGATAAAAAGGAGTATTTGTATCTGTACTATTATGAAAAACTATTATGAAACACTACCTGACGACCATACCGTGAAGTTAAAAATGTTCACAGAATATACAACATATAAGTTTGACCTAATCATCTCTACAGTGCTAAAATATGTAATGTACAGATGAAAATGTTTGTAACTTTGTTGTTTTGGTCGGATAGACCATCATACTCATGAAACATAAATGTACCAGCAGTAATGTCTTAATAAAATGTATAACAATATAAAAAATTAAAATAAAAAAAGATCATGCTATTAGAGAGCCACAGAGCTTGTCCAGGCCCATTAAGACATATGCCCATTCGGTGGCCCCAACTGCATGGGCCACCTGATGGGTCTCCTTAACGTGTGGGCCCCTGTGCAGCCACACGTGCAGCTCTGGCGGTAATTCTGCCTCTGCGCAGGGCACATTTATATATATATATATATATAGTGATAATCCTAATGTTTGTCAGACAGCACAAGCACCTAATGTGCTGTCTGGGGGCTGTTCCCTAGTGTCCCAACTTACGGGACAGGACCGTAAAATAGGAACTGTCCTGACAAAATATGGATTGTTGGGAGACTTGTACTAAGCACAAATCTTTTTTTTTTTTTGCACATGTGCACGTTGCTGGGGAAAGGAAATAAACAATAACGCACATGTGCACGTTGCTGGGGAAAGGAAATAAACAATAACACACATTTATCAAACATACAATAAAGCCTACTCACTAAAATAACTTGCACAATTGAGTGAGTATAACACATGGGCTTGTGACTGTCCATCATTTCCTTGCAAATATTAGTGCAGAACAATATAAATAAAAGCATAATTATATGTAGAATAGTGCTTGTAAGAGTGGGAATATAATATCAAATCCTTCCACATGATGTGTGATGATGCCATAGGTTACTGATTGATGGCCAGACATTTAGTTATTGAAACTAATTCAAATACTATTGAGTCCATATGTTGTGTCTTTATTTACAAACATTATTCCAACCAGCACTTGCAGGTACTCCAAAATAATGCAGAGCAGATGTAGAATATTATATTACAGTTATGTCCCAATTCATCTGGATTGAAAATATGTGTTTTCAATTGAAATAAAATCCCAGTACCCATACTAAAAGATAATTGCCTTCATAGCAAAAGAAAAATAATTTTCATAACCTATTTCAGTTAATGCAAATTGGCATAGGCCATGTGAATTATTGAGTCTCTCTCTCTCTCTGCTTCTAAGCTCCTTTATTAAACAATACTAAATCAGGGTCTTATCCTGGCAATTTGCCACATTCTCTACAAAACTCATTTAATAAACACTGTGCTAAACAAAATAGATTGGCAGTTTCATTGCTCCTTAATGGTAAATACACTAATAGTCTGAAAACATAACACTGATGACGTTAACCCCTTTTTTAGTGCAGGCAAGCGTTCAATGTATTTATAATTCAATTATTAATGTAATCAGCTACAGCTCACTGCAGATCCCCATGTCCCCCATCTTGATGCTTTAACTCTTGTGGAGAGAAGACCTGTGGGTGGGACCAGTACAACATGCATATAGCAGATGATAATGATATAATGATAAATATTCGCTAACATATGTTTGAGATCTGAGCAATTGTGGTCAAGCTTATTGAGATTTTGCTTGCTCACGTGAGTTTCAAACTTAAAGGAACAATATAGTGTCAGGAATACAAAAATGTATTCCTCACACTATAGTGTTTAACTAACTATTTAAGTGACCGGCTCCCCTTTGAACGCACAGGAAAGGTAATTTTACTCACCCTTTCTCCGAGGCCTTTTTAATCTCAGCCAATCCACTGCTTTCTTGTAGGAAAACTCAGCGTTGCGCCAATCAGTATCTCCTCATAGAAATACATTGAATCAATGCATCTCTATGGGGAACATTCAGAGCCTCCATGCAGAGCGAGTTGTACACTGTGCTGCTCTGGACTAGAAAGTACCTTCTGAGTGACTGCACCTAGAGATGGTTCTCAGCAGCAATGGCATTTTTTTATGGAAAAGTTACAGTACTCCACCTGCAGGGGCAGGCTATATACACCAGTACCACTACAATAACCTGTAGTGGGTATGGTGACTACAATGTCCCTTTAAGGTTAGAATAGCTAAACTGAAGAATTCTGTAAGTCAGCTATTCTTTCAGTTCAGCTGAAACAACCATTACTAAATTTACCTTCCTTTGGCCTCTTTGCATATGGTTATGGTGTCTCAATGTCAAAATGGTAATCCGATGCAGAGGGATGTCAGCTACTGACAATTTCACTGACAATGCCCACAGAAGGCCAAAAATTATTGTCTGGAGTTACTGTATTTCTCATTTAGAGAAGACATGCATGGCATTTCAGTTCTGGAAAGCCCCTCTGGGTGGGATCAATCAGATAAGCAAATGGAGAAGGTTCCCACTGTAATGGTACACGCGAGCTAAAAGCTTTTTCAGACTTGAGCAGGACCCAACAAAAGGTCCATTTAACTAAGTTTTTGATCATTTCCAATGTTCTATTATACCTTGTTTTGGCTTCTATATTTAATCATTTGTATGAGCAAAGAATTTCTCAAAGCCTTCCTTACTAGTTAATGCCACACTTTTTCATGTCTTATATTCCCTGTGGCCTCTTCTATTTATATTATAGCAGAGCAGATAATCACTGCAGGGCTCAGGAAGCTGTTCGATTCCATATCTGAAATAGATATTTCTTGAGATACTAATATGTTACACCACGAGAGTCCATTCTTCTGTACTTTCTTCCACATATATTATTGACTGCTGGAGATTATTTTTTCTCTGTTGCTCTATTATATATCTTACTTTTATGAGTAAAATACATGTTAATGAAAAATGTTTAAGCCAAATACATATATGATTAACCGATCCAGGATTTATTCACAAAACAGAAACTTACGATAAATGGAGAACCAAGTTTGCAACTCTAAGTCAAGTATGACATGCTCAACTCATCAATATTCTTAACTTGGCTAATTTTTATTGACAATTCACTTGAAAAATATTTGTATAGTTGGGTATAGTTTCCCAAAAGGCTGTATAGACAAATCAGCACAAGAAGCAAGTCCATCTCAAACTTTTGTTTGCTTCAGATAAAAATAAACTGACAGACATATACATTTTATTTTTAATATTTTATTTTTCTAATGGATATGTCAAAATCCCTGCAACTATAATCTAAGCATATATTTATTATAGCTGCAATGATTTTGGCAAATCCGTTAGAAGAATCAATGAAGGGAGAAGGAACATTGAGCTCTTTGCATTATCACATATGAATGTGTAATAAGTAGTTTCTGTGCTTGGAGTGTTTATTTTGAATACAAAAATAGTACATTACAGGTTGTGTGAATTCATTTTTGGGACCAAGCACTTTATGATATAAAGTCAATTCAATTTCTGCCGAATTTATTTGATTTAAAATGTATATCGATCTATCTTTTTTCTTTATTTATGATATGATTTAAAGCAAATACATTACATTTTAACTCCTTCAACCTAACTGCAGCAACTATTGAAAATATAATTGCATCATTCTTTATAGATAATGCTATTTTCAGTAGGTAAATGCAAGGGTTACTACACTATAAGGTAGCCAGAGGCAGGCCTGGACATCGGGCAAACAAGGCAAGTCTATGGTGGGCCACGATGGCCATGGGTTAAGTCCGGAAGGGGACATTAGAGGATCTCCAGGGCTGGCTCATGTGGAGCCAGCACAATCTGAGCACTAGTGCTGTTGTGCTTCACTGCGGCAGCCAGGAGAGGAGAACCAGGAGCTCTAGCCTGCAGCATTGCCGGGTTTCCTCTTACGAGGTCAGATGTTGCTGTGGTTACCATATCAGTGCGCTGATCTCGCAAGAGTTAACTCTAACCCCAGGAGCTATGTAAAGTAGTAGGCGTACAGCCTGTATAAGTGTTAATTTAATTTCCCCTCAAAATAACTCAACACACAGCCATTAATGTCTAAACCATTGGCAACAAAAGTGAGTACACCCCTAAGTGGAAATGTCCAAATTGGGCCCAATTAGTCATTTTCCCGCCCCGGTGTCATGTAACTTGTTAGTGTTACAAGGTCTCAGGTGTAAATGGGGAGCAGGTGTGTTAAATTTGGTGTTATCGCTCTCACACTCTCTCACTGGAAGTTCAACATGGTACCTCATGGCAACAAACTCTGATCTGATAAAAAAAAATTGTTGCTCTACATATAGATGGCCTAGGCTATAAAAAGCTTGCCAAGACCCTGAAACCGAGCTGAAGCACAGTGGGCAAGACCATACAGCGGTTTCACAGGACAGTTTCCACACAGAACAGGCCAACCAAAGAAGTTGAGTGCAAGTGCTCAGCATCATATCCAGAGGTGGTCTTTGGGAAATAGACATATGAGTGCTGCCAGAATAGCTGCAGAGGTTGAAGGGGTGGGGGATCAGCCTGTCAGTGCTCAGACCATGCGCCGCACACTCCATCAAATTGGTCTGCATGGCTGTCATCCCAGAAGAAAGCCTCTTCTAAAGATGATGCAGAAGAAAGCCCAGTAACCAGGTGAGGAGTGCAAAGGCAAGTGTGTCTTGCCTACAGTCAAGAATGGTGATGGGAGTGTCATGGTCTGGGCCTGCATGAGTGCTGCCGGCATTGGGGAGCTACAGTTCATTGAGAGAACCATGAATGCCAACATGTACTGTGACATACTGAAGTAGAGCATGATTCCATCCCTTCGGACCGCAGGTCAGTATTCCAACATGATAACAACCCCAAACACACCTCCTAGATGACTACTGCCTTGCTAAAGAAGCTGAAGGTAAAGGTGATGGAATGGCCAAGCATGTATCTAGACCTAAATCCTATTGAGCCTCTGTGGGGCATCCTCAAACAGAAGGTGGGGGAGCGCAAGGTCTCTAACATCCATCAGCTCCGTGATGTAATAATGAAGGAGTGGAAGAGGACTCCAGTGGCAACCTGTGAAGCTCTGGTGAACTCCATTCCAATGAGGGTTAAGGCAGTGCTGGAAATAATTTTAGACATTAATGGGTGTGTGTTGAGTTATTTTGAGGGAAAGCAAATTTGCACTGTTATACAGGCTGTATACTTAATACTTGACATTGTAGGAGAGTGTCATTTCTTCAGTGTTGTCACATGAAAAGATATAATAAAATATTTACACTTTTGTGAAATACTGTGTGTATATAAATATATATATATACATATATATATATATATATATATATATATGCTTTAAGATGCACCCCCACACAGCACATCCCAACACATTCACACAATGCACCCCTCACACACAAACACACCTTGCACCATTCACACACACACTGCACCCCACACGCACACACTCTTTATGCCATACACACGCTGCACTGCCCCAGACAGATACACTGCACCCTTTACACACACACACTGCACCCCCACACATACATTGCACCCCTCACACATGCACTGTATCCCCCAAACATGCTGTATCACACACACACTGTAACCCCTTACACGCACTGCAACCCACACACACACACTGCACCCCACACACTGCACCCCTCCCACACTGCACTTCTTACACACACACTGCACCATACACACACATTGCACCCCACACACACACACTGCATATACACACTGCAACCCACACACACACACACACACACCCACTGTACCCTACACTGCCACTGTGATTCAAACATGCCCAGGTCAAAAAAAAATTCCAGAGGAATTTTGAGCCCCAGGTGCACAGGATATGTGTAGAGAGATCCACTGGAGACAAATATGTTTTGACTTGTTTAGTTTCATAAATTTTTTTTTTTTTCAGAAATTCAGAAATGATCGATTTGGAACTAAATGAAATTTTGAAAACATTCAGAAGCGAAGGCCTTGATCTAAATGATTCAATATTGTTGGAAAAACTTTCCAAATTATTTATCTACAGAAGTCAGCTTAAGTATATGCCATTATTCCCTTATTCCAAAAGATATTGAATTAAGGATGAATTCATTCAGGTCCTGAATCTGGTACCTTTTAAAATTGTAATCTATATAGGGATCTATATATTAAATGCAGCTGAAAGAGCAAAATTACTAAAATATTTTTGTTCTTAAATTTGATCTTTTATTTGTTTAGTAGATAAATCTCAAATTTCCTATCCTGACATGGGATTACCATTTTTAAGGACACCAAATAAAGGATCAGTGTGCTAAACAGCTCCCTTGTATATATCCTTAAGTATGACAATCTCACAAAAGGATACTAAATTAGGGAGTGGTTGTGTTTAGTAGATGCTTCCCTAATTTGGTATTAAGAAATGATAATCTAACATAAGGTTTCCAAATGAGGGATCTAAATAGCTCTAAAAAAATAAGAAAATACCTTTTTCTCAATTTTGCAGTTTCAGTTGCTTAGAAGATAGTTATCTAATTTTGTACTCATATTTATGGCAATCCCATATATGGATATCAAATAAATCTACTTAGCAGCTGAAAGAGCAAATTAAGGACAGCCTATTTTACTAATTTCGCTCTTTGAATTGCTTAGTAGATACGTCTCTAACGTGGTACCCTTAATTATGCCAATCCAATGTAAGGATACCAAATTAGAGATGGATTAACTAAACAGTTTATAGAGAAAAATTAAGAAAAGGGTATTTTTCTTTATTTTGTTCTTTCACGTGCTTAATAGATGAGTCTCTAATTTGATATCCTCATGAAAACAAATGGATCCTAGCTAATTTATTTAGATTTGTTTTAAATTTGTTTGTTTTTGGCTCATTTCGGTTTGTAAAGAATTCAGAATTTCTGGCTCTTCCAAATTTATGAATTCAACTGAATTAAGATGTAATTCTATTTGGAAAAACAAAAACTAATTGCATATCTAGTCACAGGAAGCACTGGAAATACTGAACCTAACCTTGGATTCATTCTTATCATGTGATTCTCAATTACTTGTGTAGTAAAGGTTTTGAAATGTTCCATTTGTTTTAAGTTTCAGTAATTAGAACAGCTTGGTTTGACAAGAAATCTTTCTAGGTGTTTTAAAACAATGATGTTTATTTTTAAAAAATTAAGTTAAAAATATCAGTGAAACTTGAACTAAAGAACAAATCTGAAAAATGTGAAGCAGAAATGAGTAAAAAAATGAATCACAGAAATCCCCTATTCTCTATTCGTTTACTGATTAAGGCATTTAACTTGTTATCATTAAGTTTCTGTTAAAAGTAGAATTAGTGATAAATTATACGCTGTGCTATGCTTTCAGAATGTTTTGAAATACAGTATAAAAGGGGATGCATTTTCTATTGTGTTTCTTTACCAATGCTTTTCAATACAAATGGTCTGAAGCTTTTAACATTAACAGACTGTAGACATTTCTTTATCTTGCATTGAATTTACTATCTCTATGGAGCACATAAGGCTTGTTGACAAGTATTATATTGTAACTGATCTGAATTGTATCTGTGTCTGTAGCTCAAGGAGATTCCATTCTTGCGGAATGAATTTTTACATAATGAACTATAGAGATTTGTCCTCTGAAACTCCCAGTGTAATGAAAAGAACAAATCTATGGTTTTCTGGAGACTTGCCTTGTGATGTGTCAAATACTCTGAGAGTGACTGACATAAAATATATTACTGAGGATTTTCTAGATTCATTAATGCTTGAAAAGACATCTGGAAATATCACAGGTTTGTCATTATTATGCAAAATGGAAAAATGTAAATATTAATAGTATGTTCTCCTTACTAACTTATGTGGGCTGTGGCGAAACCGACCTCGCCACGTGTCCTTGGAGGGGGCTGATTGCCCGCCTCTTGCCTTTGGACTATGGACCAGACTTTATGGGAATGTGATACCCCAGATAGCCATACCATGGAGCCTATTCATATAATGAAAGACTATGGGAAAGACTTTAGCTCCATGGCAATTGTACTGTGTGAGTAGGATCTGCGCGCTATTCGGTAGTTTTGTGCGTGCAGATCCCAGCTATCTGGGGATAGGTGAAATGTCTGTGTGTTATGTGTAAATGTGACTTTATGTATTTTAAAGTGTTTTATGTTGTTTTGCAACCATGTGGTTAATGGAGTCTGCCTTTAGTCCTGGGTAATTGGATTACTTCTCCAATTAACTCCAGGGCAGAAGGGAGGAAACCAGGGTGCATTGTGGGGATGCTTTTCTGCCAGCCAGAAAGGAACAAAAGATACTTTTAGTAACTTTTAAACCCCTGGTCGGATTCATGCCATTTTTTAATATGTTGTTCCCCTGAATGGATTGATTGTGGATATGTATTTTTATGTGAATGTGATGTATGGTTTTAAAGTTATGAAAGTTGTGTAAAAGTATATTTTAAACTGTATGCATAATGGGATTATGTGTCACACTAAGGGAAGGGGATGTGTGGGAGGTAACATCTATGTCATTGGTTCTTTTATGCCTCCCCCTGGGTGTGGCCTGTATGTGTGAGTTGGAAATAAAAGCCAGGCTGGATGAGCCAGTCCAGAGTTCCTGTTTTAACCTCAAAGTGATGTGTCGTCTCATTATTGGGGGAAGGATTTATTGTATGCTGTTCCAGTTGACTGCTAGGGGTACAAGCCTATTCGTATGGTTCCTATTCAATGGTCTACAGCATTCATACGCTTGGGAGAATTTAAAGGGTTTCTTGGATTCGGTGATTATGGTGTCTGCCAGAGTGCTTGGAGTCCTCAGGAAGCACTAGGAGCATCCATTAACGGAGGTACCAAGTCGGGGTGCCAGGCGATCCGTTACATGGGCATTGCTGCATAAGGATATGACCAGTTTCAGATTATTTTTGCTAATGCACGTGAAGCCTTTGTGGAATTCATGGAGTCAACAAAACATTTCCAGAGGACAGACACACAGAACGAAGCAGGTTCCCCTTGAAGAAGTAAGACTTTGCTATTCCTAGCAGTCCACAAATAAATCACATTTCTGTATAGCAGCTGAACAAATTGCCTTTTTACTTTATTGGAGCTTCTACTGCCTATCTAATTCATTCTTCACCAGCACTCTTCTAATATCTCGAAACCCAATACATCCTGAAAAGTCTTTGAACCTAAATGTTTTTTTCATATTTCCAGGGTAAACCATTAAGTATTAAATGCAACATTTATCTATTCAGCAGGTTTTTATAATTTCTATCTTTGTTTAATGTTAGATATTTTCCCCTACTCAGTCTTTTTACTTCTGTTTCTTCTTCATCTATCATTAGTATCTATCAATAGTTGCATCTTCTATACCTTGCAACTCTCTTTTTTTATTCATTTATAAAGAAATTGTCTTCACTTGAAATTCTGCCCTCGGTTTTTCCTTCAGCACTTAGCCTTCCATAATACTCTTGGCCTAGGTTCTCCATGCATAACTAAAAAAAAAATTGTACAGAAAAGGCAAACTGAGATTTGATTTGAAATAGGTAGCTTACACATTAAACATTACACAGTGACACAGTTATTTACTAAACTCTGAATTTTAACATGGAATGGATAAATCAGGGTACTCCAAGCACTATAACCACTGAAATTAAGCAGTTACAGTCTCCCTGTAATACTTGTTATTGCTCAGTTAAAAGAAAAGAAAAAAGGTTGTAGAAGAAGAAAGAGGGAAAGACTGTATAAAGGTGAAGACGATAGACCCACTGGATAATCTCCCTAGAGGCCCATACTCTAGTAAGTTGAACACTACCAATTAAGTTTATGAAAAAAAGAACAAGTGCCACAGGCAATCCAGTCTGAAAAAGGCAAAAAGTATCATTGAGTATCTGTATGCAGAGGTAATGTATTGTGTGGGTGTAAGCAGAAGGAATGAAAATCTTCACATTCATGGAAATTATTCAATTTATTTTTAACTCCTACTTTTATTGAAAACTTTCTGACTCATCTCTAGCTTTATACATTTCAATCAATCTAATTTCATGTGCTAATTAACTCAAAAAAACTAATTTCTCATTTCATGAAATACTTGAGATTTTAGAAGAGATTGAAATATATTTTTTTTTCCCAAAAGCTGCTGGATAGACAATACAAAGCTATAGACATTGATGCCTGAAACAGATAATTGAAATTAGTAAATTATATTTTGGGTAGTTTGTTTTAGTATTATGATGGTTGATGTACGCATTCATGATTATTTTCATCACTCTAATATAATGATGTATATCAGGGGTAGTCAACCTTTTAATACCTATGTGTGTGAAGGGTGCAGTGTGTGTTTGTGTGTAGTGTGTGCGTGCGTGTGTGTGTGTGTGTGTGTGTGTGAGAGAAAGGTGCAGTGTGTGTGAGTGTGTGAGAGAGGTACAGTGTGTGTGAGTGTGTGACATAGGCAGTGTGTGTGAGAGGGGCAGTGTGTGTGAGTGTTGCAGTGTGTGTGAGTGATGCTGTGTGTGTGAGGGGTGCTGTATGTGTGTGAAGGGTGCAGTAAGTGGGTGAGGGGTGGAGTGTGTGGGTGAGGGGTGCAGTGTGTGGGTGAGGGGTGCAGTGTGTGTGAATGGTGCTGTGTGTGAAGGGTATTGTGTGTGTGTGTGTGTGTGTGTGTGTTTGTGTGCAAAGAGTGTTTTATTGGAAGATCATAACATGAACAGCAACCTGCAATGTTTGACCTACAATGAGGTGTTTGTCAAGTTTTTTAATGATTTTACTTTTTATAAGTTATTAGTTGGTGGATATGCCTGACAACTCAGTCAGTCCATCTGCAAGCAATCTGCCAATCAAGCAGTCCAGGTGATTATTCCAGACCAGGGAGATGTCGATCAGTAGAGTGTTCTAAGAGGCACTGCGGTTTTAAAGTCCACCTTTTGCAGGATGGCATAGCATGCTTTGCACCAAAGGATTAAAATGAATCTTTCAAGCACTTATATGACCCTTTGCTCTCTTGTAGTAATTTACTTACAGAAGTGGGTGTTTCACTTATGTAACACCCACCTACAGTCCTCCCATGTTTATGTGGTCTTCAGTGATTTGCCATGCTTGGGGACCCTTTCTGCTCCATGATGCTTCCTGATTTTTTTGTAGGCATGTTGCTGTCTGTTCCTTTACTCTCTACACCTGTGGGAGGTCCTTTCTGTTTTGCCAATCAATTATTTGGCATAGAATTATTCCTGAATAATTGAGTGACAGTTGGAAGAAAAAAATGCACTTCCGTTCGGGGAGTGACTCAGATTATTCTGGCAATGCTTGGACTCGTTGAGAAGAACTAAATTCAAGTTATAGGACATCAGAGATATAGACCAAAGGCTCCATTGGCTCACAGATCACAGGAGATCAATATGAATTATATAACCTTTTAATATTTATGTATATATGAAAGAGCTCCCACACATAGACAACACCACGAGCAGAAAAAATGTACACACATCCACATAACACAGCCTCACAACACAACACCACAAACAGCACACATACACAAACAAAATCAACAACAACCTACACATACACATAACCACAAGAAACCTACACACAAATACAACAACCTACATACTCACTCACACAGTCAACCCCACAAACCGGCCATTACAACTAAACATAGCCAAAACTTCAAAGGATTTCAAAGTATAATCATAGCCACAACACTACCAAAATGTTGGCTACTTTTATCCTATATCATACAATCTTTACAATTAATCTTCCATGGTTTTCTGCAAATATTTGGTTGACAGGCTTTAAATCTTGTTTGAATGTAACAAGAACAAAAACAAAATATTTTTTGTGTACTAACTTAAGTAAATTGTTTAGAGGTTTACTCACTAAACTCACAATTTTTGAAATGTAAATTCCAAGTGACAATATTTAAATAATTTTACTTTTTACTCTCTACAAGAACCGACCTGTGATTAAATTCCTTGTTATTAGTATTAATATTGATTTAAACTAGTGCTCTCTCTCAATCTGCATTAGCTTTGGTGGCATTAGTAAGCAATTTAGGGGTATTACCAGATCCAAACCTTTACCTTAGTGTGCTCTACAAATCACACTATGAATGTAATCTTGACTGTATTAATCACATACTCATTGTATTAACCCGAGGCCATACTGTATGAACCTTTCACCCCACTGTATTTATACCCCGTACCAAGAGCAATACAACCACAAAGTGCTGTATAATTAACACCACATTTGGTGCTTTGGAGTGGCACTGTCAGTAGTTATGTAATTGGAGATGTTTTTCTCCCTCACTACTACAGGGGACTCAGAACTAACAATGAAACTGTGCCTAACTTAGACCCTGAGTTTTTCAGCACCCCATTAAGGGCTCAGGCCATCTTCTACAATTCCATCCCAATAATGTCCCTAGGGCAATTGTTGGCACCCTAGTCTGCTACAAGATGCAACTCCAATCCCAGAGTTTAGCTATTTAAATGAAAAGCAATGTTTTAGGCACAATGCTGGCATTCAACAATGTAAGGGTTTGAGTATTATTATTTATTATTATGTTATTTATATAGTGCCATCAAATTCTGGGTGGACGAACAGACATGTAGTAGTAACCAGACAAGTTGGACATACAGGAACAGAGGGGTTGAGGGCCCTGCTCAATGAGCTTACATGCTAGAGGGAGTGGGGTAAAGTGAGACAAAAAGGTAAGGATAGTATTAGACTAGTGACAGTTGCAGAAGAGGAATCAGTCGGGAGCTATTAACAGTTTAATTGATACGCTTTTATGAAGAAGTGGGTTTTTAATGATTTTTTGAAGAGTGGAGACTGGGTGAGCATCTAACGGAGGAGGGAAGCGAGTTCCACAGGAACCTTAGAAATCCAGTTAGAAATAGCAGAGAGGCAGTCAGAGACACTAGTCAAGAGGGACGGTGAGAGATCAGGAGAGGACAGGTAGAAATTATATTGGAAGCCAAAGGAGCTAATGAGTTTACCAAGGGAGGCAATATAGATGGAGAACAGTAGAGGACCAAGGACTGAACCTTGGGGGACACCAACAGAGAGGAGTTGGGGAGAAGAAGCAGAGCCAGAGAAAGAAACACTGAAAGAGATCTGGGAGAGGTAGGAGGAGCACCAGGAGAGAGCAATATCTTGTAAACCGATATTGCGGAGGATGAGAAGAAGCTGTTGATGATCAACAGGTTCAAAAGCCGCAGACCGGTCAAGGAGAATTAGGATAGAGTAGTGACCACAAGATTTAGCAGCGAGTAGATCATTGGATACTTTGGTCAGTGCCGTTTCCACAGAGTGCTTAGCGCGCAAACCAGACTGAAGCGGGTCTAGCAGAGAGTTGGACTCGAGGAAGTCTGTCAATCTCACATACACAATTCTTTCAAGGATCTTGGATGCAAAAGGCAGTAGTGAGATAGGACGGTAGTTGGATGGGAAGTTAGGGTCAAGGCTGGGCTTCTTTAGAATTGGGGTTACAGTTGCATGTTTGAAGGGCGATGGAAATATACCAGAGGAGAGAGAGAGATTGAGAATTTTAGTGAAGATGGAGAAAGAGAAGAAGACAGAGTACGGATGAGATGCAAGGGAATTTGATCTAGGAAGCAGGTGATGGGGTGGGAGGACTGGGACTGGAGCAGAGCAGAAACCTCTTCCAATGTAGCAGGTGCGAATGAACATAGAACAACAGAGGGAGTGAAGTTAGGGGAAGTATTGTAAGGGGAAGAAGAAAGATGAGAGATCTCTTCTCTGATTGTAGAGATCTTGTCAGTGAAGTGAATTGCAAAGTCAGAGGTGGTCAAGTTAGTAGGTGGAGGAGGAACAGCAGGGTGAAGAAGAGAGTTAAATGTGTGAAATAGTCGTTTGTGTTCGCGGGAGAGTGTGTTTATGAGGGTATTAAAGTAATTAACTTTTGCAGAGGAAAGAGCCAAGCTGTATGAGCTCAGGATAAATTTATAGTGGATAAAGTCAGATGCACAGTGAGACTTTCTCCAACAGCGTTCAGCAGTTCTGGAGCATTTTTGGAGGTATCGAGTGAGCTTGGTGTGCCAGGGTTAAAATCACACTTATTATCTAGTTTATGGGTAAGCAGCGTTTGACACTCCAGATTTTGTGGAGTAACACTCACTTGATTCTTTGCCAGCATTAAGTTGTACAGAGGGCAAGAAAACTCTGACAGCTCAAATGCAATAATTGTCATTAAGCTTGGAAAGACATAACGGTAGTTATTTCTGTAATACAATTGCAAATGAGACTGTTATAATTGCTTTTCTCAAAATAGTCAATTACCCCAAATATTGGACATGATTCCTACATTATTTGAAACCCTTCAGATGAATTAAAAAGGTTGGCTTTTACTACCAGATATCATTTTACCTCTCGTAATTGAGCTGAAATGTTCTCATTGTTGGGCTAGATTAAACATTTGCTGTTAAACTTGATTCTATATTATCAGGCAGTCAACATTTTATATATTTTATATCTACTGCAAGAATTGTGCACATAGTGCATTAGCTTGTGCTTGTATGCATGTACAACTTGTCCTTTTGTGTTTAAAGAAATCTGTAATTTTCTAAAGAAGGACATAGGTCCATGTCTGGGTTTGATAACAAGATAGTAGTAAAATAATAGTGGTTTAATTTGATATTTGGTGTGTGTTACATTGGGGTATATGTAACTGAAGAAGACATGTACATGGAATGTAAACTTTGGCACTCCAGATGTTGTGGACTACATTTCTCCTATGGCTGTAAAAGCATTATGGGAGAGGTAGTCACACCATCTGGAGTATTGAATGTTGCCTAGCCCACATCTTAGTGGATTTGTTAATAATAATAATAATAATAATAATAATAATAATAATAATAATAATAATGCAGTTATAGAATGTGCTGTGACAGTTTGGGTACATAATAAAGTGTGATTTCAATGTTCGATAAACACTAAAAACTGTCTGAATTCCACTATGGAAAAATGGCTTCAAGCAAAGTCAAGATCTCGCAAATTACACCAGATAAAGTTGATTCTACGCAATTTGGTAATAAATAAATAAATAAGAATAAAACCTGATCTCCTTAGCTCCCATACACACAAACTGTCCCGAGTGGCCTCAGTTCCAAATTCCAATGTACATACAGAGTTCAGACCCTGTGATCAGAGACTGAACTAAAACTGCTGGAGAGAAGCCGCCTGCAAAGAGGTAAAGAGGAAAGCTAGGGAGAAACAATGAAATCATTACAATTAACAGTATGTCCTCATTATTGCTGTTCCCCTCGGATTTAAAAAAATAAAATAAAATAATTTATTCTTGATTCAGATGCAATAAAATAAATAAAATTAGCAGCTGACAGAACAAAGACAATGCCAGATTGCACTGCATAAAATATGCCTAGTTTGTTATAAAATTCTGCATTAATACCAAATCCCTATACCATACTATCCCTAGACTAGACCATCATGCAGAGAAATACAAGATAAGAAAGAAAATACACTTTCTATATAATGTATAAGTAATATTATTGTATTGAAATTTATCTGACCATTTGAGTTGAAAAGCTTGAGTCAAATTACCCACTAACAATACATAAACAGGTAATAGTTATGCAACACATTCTTTATTATCTTGGTAAAATATGTTGCTGTTACAGTGTAATTTTGTTAAGGCTGATATCTCTGCCAGACTTTAGCTCAGAATTCTTTGAGTGATGGACCAGTTTGTGTCTAAGTGCAATGTGGTGCAGATGACTGATCATGGGAGCTGAAAACTCTGGTGAACCAGAAAGATGTATTGAACTGATGGTGACAGGCGTCAAACAATCATTCATCATTGATGAAGACTTGTGACGATTACTCTGCGTAGAGTATTCATTTAACTGTTAGAATGTCACTACAGACAAGCTCAAGCTACATGGCAGTCTTCATTACTAGTGAAGTTGTACATGGGGGTGATTTAGATGGCTATGAAAGACAAGCAACACAAACGTGCTTTTGGCAGGTGTTTTTCATGGCTATAAACCCTTTATTTCAAGATTGTCACCAATATTGTCATATTGCATCTCCTGCATAAATCCTATTTAACTACAATTCTTATAATACTCTGTGAAGTCATCGATTTCAGACAATAATGAGAGTTGCACTTCAATGATATTGTATCTTCCATCCTCCATGGAGGGTCTATATTTGTAAATAGAGACCCTCCATGGAGAATGCTAGATACAATTTCAGTTGGTTTAGTTGTTAAAAATATTTAAATAGCCTTTAACATTTACACATAGGAGATATTTTTAATGGCATGTCATGCTACTAAATGTGGTTTTATGAAAAACAGGTAATGTATAACTAACTTAATCGCATTCTTTTAAGAAGTAAGTAGAACTATATATCAGGGTGTTCCGGAGGATAGGATCTACTTAGATTTTGTTATGGCAGTTGATACAGTTGCACACTACAGTCAAAATCAGTTGGATTAGAAGACAAATCTTGTTTCTGAATAGAATATTGGCTTAATAAAGTGCAGAGAGTAGTTGTAATTCTTTTGGATTTACAGCATAAAAAGACATGTTTTAAATATTGATCTCAATGCACTTTTTCAACCTAGATTACCATGGAACTATGTAAAACTACACTGAACAAAATTATAAACGCAACACTTTTGTTTTTTCCCCCCTTTTTCATGTGCTAAACTCAAAGATCTAAGACTTTTTCTATGTACACAAAAAGCTGTTAGTGAGCACTTCTTCTTTGCCAAGATAATCCATCCACCTCACAGGTGTGGCATATTAGGATACACATACATACATACTGACATACATACAGACATACATATACATACACATACTGACATGCATACATACACATACATACTGACATACATACACATACATACATACCGTGACAGAGTGTTGGGGATGGTGGTCAGGGGTGTATATCTGGCACCCAGACTTTTGCACAGCCACTATCCTGACATGTGGGTAAGCACGTGCAGCCCCAGGGAAAGTTAAGATTAACCCCTTAAGACCGCAGCCAAATGTACAAGTTGTGATCCAAAAAAACGTAAACAAAACCTGGCATTTGCGCTATATGTCTGTCCAACCATAATTCACCTCTTTCATATTAAATGCACCCCCCATTATTATATATCATTTTATTCAAGGGAAACGGGGCTTTCGTTTAACATCAAATATTTAGGTATGGAACATAATTTAATATGAAAAAAATATTAAAAAAATGGGAGAAAATAAGAATTTTTTAATTTTTTTTAGTTCTACGTGACATTCTAACTGTGAATGTCATAATACTGTTTGCTTTTACTGCAATACAATACACATATTTGTATTCAGCGATGTCTCGCGTGTAAAACAGTACCCCCTATGTACAGGTTTTATGGTGTTTTGGGAAGTTACAGGGTCAAATATAGCGTGTTACATATTTCAGTTTTTTTACATTGAAATTCGCCAGATTGGTTACGTTGCCTTTGAGACCATATGGTAGCCCAGAAATAAGAATTACCCCCATGATGGCATACCATTTGCAAAAGTAGACAACCTAAGGTATTGCAAATTGAGTATGTCCAGTCTTTTTTAGTAGCCACTTGGTCACAAACACTGGCCAAAGTTAGTGTTAATATTTGAAAATGCAAAAAACTAATTTGAACGCAAATTTTGGCCAGTGTTTGTGACTAAGTGGCTACTAAAAAAACTGAACATACCCTATTTGCAATACCCTGGGTTGTCTACTATTGCAAATGGTATGCCATCATGGGGATAATTTTCATTCCTGGGCTACCATACGGTCTCAAAGGCAACCTGGCGAATTTTAATGTGAAAAAACTGAAACGCAAACCTTATATTTGACTCTGTAACTTTTGAAAACACCATAAAACCTGTACATGAGGGGTACTGTTATACTCAAGAGACTTCGCTGAACACAAATATTAGTGTTTCAAAACAGTAAAACGTATCACAACAATTATATCGTCAGTGTAAGTGCCATTTGTGTGTGAAAAATGCAAAAAATTTCACTGTCACTGACGATATCGTCGTTGTAATATATTTTACTGTTTTGAAACACTAATATTTGTGTTCAGCGAAGTCTTCCGAGTAAAACAGTACCCCCCATGTACAGGTTTCATGGTGTCTTGGAAAGTTACAGAGTTAAATATAGTGCTAGACAATGTAATTCCCTGAACTTTTGGCCTGGGTTGGCAGGCAGATCCTGCAAATTGTAATTAATAAAATGACCTAATTATGTAAAATTATTACATAAATACCGTATTTATCGGCGTATAACACGCACTTTTTTCCCCTGAAAATAGGGGAAAAATCGTGGGTGCGTGTTATACGCCGATATCCCATAATTACTTACCTGTCCTGAAGCGTGGGCCGGCTTTACAGCGCGCACCGCGGTACAGGAACTTTAATTTAAGGTTCCGGTTTCCGGCGGGACTGAAAGGAAGTGTGCACAATAGTGTGCACACTTCCTTTCAGTCCCGCCGGAAACCGGAACCTTAAATTAAAGTTCCTGTACCGCGGTGCGCGCTGTGAAGCCGGCCCACGCTTCAGGACAGGTAAGTAATTATGGGAGGGGAGGAAAGTACACTATGGGAGGGGAGGGGAGGGGGAGGAAAGTACACTATGGGAGGGGAGGGGAGGGGGAGGAAAGTACACTATGGGAGGGGAGGGGAGGGGGAGGAAAGTACACTATGGGAGGGGAGGGGAGGGGGAGGAAAGTACACTATGGGAGGGGAGGGGAGGGGGAGGAAAGTACACTATGGGAGGGGAGGGGAGGGGGAGGAAAGTACACTATGGGAGGGGAGGGGAGGGGGAGGAAAGTACACTATGGGAGGGGAGGGGGAGGAAAGTACACTATGGGAGGGGAGGGGGAGGAAAGTACACTATGGGAGGGGAGGGGGAGGAAAGTACACTATGGGAGGGGAGGGGGAGGAAAGTACACTATGGGAGGGGAGGGGGAGGAAAGTACACTATGGGAGGGGAGGGGGAGGAAAGTACACTATGGGAGGGGAGGGGGGGGAGTACACTATGGGAGGGGAGGGAGGGGGAGAATACTATGGGAGGGGAGGGAGGGGGAGAATACTATGGGAGGGGAGGGAGGGGGAGAATACTATGGGAGGGGAGGGAGGGGGAGAATACTATGGGAGGGGAGGGAGGGGGAGAATACTATGGGAGGGGAGGGAGGGGGAGAATACTATGGGAGGGGAGGGAGGGGGAGAATACTATGGGAGGGGAGGGAGGGGGAGAATACTATGGGAGGGGAGGGAGGGGGAGAATACTATGGGAGGGGAGGGGGGGAGAATACTATGGGAGGGGAGGGGGGGAGAATACTATGGGAGGGGAGGGGGGGAGAATACTATGGGAGGGGAGGGGGGGAGAATACTATGGGAGGGGAGGGGGGGAGAATACTATGGGAGGGGAGGGGGGGGAGAATACTATGGGAGGGGAGGGGGGGAGAATACTATGGGAGGGGAGGGGGGGAGAATACTATGGGAGGGGAGGGGGAGAATACTATGGGAGGGGAGGGGGGGAGAATACTATGGGGGGAGGGGGGGAGAATACTATGGGAGGAGGGGGGGGATACTATGGGGGGAGGGGGGGAGAATACTATGGGAGGGGGGGAGAATACTATGGAAAGGGGGGGGACACTATGGGATGAGGGGGGAATACTATGGCATGAGGGGGGAAATTTCCTGGAATTTCTTTCTAAAAATGAGGTGCGTGTTATACGCCTGTGCGTGTTATACGCCGATAAATACGGTATATGCGTAGAATTATTATATATATATGTGTGTATATATATATGTGTGTATATATATGTATATAATTTTTTTTAATTATTTTTATTTATATATAGGTATATACATAGTGATATATACGTATATACTTATGTATATAGATATATATATTATTTCGTTCTACATGTATTTTGATATCAATATATATATATTAATTTTAAAATACAGTTAGAACGAAATTACGCATGTTTATATATTTTTTATCTATTTTTTTTATTATTTTTTTATTATTTTTTTATTTATTTTTTTAACGTATTTATATATTTATTTATTTTTTATTATATATAAATATATATATAATGAAAATTATATATATATATTTAATCAATATCATTGTACGTGTATTTTGATATTAATATATATATATAATTATGTATATATTAATATTAAAATACACGTAGACAGTGTATGCATATTTATGTGTATGTGTGTATATGTGTGTATATATATACTTAGATCATATATATAATAAATATATATATGATCTAAGTATATATAATTAATTTTTACACTGTTTTAACATTTTTTATTTTTTTTTCAGACAGCAGGGGGAGTACCTGTCATTACAGGCACTCCCCCTGCTGGCAATGCCTTGGACCTCGCGATCACATGGCCCTGGGCGGCTGAAGAGGACGCAGGGGGACTCCCTGGGCTCCCAGGTAAGTCCCCCATACCGCGATCGCCGGCGTGGGATCGCCGGCGACCGGGTAAGTACATAAGATCGCAGGACGTACTATGCCGTCCTGCGGCTTTTAGAGCCACCAAAATAAGGACGGCATAGTACGTCCTGCGGTCTTAAGGGGTTAAATGTAGGTTTTTTTTTTCTCTGTTGTTATTTGGGTCCCTGGGGTGGAGTATTCAGAAGAGCAGGGTGGGACGATTCTCCACCCACTGTCAGAGTGGGTCCAGCCCAGGTTTTCTAAGTCCAGCCCAGGTTTTCTAAGGAGTTCTGGCTCACTGCCTAACGAGGTCATTAGCCTCACCTGTAGGGGCTGTGAGCAGCTATATAACTGCAGTTAAAGCAGGGTGGAGTGAGGGAAGTATTTTGAGGAGAAAGAAAGTGCTTTGTGGAGAGAGAAGGTTTGCTGTTTATTGTATTCTGTTACTTCTGAACAACAGAAATTAAAACAGGCCAGAGGCCTTTTTGAAACTGGACTTTGTCGTGACCTGATTTACTTACCCTAGAGGGCTGTGCAGTTGCCAAAAGATCCTGGACAAACACACACACAGGAAAGTAAGTTTGTCACAATACGGACATACAGACAGACATACATATACATACACATACTGACATACATACAGATAGATACATAAATACATACAGACATAAATACACATACAGACAGACACATACTGACATACATACAGATACATAGATACAGACATACATACACATACTGACATACAAACACACATAGTAAATTTATCTTATCTTTTTTTTTTGCAGGAGGGTGGCTGGAGCTGATGGGAGTCGGTGTGGCTCTCCCGTCCTTGTGGCCTGGCTGTGTCTCTCTTCCCTCCCGCGCAGATGGAGCTGGGAGGAAGGGAACGGCCGTCACTTCCTCCCAGCATTACTTGCGACTGCAATTGTTTAAAGGCGCCCGGTCGTGCTATTGCACAGCTGCAGCGCTGACCGGGCCCCTGAAGATATAGGGCCCATCTGGTGCCCCAAAATGCTCAGGCCATCCGATGGGCCCTATCAGCATGCGGACCCTGGTGCAGGCGTAGCGGCGGCAATTCCGCTGCTACACGTTGGGCCCAGGCTGTCGGGCCGCCTAGGACCTCCGGGCCCATGACAACCATCATGGTTATCACCCCCTGAAGACAGCCCTGATTATTGCACAGGTGTGCCTTAGGCTGGCCACAATAAAAGGCCACTCTAAAATGTGCAGTTTTACTGTATTGGGGAGGTCTGGGGGGGGTCCAAAAAAACCAGTCAGTATCTGGTGTGATCACCATTTGCCTCATGCAGTGCAACACATCTCCTTCGCATAGAGTTGATCAGGTTGTTGATTGTGGCCTGTGGAATGTTGGTCCACTCCTCTTCAATGGCTGTGCGAAGTTGCTGGATATTGGCAGGACCTGGAACACTATGTCCTATACGCCGATCCAGAGCATCCCAAACATGCTCAATGGGTGACATCAGCATGCTCAATGAGTGACATCAGAATCATGCTGTCTAATCAGCATCTTGATATGCCACACCTTTGAGGTGGATGGATTCTCGGCAAAGGAGAAGTGCTCACTAACACAGATTTAGACAGATTTGTGAACAACATTTGAGAGAAATAAGCCTTTTGTGTACATAGAAAAAGTCTTAGATCTTTGAGTTCCGCTGATGAAAAATGGGGGCAAAAAAAAAAAAAAAGTGTTGCCTTTATAATTTTATTCAGTGTATATAATGTATTAAGATCTTGTTAATATATATGATACAAGGGTAATGTTGTGCTCACTACTCACAGACAGTTCCCTTGGAGTATTTGATTTTTCTTTTCCTTTCCTTTGCCATTTTCAATGCTATTTCATGCTCAGATGACTTTTGTTCTTTATGACTTTCTTTGCCCCTTTTAATATACAAAGGATCACAGATAGTCTGGATGCATATTTTGCCTCATCTAATCATACACATCAGAGTTATGCAAAGTTTTCTTTTTATTCGGTTTGCATGTCTAATACGCTTAGTAAAAATGAATGTGAAAATATGTGCTGTAGACAGTAAATGTTTGTTGTAGCACCAGAATTGTTATTTATATATAGATGCAAAGCATTGAAGAGGGACTTACTCTGTTTGTACAAATGTTAAGATATACTTGTGCTATTACACATTTAAAATACTCATGCAAGTTAAAAAATGCTATAAGTAGTACCGTATATACTCGAGTATAAGCTGAGTTTTTCAGCACATTTTTTGTGCTGAAAAACCCCAACTCGGCTTATACTCGAGTCACTGTCTGAATTATGGCAATTTGCATTGCCATAATAAAGACAGGGGGCTGTGGGGGCTGCAGAGCGGTTACTTACCTCTCCTGCAGCTCCTGTCAGCTCCCTCCTCCTCCGCGGCGGTCCATTCAGCACCTCGGTCAGCTCCCAGTGTAAATCTCGCGAGAGCTGCGGGGTCATAGTGCGGCTCTCGCGGGACTTACAGTGTGAGCTGACAGAAGAGCTGCACGGACCGGCGCGGAGGAGAAGGGAGCAGACAGGAGCTGCAAGAGAGGTATGTAAACTCTCAGCCAGCCCCTTCCCCCCCACTGAACTACCAATGCCACTGGACCACCAGGGAAGGAGAGCCCCCCTCCCTGCCATGTATCAAGCAGGGAGGGGGGGCCGAAAAAAAATATATAAATAATAAAATATTAATAATTAAAAAAATAATAATAGTACAAATAAAATAATACAAAATAATAATAATAAAAATATTAAAATAGTTAAAAAAAAAAAATTAAATTAAATTAAATAATAAAAAATAATAATAAAATTGCCCACCCCCCACCACGGCTCTGCAACACACACTGCATTCATACATACACTGCACACATACTCATACACACACTGCACACATACGCATTCACACACACGCTGCACTCATACACACGCTGCACTCATACACACGCTGCACTCATACACACGCTGCACTCATACACACGCTGCACTCATACACACGCTGCACTCATACACACGCTGCACTCATACACACGCGCTGCATTCATACACACACACTGCAAATAAATATTCAATTAATATAATTTTTTTAGGATCTAATTTTATTTAGATATTTACCAGTAGCTGCTGCATTTCCCACCCTAGTCTTATACTCGAGTCAATACGTTTTCCCAGTTTTTTTGGGTAAAATTAGGGGCCTCGGCTTATATTCGGGTCGGCTTATACTCGAGTATATACGGTATATATGAACTGCATATATTTTGTGATTTGTGTGTTTCAAATCCATAACATTTTGTGATATAGTCACAACTATAAAGGAACAATCTCAATTTTAAAATAAATAGATTATAAAAGAGAATGGTCTCATTTTTTGTTAAACAAAATAAAAGTAAAAAAAAAAAAGAAATCTAACATAAGCCTGCACCTGGATAGTTTCCTCACAGCTGCCCGAACTATCCATGGTAATATCATCAACATTGATTATCAATGTCGATTTCCATTGTGAGCATATATCACATAAATAGCAATCTGCATGACCTGCCAACTCAATCCAATGTTTTTCAATAAGAGACATTTAGCACAATCAACATAAGTTATGATATGGAGTCATTCCAAAATCAAAGTATCTGAATGAGGAAGTGGCTCTAGCGACAGTCTGGTTGACACCCACTGAAGTCATCTTTTACATTTTTAGACAAAAGGGACATAATCTATACACCAAACCAATACACTAAAGTACAATTGTTTTGGTGCTTAGAGTATGCATTCCAAGTTTGGAGCAATGTTATTGTGGCAGACAGCCTGGCACCCCGACTGGGTACCTACGCCAATCGAGCTTCTTAGTATCACCAAGTACTATAAGCACCGCACCAGATACCATAAGTATCATAGTCCCCTTAGCCGCCACAGCTTAACTGGAGTCTCACCGTCCCTTCCCACCCTGGACCAACACCTGGATCCAGCTCCCAGTGGGAAGACCTCTACTCCAAGAAAGTAAAGCAGGTATAGCAAGTGATATTGCAGTATAGCTGCTCCCACCACACACGAGCCAAGGCTTACTGCTGGGGAGTAGTCACTTTATTCCAGCCAAATGGCTCACTTATATACAGAATCTGAGCACAGTCACATGCCCCCAAACACACTCATAAACACACCCACACTGTGCCATAAAATATAGTGTCACTGTGACTCAGCATAAAGTACAACATATTAAAAACACATAAAAATACATATATATATATCTACATATATATCGCAGGCAGCAGTGTTTGGTTGTTGAGTGCATGTAACTATCCGGGGATGTATATACTGTGGTTCCTATGTGGGAAATATATATATATATATTTCTCCTCTAAATATATATATATATATATATTTCCCACATAGGAACCACAGTATATACATCCCCGTATAGTTACATGCACTCAACAACCAAACACTGCTGCCTGCGTTTGCGGGAACAAGATGGCTGCCACCACATGTTCGGGCATACAAACGGTGGCCACCCAGACGAATACTTAGAACACTGCTGGTAGAATCGTTACAATGTGTCAATAATGTTTAACAAGCTCCCAGGTGGTCTTTAGTTTGTGGATCTGTTCGGTTCCCGAACAGCACAGGGAACCCAAACTAATGGAGTCTTTTAAATTGTATTTTGCAGGTTTTTTTTGCAGGGCCCACTGGCCATGGCGCGACAGGCTGGCAAGCAGGTTCCTCCAGGAGTCCGTGGCGAGGTTATATTCGCCACAGTTATCTAAACAGAGCTCAGTTTCTTTAAATTTTAGAAAAACATGTATTGAAGATGGGTTTAAGTATATATATTTTTTTAATTCTTTATTTTTGGTGCGTAGATAAATACACAGATGCTTGCCTTGCCACGACAGCAAAATCAAGTGCAACCATTTAAACGTAATATAACAAGAGCATAACATTTGAGAACCAGCACGGTTTTGTGAATATCACCATGAACAAGATATCTTGACTAATATTCCGCACATTTTTTTTATAAATATATCAAGGGTGCAGCTCAAGAAGATATGGGCAAACAATACTTAACAGAATTTCGAACAGAGTACAACTATCAGTTTTGGTAGTATATGTGAGGCCAGCAGTGAGTATGTACAGGTAGGATTTCACATATTGGGTATCTGTCAATGAACAAGCTAAGTTCTATGTAGGAGGTAGTTGTGTACGATCATATTGACAGTTGCGAGTCTTCAAATAACAGTGGAGTATTTCCCTTCAACACTGCCATGATATGGCCTTTGGGGTTTAAGTATATTTACGATAGATACGTAAGTATTTTAGATCACTACACTCCATAGCACAGAAATATGATACATTCTTATATATTTATAGCGGATACTTTAATCTAAACAATCTGTTAAATTGATTAATTTAATTATATTTAAAGGAATACCAAATTCAGAATAGGTGCCCTCCATTTCAATACACTATATTATGATAATGTTTTAAAACAACTCTGCATAAATTATTGTCTGTGCACTCTGTTATTTAAGTCCACTCATAGATTTTAGAAGTAAGAACATATGAAAGATAATGCTCAACTATAATTTGACCTAAAATAAATTATGTAAAGCATGATTTGAATAAGTTTCACCCTATAACTTTGTAGTGCACTTTGTCATTGACATTGGATAGGACCCAGTACCTTTGCTTATATTGTACTCCCAGTGTTTTTTTATTCAATGACACAGTTACTGTTTGATCACAAGATGGCCGTATATATAGGGAAATACTTTGGGATATTCAATTTAGCATACTCAGGAAACGTATATTTATTAATTTTATATCCAGCATTGATGTGCAGTATAGTGCTTCTCCTCTCACCTCCCCCTTTCTACCCCCCACCCCCCCCCAACACTTCCTCTATTCTTCTAACCTCTGGATTTTTCCTGATTTACCATATATACCTCCAATATGAGAAGAACAGTTTTTCCTATACGTTCTTTGCTCACAAGCTAAAGAACATTGGACAGATATTCTGTTAATCAAATTCAATATATGCAAGCTCAGGAACACACCATTCAATATGCAGCTACCTTGTTTCAGTGATCCCCTTTAGCTTTACAAGTGCAGAAAATGCTCATGAGCTTACAGAAAACAGAAGAGATGAGAGATAGGATGCAGGGTGGTACAAAAAAACAAGAATCCCTAGAGCATTTAAAACATTTTATTTCACAAATTACAGTGTACAAACAACAGTTACAACAGGATCACTTGCATCAGACGGATGCTAGGCATGTAAAGTGGTAACACTACTGCTTATACACTGTGTTTTATGGAATAAGGGATATTAAAGAAATGTAGGAGTTCCCCAGCTGTTGCCACCATTATACACCTCATCATGTATCAGTTGTTCTCGTAACTGTTTTATTTTTTTACCAAAACAAGAAATAAGTCCAGCAGTAGCAGCAGAATGTATTTTGTTTCTGAAATTCGACCATAATTCAGTATTCATTCTATTCTCTGTATGTCAGTATCCTTCTATCTCTGTATAATTTCAGAAACCTTGGGGTTACATGTGTATACCTATTATACTTTCACTGAAGAAGTTCTATCCCATGTCATATTCTCTTTGGAACACGATGTGTAGATTTTATATGCAGCAGAGAAATCATTAACAAATCTGGTGTTGATGGTGCGCAGTCCTAGTGCTTCACCACAAAACACATCATAAAATGATAATCTATGTGCTTCGGAAAGTAATTTCCCATGGCCTACATCTGCTGCATGGCTTTTGAAAAATTGCTGCCCTAATTCATAACCTGCTGAACCTTTCATATAGGCAAATAGATGTCTGCTGGGCTGTATTCTAAACACGTCTATCATCATATTCCATCTCAGCATGAGGGCAAACGCAGTTGTCAGTAAAATGTGCAATCTGCTTTGCAGATGTAGAAATGCTAGCCATCTTCCCCATAACATTTCTTCATACATCCATTAGTTTAGGCTAGCGACCAGGTTCATATTATAGTGCTTATCTAAAAAGGTATTAACATGCAGCTCAACAGCTCTCACTGCCACCTCCTCTTAAATAGCTCTGTGTTGAAGTCAAGGGATTGGGTTGAGAGATTAGAGTAAACAAAATGACGGAATTGTATTCTTTGTATGGTGTTAAATAACAAAATCACTTACATCTATATAATGCAATATAAAGAAATGAATTAGAAATTCTCCATGACAACTCTAATAGTGTATTTAAAGATAGCTGCACATGCCTTATTTCTCACATTACATGGCAAACATTTGTGTTCAAACCAAAAAAACATAAAAATATACTGCAGATTAAAGGGAAATTATTGGACGAAAATGTCCCCCTGCTTTTTAAAATGCGTTGAATGTATTAAAAGGAATGAAAAAAAACAAACAGACAAAAACAAAAAAACAGGGAGACCCCACCAACACCAGAAACTCATATTACAATTTAGTCAACTGGGTTATGTAACTCAAGAGGAATACTTTGTATAGCTAATTATAAATATACCATTGCACTGTATAACAGCTTAACCAGGCCAATGTGTATGGGAAAACGGTATTAAAATTTTATCAACTTTGATTTATGCCAGGTTCAAACTATACACCGATCTGTATAAGAATATGATAAAAGGCCAAACATGATCTGCCATTGCAATTTTTTCTTTAAGTAATAGCAATCTGAGAACTTTACTTTTTATAAACTGCAAGAGACTGAAAGCAAATTTTTATATTCACTTCCAGCCACTTAGATGTCAGAAGATGAAACCATTATGCCACATGAAGGGTTTACTTCCAACTAAAATATGTACCAAATGTATAAATTTCAATTTGCCATATGATGTGAGATATAGCACTGCAGCATATGTTTTAATGTTAAAAATGGTTTAGAGCCCTGCAGTGCAGAGCCCTCTCAGTCAATAAACTAAGCCCTGCAGTGCAGATCCCTCTCAGTAAATAAACTAAGCCCTACAGTGCAGATCCCTCTCAGTCAATAAACTAAGCCCTGCAGTGCAGATCCCTCTCAGTCAATAAACTAAGCCCTGCAGTGCAGAGCCCTCTCAGTCAATAATCTAAGCTGCGCAGTGCAGAGCTCTCTCAGTCAATAATATAAGTAAAGCACAAACAGGCTTAGCTCACTATTGTAGATTCCAGGCTGCAGAGGAAAAGGTGACCTATGCCCAACAGGCTTCAGGTGAGTTGAAACCATTTGCAGATGGTTTGATTTTTACACAGGGAGGGCACCAGGGCACTCCTTGCACCATAATCACTACACAATACTGATGTGGTTATGGTGCTTGGAGTATTCCTTTATTTTGGGCAAATAAAATGTTATCTGCAGGACTAAAGCAGGTATTACAGACACAAATTGTGATGATCGCATTATGATTTCATAATACTAAAATACTACACAGCAAAGACAGAATCAATTACCATTTAGAATTAAACCAATAAAAGCAGAAACAAAGTGAACAAATATACAAAACACATGTTTTTGTTAGAGCACCTATTTAGTATCTAATTAGGCTTGATGGTTTAGGTATAATCAGAAAGTAATGCAAATTATATTAGAAGAAAGATTAACATAAAAAGAAGCTATTATAATTATAGTGAAAATCGCATTTTTATTAATATTAATAGTGTTTATAAAAACTAAGCAAAAACACGAAAGCTTCAGTTTTCTGCTGATAGTAAGAAGGGAAGTCATACATCCATGATGTGATGACTTGAAGAATAGGTAATTGCTAATTAAGGCAACTTCCTGACTATCAATGATACCGTCTTGACATCTGCTTCCTTGCTCGTCTGCTCACAAGCTCTGTGTGTGTTCGTTTACACAGAAACAACATAGCAGCCAGATGAGGGTAGAATACAGATAGGTTTTGATGCATAGTAACAATGCAGAAAATCATTTTATTTGAGCTTCCTAAGAAATGCTATGTGCTTTTACTTAACCTTGGTCTAATAAGGTTAACATAGCAGATGGTCAATAAGGTTGGTCATGATGAACCATTACAGTTTATTTTTTTACCAAGACAGATACATCATTTAGAGAATGAATTGGGCTATAAAGAACATACTAGGAATGATGGGGACGGCATAATTATGCAAGGCCATGACATATATCTTCCAAGGGAATGTACCAAGAAATAAACCATGCAGTTGATTAGCAAAGATTGAGATAGAGGACCTGTTGCCAAACAAGACCTGTCAAATATACAGATGTTAATCATGGCCACTATAAGCAGTCGAAGTGTCCATGTATCAATTTCTTTTGGCAATACGAAGGTTTTAGGGTTTTAGATCTCAGTGGAACCAACATTACTGTCATCAGGTACTGTTTCTGTGATGCAAGAACCGTTTGACATTCAGTTTCACAAGCTCCGATACTTACAAGTACCTGAGGAGATAGCATGGGTTTACTGACTGTCTGACCTTTTTTCCTTTCAATAAAATAAACAACTTTTCATATTTTGTGAATGTAACAAATGAACTGTATTTACACAAGTTGATTTACGATAAACACCATCACTTAAATAAACTCAATCCATAAAGTCAAAAAGAAACATAATACAAACATAAAATGCATCTGTGCAATCCCATTGACGAGCTTCTGGCCCAAGAAAATAAATAAATCATTATAGGATCATTTTGAATATCAGACTATAATATTTGAGTATAACTAGTGGGAAATGTTAAAATCCAATCTTAATTAGATTAATAAAATTAGGTAACACTGAAAAAGGAGTTTATGTGTACGTACATGCTATCTGACTGTTATTACGTTTATTATGCATCATTCAATTGAAGGTGTAAGGTAATCTATGATTGTGTTTATGAAGAAAATACAGATCTCCACAGAAATGTTAGCTGTGAATTGTGTAAAAGTTAAAACAAAACCTATTTTTTTACTTGAAGTACAGTAAACACATGCACAAACATAGATATCCATAAAATTAACATTATCAAATATAATTTATCCTTATTTTACATATCGAGGCAATTTGACGAAATTGCTGTTATAATGTTTTAAGTCAGTGTTTGGTAAATATTCACATAAAGTACCGATTTTATAATTAAGAAAACAATGAAGCCTAAAATGTGGAATAATGTGAAAAATTGAAATGTGAAAAAACACATGGTAGGTAAAAGGAACATTGTAAATTGTAAAAGATAGACTGATGCAGATAATTAAACAAGTATTCTACTCCCAGGAAATCACAAGAAACTACTGATTGTAAATGAAAACTATTCATTATTTTAAAATGTTATTACATAATATGCCGTGATAAAAAGAAAATAAAAGCAATCAGTTTCTGCACAGAATAATTGATTTTTTTGGAGAAAAATTATTTTAACCCTGAGGCAAGCCTCCAGTGTTACTAAATTCAGTTTGAAAAACGACCATATTATTTGTTTATACCATTTCATTCTTTGTTAAATATTCTAGGAGACTAACAATTTCAAATATCAAAATCCCAGCAACGGTTTTTACAAAATAAACGTAATGCAAATTAAAATTCCATTTCTTGCAGCTGATGTGTTTACTTGCTGTGTCCTATACGTGATATCTATTGGTGTAAACATTACCACTTACACAAGGGAGCAGTGTGAGCAAACCTCTTGGCAACTAGTACTGTAATAAAACACCAGCTTTATTTGAACATTAACAAAAGTGAGGTGGCCAAAATCAGAGAAGCAACAAGAGTATGTGCTTAAAAATGCTGTGAGACAGTAATTTTTAACTCATGCTCATTTACAATGATCAAATGGACTAGTGTTTTCCAAGGTTTGGTTTATTAGTGTTACAGAAACCTTATTGAACTATGTGCCTTTTAATGTTATTTTCACTTGTCTGACTTATTTGCAGTCGTTGGTATGGTTCAGCACGAATCCTTTGTGTAAACGTATAGGTGGCCGCCATTTCGGGACTTTTACACGTGTTCGCGGCCATCTTGCGTGCGAACAGCGGTGTTTGCCTGTGAACGCATGGAACTGAAAGCGGAGACGCACCCAGGCGAACACCGCTGAGACCTCCAGGATAGTATAACTTCGTGCTGGACCTACCGAGCGGCTCACCGTTCGGTAGGACGATTAACCTTCGCAGGGGGAGTACAGCGACCCCCAGGATACCTATGGATGGCAATGGGTTCGTGGAGTTTCACCGTACGAACGGAGACCGACCGCAAGGCCTAAACGTGTGGAACCATTTTCGGCCAGGAAGTCTGTGCGGTCGGTCAAAACTTTGAAAACCCATAACTCTCGAACCATTCATCCGAACGGGTTGGTTTTCGGATATGTTGCTCCCCTGAACAAGATCTGTACAGCGGTGTAGGATTTAAAGGGGTACCCCCTGGTTTTGGGGTACATCCAGAACTTGGTTAGAAATAGGTACTGCATAATTATGTTAACTGTTTATCTGAGGGGAGGAGATGTGTGGGAGGTATCCAATATGTGATTGGTGATTTTATGCCTCCCCCTGGGAGTATCCTTTTTGTATGTAACCACAATAAAAAGCAGGCTGGTCAGCCCAGTCCTCAGTTCTTACTTGACCCTCAAATCGCAGCCTCGACTCGTTTTGTTGGGCAGAAAGGTATCCTAGCTATACTATAGCTAGTGGGATTGTTCTACACTTACAGGACTCTTATGGAATATTAAGGAAAGCCGCTCTCTCCTCTTCAGCAAATAGGAATCCAGACGACTAAGCGGTCCAGCTCTCAGCAAGCCTAAGGGTAACCGTAACATTTGGTGGCAGCGGTGGGATTATCCTGGATTTCCTAGGAGAGGTACGGAACGGATGGAGAGCACCTACACAAAATTGAAGCGTACCACCCTAAAAGATTTACTGGAAAGCAGAGGAGGGTACGCCAGCAACCGGCCAAGGAGAGAACTGATCGCAGAACTGACCGAACTGGATCAAAGCTTCACAATGGCGGAAGCACCAACCACGAATGGTGATGAAAAGGCAAGGATTGTTCGGGAAAGGCTCTCCCTATACGGGCCAAACCCACCTATAGAACTAGTACAGCAGTTGATGGCGGAGGCAGACGAGGATATACGAAAGGCCCGAGCCCACGCACTTGACCTAGTAAACGCACAACGCAATGCTGAAGCCCCGCAGGTAATCGTTCCTGTCGAAAACGCTGGGAAGCCCAAGATACCCTTTGCGGCATTTAGATCCTTCCTAGAGAGCGAGACGGGAATTGATGAATACTTGGCGGACTTCGAAAGGCAATGCGCCCTGCACCAGATTCCCATCAGAGAGTGGCCCACGATCCTGTCTGGGAAACTATCCGGGCGAGCCCTGGAAGCTTTTCGTACCTTGGGTACTGAGGAAGTGACACAGTATGAGCGAGTTAAAGAGACACTGCTAAGACGGTACGCTGTAACTCCAGACACGTATCGCCGGCAGTTTCGAGGCACGAAAAAGAAGCCTAACGACACCCATATGGAATGGCCGCACCGAATGCGGAGAGCGGCAAATCACTGGATGAGCGGGAGTAAAGCTGTGACTGGTGAGGAAATCTTACAATTGTTTCTCTTAGAACATTTTTATAATGGCATGGAACAGCAGGGGAAGGAGTGGCTGCGAGACAGGCGACCCTCCACCCTAGAAGAAGCAGCCAAATTAGCGGATGAACATTATGACTCACGTCTTCACGAGCCAACGAGCTACCGGGCTCCAGCACGGGTTGAGCCCAGAGAGGTTTACCGTGCACCTCCTCGTACGGAGTTCCGAGCCCCGGTACCCGCAGGGCCCACCCGACACTCAGGGCCACCCAATAACAACTCTGATCGTCCCAGACCAACTTGCCACCGATGCAAGCAACCAGGGCATTTCATGGCTAACTGCCCTCTTAACACGCACCAGACACCCAGGAATTACAATTACCCCTCGGGGCCATACCGTTCTGCCCGCGCCCTCTGTGTTAACCAAGAGGCCTCGATGGAGGAATATTTGGGGCCGCTTCACGAGGCAGACCCTGTATATGCTGCTTCAGATAACCGCCAGCACCATCGGCAGAAGGTATGGCTCGAAGGGCGATCTACCGAGGGGTTGAGGGACACAGGGGCTACCATCACACTGGTGCAGAGTCATTTGGTGCCAGAACACAAGCGGTCAGGGCAGACCGTGGCCGTTAGAGTGGCGGGGGGGGATGTGTACAAAATTCCGACCGCTAAAGTACACCTTGATTGGGGAGCGGGAAAGGGGGCTGTGAACGTGGGCATAATGGATAATTTACCTGCGGAAGTACTACTGGGCAACGATTTGGGCCCCATGACTTCTGCCTATGCTCCAGCGTACAACAACGAGGCGAACCCAGTGACTACCCGAGCACAAGCCCGGACGGACCGAGAACCCTCACCAGTGCGGGAGACCCAGGTAAGACCGACCCCGACTGTTCCTGACATGTTAGGTCCCATACCCTGGGACACCCCAGATACTTTCGAGACCGAGTCTAGGAATGATCCGACTTTACAAAAATACCGGGAACGAGCAGAGACCGGGGGGAGCGGGGCAGATAACGAAACTTTTCTATGGGAAAAAGGCAAACTATACCGCTTGACGGAGAAAAAGGGACAACGTAGGCGACAGCTGGTAGTGCCCCACAAATACCGTCGAGAAATCCTCAAGATAGGACACGACATCCCCTTGGCAGGTCATCTAGCTGTGACCCGTACGCTACACCGCATTACCCACACATTCTTTTGGCCAGGAGTACACGCTGATGTTAGGACTTATTGTAATACTTGCGATGTGTGTCAACGAGTAGGAAGGCGAGGCGATCACCCTAAAGCCCATCTAGTCAATATGCCCATCGTAGAGGAACCCTTTAGCAGAGTTGCTATTGACCTAGTAGGACCACTGGCCACCCCTAGTCCCTCCGGTAAGCGCTACATCCTTACCGTAGTAGACTACGCTACCAGGTACCCCGAGGCTGTCGCCCTGTCCAACATCCAAGCGGATACGGTAGCGAATGCCCTGGTACAAGTGTTCTCCCGGGTAGGATTTCCAAAGGAAATCCTGTCTGACCGAGGCACCCAATTCACAGCCGAATTGACCCAACAACTCTGGCAGGTCTGCAAAATTAAATCCCTTCTGAGCTCCCCCTACCATCCCCAGACGAACGGACTTTGTGAGAGGTTCAACGGAACCCTCAAACAAATGCTCAAAACGTTCACTCAAGAATACCGAGATTGGGAACGCTTCCTGCCGCACCTCCTGTTTGCCTATCGGGAGGTGCCCCAGGAAACGACAGGGTTCTCTCCCTTTGAGTTGCTCTACGGAAGAAAGGTACGGGGCCCCCTAAACCTGATCCGGGAGCACTGGGAGGGAGAGACAGAAACTGACGGTGTCCCCATTGTGCCATACGTGCTGGAACTCAGAGACCGAATGGAGCAGCTAGCCAGATCCGTGCAGGCTAACCTCCAGTCGGCCCAGAGAAGACAGAAGGTATGGTACGATCGGGGGGCCCGAAGGAGAATCTTTACCATAGGACAAAAGGTGTTGGTACTTAAGCCGGTAAAGACAGACAAATTGCAAGCATCATGGCAGGGCCCCTACCAGATTGTAGAGAAACGGGGCGACACAACTTATGTCATAGCCAGTTGCCACGACAACAACCTTAGGAGGACGTTCCATGTAAACATGCTCAAAGAATACTTGGAGCGACCCGAGAACGTGACAGCCGTATGTTGTCCTCCCCAGGAAGACCCCGACAGTCTACCCATCCCCGACCTATTAGAAAAGAGTCCCCCCACAGGGATAGTATCCCAGGTTCAGATAGGAGACCGACTTAACCCCACTGAAAGGGAGCAGCTCAATACACTCCTCCAGGCCAAACACCTCACCTTCTCCCAGAAGCCAGGGTACACTACCCTAACTACCCACCAGGTCGACACCCCCGGGCAAACACCTTTACGCCAGCCCCCGTATCGCATCCCCGAGGCAGTTAGAACAGGAATGAAGCAGGAGATAGATGAGATGCTCCAACTCGGGGTGATTGAGCCCTCCGATAGTCCCTGGGCCTCCCCGGTTGTCCTGGTACCCAAGAAAGATGGGACGACCCGGTTCTGTGTAGATTACCGGAGGCTCAATGAAAAAACAGTGACGGACGCGTACCCGATGCCCAGGGTAGACGAGCTACTCGATCGTATAGCCAGGGGAAATTACCTGACCACTATCGACCTCTGCAAGGGTTACTGGCAGATTCCCCTGGCCCCGGAGGCTATCCCCAAGTCGGCATTCGTCACCCCATTCGGCTTATACCAGTTTAAGGTAATGCCGTTTGGGATGAAGAATGCCCCAGCTACATTCCAGCGCTTGGTGGATAGGCTCCTGGATGGCTTCCAGAGTTTTGCCTGTGCATACCTGGACGACATAGCGATTCACAGTGAGTCCTGGGAGGACCACTTAGCTCATGTAGGAATGGTTCTGGATCAGATCCGGGCTGCTGGCCTGACTCTGAAACCAGAAAAATGTCACTTTGGGATGGCCGAGGTACAGTACCTGGGTCATCGGGTGGGGTGCGGAAAACAGCGACCAGAGCCGGCCAAGATAGAAGCTGTTGCCAACTGGCCCACCCCCATCACAAAAACCCAGGTTTTAGCCTTTCTGGGCACAGCAGGGTACTACAGACGATTTGTACCCGACTACAGCACACTTGCCAAACCCCTGACTGACTTGACCAAGAAAAACTTACCTCGACAGGTCCTGTGGTCTCCCCACTGTGAAAAGGCTTTCCAGGCCCTCAAAAACGCTTTGGTTAATGCTCCTGTCTTGGCGGCTCCAGCTCTTAATAAACGTTTTATCGTCCATACAGACGCTTCCATGTTCGGGCTGGGAGCCGTCCTCAGCCAAGTAGGTGAAGATGGAGGGGAGCATCCAGTTGCCTACATCAGCCGGAAGCTCCTACCCCGCGAAGTCAGCTATGCAGCGGTCGAAAAGGAGTGTTTGGCCTTGGTGTGGGCATTAAAGAAATTGACTCCCTATTTATATGGACAAGAGTTCACTCTGGTCACCGACCATAACCCGTTGGTGTGGCTAAACCGGGTCTCTGGAGATAACGGCAGGTTATTACGTTGGAGTTTATCATTGCAACCCTTCAATTTTACCATTACCTACCGACCCGGGAAACAGAATGGCAACGCGGACGGGTTGTCCAGACAAACGGACCTCAGCCCAGCATAACCAGCGGTCTGGACAGCCTTAGTCTGCCCCGAAAAGGGGTCAGACGGTGTCTGCCAGAGTGTTCCACAAAAAGGGAGCACTGTTACAGAAACCTTATTGAACTATGTGCCTTTAAATGTTATTTTCACTTGTCTGACTTATTTGCAGTCGTTGGTATGGTTCAGCACGAATCCTTTGTGTAAACGTATAGGTGGCCGCCATTTCGGGACTTTTACACGTGTTCGCGGCCATCTTGCGTGCGAACAGCGGTGTTTGCCTGTGAACGCATGGAACTGAAAGCGGAGACGCACCCAGGCGAACACCGCTGAGACCTCCAGGATAGTATAACTTCGTGCTGGACCTACCGAGCGGCTCACCGTTCGGTAGGACGATTAACCTTCGCAGGGGGAGTACAGCGACCCCCAGGATACCTATGGATGGCAATGGGTTCGTGGAGTTTCACCGTACGAACGGAGACCGACCGCAAGGCCTAAACGTGTGGAACCATTTTCGGCCAGGAAGTCTGTGCGGTCGGTCAAAACTTTGAAAACCCATAACTCTCGAACCATTCATCCGAACGGGTTGGTTTTCGGATATGTTGCTCCCCTGAACAAGATCTGTACAGCGGTGTAGGATTTAAAGGGGTACCCCCTGGTTTTGGGGTACATCCAGAACTTGGTTAGAAATAGGTACTGCATAATTATGTTAACTGTTTATCTGAGGGGAGGAGATGTGTGGGAGGTATCCAATATGTGATTGGTGATTTTATGCCTCCCCCTGGGAGTATCCTTTTTGTATGTAACCACAATAAAAAGCAGGCTGGTCAGCCCAGTCCTCAGTTCTTACTTGACCCTCAAATCGCAGCCTCGACTCGTTTTGTTGGGCAGAAAGGTATCCTAGCTATACTATAGCTAGTGGGATTGTTCTACACTTACAGGACTCTTATGGAATATTAAGGAAAGCCGCTCTCTCCTCTTCAGCAAATAGGAATCCAGACGACTAAGCGGTCCAGCTCTCAGCAAGCCTAAGGGTAACCGTAACATTTGGTGGCAGCGGTGGGATTATCCTGGATTTCCTAGGAGAGGTACGGAACGGATGGAGAGCACCTACACAAAATTGAAGCGTACCACCCTAAAAGATTTACTGGAAAGCAGAGGAGGGTACGCCAGCAACCGGCCAAGGAGAGAACTGATCGCAGAACTGACCGAACTGGATCAAAGCTTCACAATGGCGGAAGCACCAACCACGAATGGTGATGAAAAGGCAAGGATTGTTCGGGAAAGGCTCTCCCTATACGGGCCAAACCCACCTATAGAACTAGTACAGCAGTTGATGGCGGAGGCAGACGAGGATATACGAAAGGCCCGAGCCCACGCACTTGACCTAGTAAACGCACAACGCAATGCTGAAGCCCCGCAGGTAATCGTTCCTGTCGAAAACGCTGGGAAGCCCAAGATACCCTTTGCGGCATTTAGATCCTTCCTAGAGAGCGAGACGGGAATTGATGAATACTTGGCGGACTTCGAAAGGCAATGCGCCCTGCACCAGATTCCCATCAGAGAGTGGCCCACGATCCTGTCTGGGAAACTATCCGGGCGAGCCCTGGAAGCTTTTCGTACCTTGGGTACTGAGGAAGTGACACAGTATGAGCGAGTTAAAGAGACACTGCTAAGACGGTACGCTGTAACTCCAGACACGTATCGCCGGCAGTTTCGAGGCACGAAAAAGAAGCCTAACGACACCCATATGGAATGGCCGCACCGAATGCGGAGAGCGGCAAATCACTGGATGAGCGGGAGTAAAGCTGTGACTGGTGAGGAAATCTTACAATTGTTTCTCTTAGAACATTTTTATAATGGCATGGAACAGCAGGGGAAGGAGTGGCTGCGAGACAGGCGACCCTCCACCCTAGAAGAAGCAGCCAAATTAGCGGATGAACATTATGACTCACGTCTTCACGAGCCAACGAGCTACCGGGCTCCAGCACGGGTTGAGCCCAGAGAGGTTTACCGTGCACCTCCTCGTACGGAGTTCCGAGCCCCGGTACCCGCAGGGCCCACCCGACACTCAGGGCCACCCAATAACAACTCTGATCGTCCCAGACCAACTTGCCACCGATGCAAGCAACCAGGGCATTTCATGGCTAACTGCCCTCTTAACACGCACCAGACACCCAGGAATTACAATTACCCCTCGGGGCCATACCGTTCTGCCCGCGCCCTCTGTGTTAACCAAGAGGCCTCGATGGAGGAATATTTGGGGCCGCTTCACGAGGCAGACCCTGTATATGCTGCTTCAGATAACCGCCAGCACCATCGGCAGAAGGTATGGCTCGAAGGGCGATCTACCGAGGGGTTGAGGGACACAGGGGCTACCATCACACTGGTGCAGAGTCATTTGGTGCCAGAACACAAGCGGTCAGGGCAGACCGTGGCCGTTAGAGTGGCGGGGGGGGATGTGTACAAAATTCCGACCGCTAAAGTACACCTTGATTGGGGAGCGGGAAAGGGGGCTGTGAACGTGGGCATAATGGATAATTTACCTGCGGAAGTACTACTGGGCAACGATTTGGGCCCCATGACTTCTGCCTATGCTCCAGCGTACAACAACGAGGCGAACCCAGTGACTACCCGAGCACAAGCCCGGACGGACCGAGAACCCTCACCAGTGCGGGAGACCCAGGTAAGACCGACCCCGACTGTTCCTGACATGTTAGGTCCCATACCCTGGGACACCCCAGATACTTTCGAGACCGAGTCTAGGAATGATCCGACTTTACAAAAATACCGGGAACGAGCAGAGACCGGGGGGAGCGGGGCAGATAACGAAACTTTTCTATGGGAAAAAGGCAAACTATACCGCTTGACGGAGAAAAAGGGACAACGTAGGCGACAGCTGGTAGTGCCCCACAAATACCGTCGAGAAATCCTCAAGATAGGACACGACATCCCCTTGGCAGGTCATCTAGCTGTGACCCGTACGCTACACCGCATTACCCACACATTCTTTTGGCCAGGAGTACACGCTGATGTTAGGACTTATTGTAATACTTGCGATGTGTGTCAACGAGTAGGAAGGCGAGGCGATCACCCTAAAGCCCATCTAGTCAATATGCCCATCGTAGAGGAACCCTTTAGCAGAGTTGCTATTGACCTAGTAGGACCACTGGCCACCCCTAGTCCCTCCGGTAAGCGCTACATCCTTACCGTAGTAGACTACGCTACCAGGTACCCCGAGGCTGTCGCCCTGTCCAACATCCAAGCGGATACGGTAGCGAATGCCCTGGTACAAGTGTTCTCCCGGGTAGGATTTCCAAAGGAAATCCTGTCTGACCGAGGCACCCAATTCACAGCCGAATTGACCCAACAACTCTGGCAGGTCTGCAAAATTAAATCCCTTCTGAGCTCCCCCTACCATCCCCAGACGAACGGACTTTGTGAGAGGTTCAACGGAACCCTCAAACAAATGCTCAAAACGTTCACTCAAGAATACCGAGATTGGGAACGCTTCCTGCCGCACCTCCTGTTTGCCTATCGGGAGGTGCCCCAGGAAACGACAGGGTTCTCTCCCTTTGAGTTGCTCTACGGAAGAAAGGTACGGGGCCCCCTAAACCTGATCCGGGAGCACTGGGAGGGAGAGACAGAAACTGACGGTGTCCCCATTGTGCCATACGTGCTGGAACTCAGAGACCGAATGGAGCAGCTAGCCAGATCCGTGCAGGCTAACCTCCAGTCGGCCCAGAGAAGACAGAAGGTATGGTACGATCGGGGGGCCCGAAGGAGAATCTTTACCATAGGACAAAAGGTGTTGGTACTTAAGCCGGTAAAGACAGACAAATTGCAAGCATCATGGCAGGGCCCCTACCAGATTGTAGAGAAACGGGGCGACACAACTTATGTCATAGCCAGTTGCCACGACAACAACCTTAGGAGGACGTTCCATGTAAACATGCTCAAAGAATACTTGGAGCGACCCGAGAACGTGACAGCCGTATGTTGTCCTCCCCAGGAAGACCCCGACAGTCTACCCATCCCCGACCTATTAGAAAAGAGTCCCCCCACAGGGATAGTATCCCAGGTTCAGATAGGAGACCGACTTAACCCCACTGAAAGGGAGCAGCTCAATACACTCCTCCAGGCCAAACACCTCACCTTCTCCCAGAAGCCAGGGTACACTACCCTAACTACCCACCAGGTCGACACCCCCGGGCAAACACCTTTACGCCAGCCCCCGTATCGCATCCCCGAGGCAGTTAGAACAGGAATGAAGCAGGAGATAGATGAGATGCTCCAACTCGGGGTGATTGAGCCCTCCGATAGTCCCTGGGCCTCCCCGGTTGTCCTGGTACCCAAGAAAGATGGGACGACCCGGTTCTGTGTAGATTACCGGAGGCTCAATGAAAAAACAGTGACGGACGCGTACCCGATGCCCAGGGTAGACGAGCTACTCGATCGTATAGCCAGGGGAAATTACCTGACCACTATCGACCTCTGCAAGGGTTACTGGCAGATTCCCCTGGCCCCGGAGGCTATCCCCAAGTCGGCATTCGTCACCCCATTCGGCTTATACCAGTTTAAGGTAATGCCGTTTGGGATGAAGAATGCCCCAGCTACATTCCAGCGCTTGGTGGATAGGCTCCTGGATGGCTTCCAGAGTTTTGCCTGTGCATACCTGGACGACATAGCGATTCACAGTGAGTCCTGGGAGGACCACTTAGCTCATGTAGGAATGGTTCTGGATCAGATCCGGGCTGCTGGCCTGACTCTGAAACCAGAAAAATGTCACTTTGGGATGGCCGAGGTACAGTACCTGGGTCATCGGGTGGGGTGCGGAAAACAGCGACCAGAGCCGGCCAAGATAGAAGCTGTTGCCAACTGGCCCACCCCCATCACAAAAACCCAGGTTTTAGCCTTTCTGGGCACAGCAGGGTACTACAGACGATTTGTACCCGACTACAGCACACTTGCCAAACCCCTGACTGACTTGACCAAGAAAAACTTACCTCGACAGGTCCTGTGGTCTCCCCACTGTGAAAAGGCTTTCCAGGCCCTCAAAAACGCTTTGGTTAATGCTCCTGTCTTGGCGGCTCCAGCTCTTAATAAACGTTTTATCGTCCATACAGACGCTTCCATGTTCGGGCTGGGAGCCGTCCTCAGCCAAGTAGGTGAAGATGGAGGGGAGCATCCAGTTGCCTACATCAGCCGGAAGCTCCTACCCCGCGAAGTCAGCTATGCAGCGGTCGAAAAGGAGTGTTTGGCCTTGGTGTGGGCATTAAAGAAATTGACTCCCTATTTATATGGACAAGAGTTCACTCTGGTCACCGACCATAACCCGTTGGTGTGGCTAAACCGGGTCTCTGGAGATAACGGCAGGTTATTACGTTGGAGTTTATCATTGCAACCCTTCAATTTTACCATTACCTACCGACCCGGGAAACAGAATGGCAACGCGGACGGGTTGTCCAGACAAACGGACCTCAGCCCAGCATAACCAGCGGTCTGGACAGCCTTAGTCTGCCCCGAAAAGGGGTCAGACGGTGTCTGCCAGAGTGTTCCACAAAAAGGGAGCACTGTTACAGAAACCTTATTGAACTATGTGCCTTTAAATGTTATTTTCACTTGTCTGACTTATTTGCAGTCGTTGGTATGGTTCAGCACGAATCCTTTGTGTAAACGTATAGGTGGCCGCCATTTCGGGACTTTTACACGTGTTCGCGGCCATCTTGCGTGCGAACAGCGGTGTTTGCCTGTGAACGCATGGAACTGAAAGCGGAGACGCACCCAGGCGAACACCGCTGAGACCTCCAGGATAGTATAACTTCGTGCTGGACCTACCGAGCGGCTCACCGTTCGGTAGGACGATTAACCTTCGCAGGGGGAGTACAGCGACCCCCAGGATACCTATGGATGGCAATGGGTTCGTGGAGTTTCACCGTACGAACGGAGACCGACCGCAAGGCCTAAACGTGTGGAACCATTTTCGGCCAGGAAGTCTGTGCGGTCGGTCAAAACTTTGAAAACCCATAACTCTCGAACCATTCATCCGAACGGGTTGGTTTTCGGATATGTTGCTCCCCTGAACAAGATCTGTACAGCGGTGTAGGATTTAAAGGGGTACCCCCTGGTTTTGGGGTACATCCAGAACTTGGTTAGAAATAGGTACTGCATAATTATGTTAACTGTTTATCTGAGGGGAGGAGATGTGTGGGAGGTATCCAATATGTGATTGGTGATTTTATGCCTCCCCCTGGGAGTATCCTTTTTGTATGTAACCACAATAAAAAGCAGGCTGGTCAGCCCAGTCCTCAGTTCTTACTTGACCCTCAAATCGCAGCCTCGACTCGTTTTGTTGGGCAGAAAGGTATCCTAGCTATACTATAGCTAGTGGGATTGTTCTACACTTACAGGACTCTTATGGAATATTAAGGAAAGCCGCTCTCTCCTCTTCAGCAAATAGGAATCCAGACGACTAAGCGGTCCAGCTCTCAGCAAGCCTAAGGGTAACCGTAACAATTAGTAAACATGTTTCCAATACTTTTAACCCCTTAAGGACAGAGCTTCAGAAGCTTGTCTTTCACTTAATGACAACAGCATTTTTTGCATTTTTTGCTGTTTACGTTCAACTGCAATTTGCATTTTACTAATTTATTGCACCGACACATATTATATACCGTTTTTAAAGGATAGAAAGGGCTTTCATTTGATGTAACATATATATATATATATATATATATATATATATATATATATATATATATATAAATGCTTATTTATTATAAAAAAATACAGAAAAATGCAAAAAAACTTAAAACAAAATGTGTGGTTTTTTTACAGTTTTTGCAATAATAATGTGTGCACAATTAGTGCAGGTTAAGGAAAGTAATTAAACATAAAATCATTTAGTTGTTCTGATTTACAGAATATATAATGTGTCTGAGATTTTAAGGTTTTTTTTTTGGTAGTTACAGGTCACAAAGCACAAGGAGTGAAATAAACTTTTAATGTGGAGCGATTTTAGAATTTAGTATGTTAGTCTTGTAAGCTTAATAGCCATAAAAGAAAACAAAATTGCCACACAAAAGTATATATTTATATAAAGTAGACATCACAGGCTATTTACCTAAGGTTGTTTTGACACTTTCTACGTAGCCATTTCACCGCCAACCTCTGCTAAATATTGGAGTAAAATTGTTTTTTGTTTTTTGGCATACAAACTTATAACAAAGAAATTCTCATGGGTATTTTGTAAAGTTGGTGTGTGCTATTCCTGTACAAAGTTTTATTTTGTGTTCAGTTATATCTGCTGAGTAAAATTACACCCCCATTGTATGTCTTTGGCACTATTTCGTAAAGCTACAGTGCCATATAGGAGACCGGTCCTTTTCAGTATTCACAGTAGAATTTCGAGTGATGGATTTAATGAGCCTATGCTTCCATTTGGGGTATTTTAGTAGTTTGACTGTTCAAAAAAACCCCACAAAGGCCTACCATTTGTAAAAGTAGACACTCCAGTGTATCTCATAAGGTGCATATTGTGCCTTAACATGCCCCTATTTTTTCACCAATATATGCCAAAGTATGTGGTAAAAAATTTATTTTGTGCATTTTTTTACATACGGATTGCATTTTTGCTGGCCATTTTGTATATTTCATATGTGCCACTAAATTCAAACCCCCCAAATTATGCTCAGCTAAGTCTTCTGAGTAAAAGGACACCCCCATTGTATGTCTTTGGCACTATTTCCTGAAGCTACAGTGCCATATTGGAGACCTGTCTTTTTCAGTATTCACAGTAGAATTTTGAGAGACAGATTTAATGAGCCTTTGCTTCCATTTGGGGTATTATAACAGTTTGACTGTTCAAAAAAAAAAACCCACAAAGGCCTTCCATTTGTAAAAGTAGACACTCCAGGGGATCCAGGGTATCTCATAAGGTGCATATTGTGCCTTAACATGCCCCCATTTTTTCACCAATATATGCAAAAGTATGTGGTAAAAAAATTATTTTGTGCATTTTTTTACATACGGATTGTATTTTTGCTGGGCATTTTGTATATTTCATATGTGCCACTAAGTTCAAACCCCCCAAATTATGCTCAGCTAAGTCTTCTGAGTAAAAAGATACCCCCAATGAATGTTTTTGGCACTATTTCGTGAAGCTACAGTGCCATATAGGAGACCAAGCCATATCAGTTTTTACCGAACTTTGAATTTTGACGCTGGGCCTATGTGCAATTTCCAAGCATCTTGGCAGGTTTTAAATTCAAACTACCCCACAAAGACCTACCATTTCTTAAAGTAGACACCCCAGGGTATTTCAAAAGGCATATTTTGAACCTTAGCGTGGGTTCATTTTTCCACTAGCTTCTACCAGGTGTAGTGGCACATTTGAGACGCAGCTATTCCGTTTTTTTTCTAGCTTTGAAGTTTTACACTGTGTCCATGTTCCAATTTGGTGTAGTTTAGATGGTTGGTTATTGAATCTCCCCACAAACACATACTATTTATTACAGAATACACCCTGGGGTAATTCAAAAGGCATATTTTGAACCTTGGCGTGGGATCAATTTTTTCTCTAGTTTGTTCCAGGTGTAGTGGTAATGAGCGTTTTTAAATGTATTTTTTAATACACTAGTTTTTAAACTTTTGTTTTTGCTTATTAATTTGTTTAAACTTTCCTAAACTTTCTTAAAACGTTTTTTTACAGATTTAAAATTTTTCTAAGCTTTTTTTTTTACCGTTAACCCCTAACTAGCAGTAAGCAGCACTAACAGTAAATTCCCCATTTTCCCATAACTCCCACCCACCCCAGATAGCAAAATATATAATTATAAAATATTTAAATTAGTTAATTAAATCAATTGAACCCCAAGGGTTAAAAAATAAATAAAGGTTAATTGTCAGGGGTTAAAAAAAAATTAGATCACAGTATAATACTGTGATCTGAATTTTGATCACTGTAGGCAGTGATCAACTGGCAAGGAAGGGGTTAATTTTATTTGGACTGGGTAAAGGGGGGTGTTTTTTATTTTTTACTTAAATGTTATTAAAACTTTTTTTAACTTAATTTTTAACTTTTTAAAGCTTATTTTAAAACTTTTTTAACGTTAACCCCTAGTTAGCCTAAAACCAAATCCCCTAATTCCCCACTAACTTCCACCCACCCCACCTAGCTAAATTTATAATTTTAAAATACTTAAATTAGTTAGTAAAATAAATTTAACCCCTGAGGGTTAAAAAATAATAAATCAGATCAGAGTAAAATGTCATCCCTGCCAATTGATCACTGTAGTCAGTGATCAATTGGCAAGGAAGGGGTTAATGTTTTATTAAAATGGGTAAAGGGGGGTGGGATTTTAAATTAACTTTATTTTTTTTTCTAACAGGGACAAGATCATCACTGATCCGTCTCGCTGCACTTCACACAGAACCCGGAAGTGCAGGGAGGCGGAAGGTGAGTATATGCAGCATATGTGCTCGCTCTGACAGCCTGTCAGAGCGAGCACCGGTGCTGGGGCAGCCTGATCGGGTCTAATACAGAGGCAGACTGGAACACCATTAACCCCGCAAGTTAATTTTACCACGTGACGGGCGAGGTCCGTCACTCGTCGTTAAGGGTTTCCCCTCTGTGACAGACCTCGTCCGTCACTCATCATTAAGGGGATATATGTCAAATGTTTTCATCTTTTCATCATTTTGGGTTCTAACTGTCATTTCTGAAGGTATGGCATTTATTATTAGAGACAGCTGATTTATCAATATTTCTGTACTTTTTTTCTGCTCAAAAAAACACTTTTATTTCACTTTTCTTTTTTTTTTTGTCACTCTAAGTTTGGCAGTCTTTTGTTATGTAAATTTTTGCCAAAACTGGCAGAAGTTACTATGAAAAAAACAGGTACTTTTTAGAATACTTTTAGCTCACTTTAATAAATATGAGGGAATTTAACGTCTCAGAACACTTTTGTAAATATCTCCCAATGTGATTAGAAAGTGTTGAAAGGTTCTACAGGCACATTAGTAAACAATGGAATGTTCTTGTTGAATCCTTTATTGCCGCCCCTATAAAACTTTATGCCAGTTTTCTGAACATGCATCATGCTTACCCATTCCGGAGCTCCCCAATCCAGCGGCGGGTCAGACGCTGCAAGCTCTGCATGGGCGTCACTTTGTAGGAAGTTGCGCTGACATCATAATGGCACGACTCTAAGTGACGGACCTATTGGTTCGCACGAACAGTGACTCCCAAGTTCGGCATTTGGCCGAACTCGGGTCTTTCGGCGCTCTAAATTGTTGCTGACCAATGGTATTAGTTCCCTGGCTTTATATGCCAGGGCTTTTCAGAAGCAAGTTGCCCTGTTGTGGTTCTTGTATACCCAAGAGTGTGCTTTATATTGTTTGAATTTCTTGTTACTTTGGTTTGTTTAATTGTCTCTCTGCTTTCTGTGTTCCTGACCTTGGTTTGTCTTCCTGTTTATACTGTTTTGCCCTACATTTGACCTTGACTTTCTTTTTGACTACTCTTTACGTTAAATACGTTATACCATTCCTTTAGCAGATTAGGGTCTGTGTGTTTTGAGTTCTTCTATTTAGCCATGACAACATGAGAGTTTTAAAAATCTTCACTATATGGTCTGTCAGTGATATCAAAGATGGATGCTATAACCATCATCGGTAGAGATGTAGTCTTCACATACAGTTCGAAAAGTTCCAGCTCTCAAGAACAAAACAATAGCTTTCACCCAATCTGGAAGGTAAGCTCATTTGAGCAGGGCGTCAACACCCTCTGTTCCTGTGCGTCCAGTTCATCTTGTTGCAGATACATGTCTTTTAGTCCACTTATTGTACAGCGCTATGAAATTTGTTGGCCTTTTATAAATAATAATACTTACTTTACATATAGTAAACTAATTGTTTTATATGTTGGGATACATTATGCTGGTGTAATTGAAAAAGGAATTTAAGACCTTTTTACTACCCCATCTTACAACATAGAAACCATAGTGCTTGAACTTAAAAAAGAGCACTTTTGTGTCAGCAAAATAAATAAGTTAATAAATAAATAAAATCCCTAAGTCATAATAAACTAGAACACAACCACAGGGAAGTTAGAAATAAATTGTACATGCTGAATGCCTTAAAATGCCTTCTGATTGCCTTTGTTTACATTTCTAAGCTTCAAGTGTGAAAACTTTAATTTGCTAGAAACATAATCTTCATTACTTAGTGGGTAGTTATTGAATGCATTGGATATGTTGCAATGAATAACAGAATAAGGAACATATAATTGTGATGTCTGCATCTCCTGACTGCATTTGATTTCTGCTTTGCATGAAAATGATACCTACCTCTCACCAGGTACGTGGAAGATTTTAGAAACAATAGCAGTGAATGAAGGCATAGTTGCATGAAGTGGTTTAGATATACTGAGGACTGTCAATCAGCATAGGACAACCTCTGTCATTACAAGTTAGACTTTGTTTGACTCAGTGGGACTTTGTTTGACTAGTAGTAGCGTGTCGGGAACACAAGTTTGTCCAATATATTTTTCATGTAAGACAAGTCACAATAAATGACAAAACTAAAAACTGACAAAATAATACAATTTAGCTTCAAAACACATTAAACCCTCTTGAGTTTTGATGGAAAACTACATTTAACACCATATATTTGTAAACTACCTATTCAATGATGTTCAGATAGGCTTTAATCTAATGAAAAACAAAAAATAAATCACAAGTACAGTATATAAAAAACACAAGTGCTTCAACTAAAAAAGTGTCTCACCAACACCCAATATTAAACAAAAAATAAACATACATGCAAGTATATATGGAAGGAGAGCTTTGTAACTATAAGAACACACACATGTGAATAAATGGTGTATAATATAAAAAATACAACCTGATAAAAGTCTTTAATCTAAAGTGTGTCTGAGCATTGTGGGAATTGTAGTTCACAAACTTTCTGTGCACCAAAGATAGCTCTCACGTCTCACCAGGTAACTGCTAAGATCTGGATGTTACTAACTTTACTCAAATGGATCAGGAATTGGGGTCAGAAGAAGATATACCCACATGACAAAATTCAAGAGCTACACTGAAGATGTTCTTCTACAGTAGCTGTATTAACTATGAACTGCAAATTTCCATGAGTAAATTGCCATTTAGTGATGAAAAAATACAAAAATCATTATTTCTACTCATAGCTTTCCGTGCATAAATGTAAGAGCAAAGTTGATGGATTTTGTTAGAAATGGACCACTATGTGAAATGTGAATATGGACCAATGAGGTACAATTTCAAATTTGCAAAATTGAAAAAGAGGGTCAGCCTTGTGAGTGTCTTCTGATCCAGATGGTGCTCACTGCATGTAAAAGAGCAGGAGACATAATACAGCCAGAAAGCATGGGGGGGCAACCTACAGATCAGGTAAGTGAGGGATGGGGGGGAGACAGCCTACAGGAAGGTAAAGTAGAAGGAGCAGAAATGAGCAGAAAGGATCTACAAGGGGCAGGGGGGATCAGCAAGGAAAAGGAAGAGTGGAAGGGGCAGCAGGAAGCAAGAAGGGGTAGGAAAGGTTTGCTAGGAGCAGTAGAGTGGAGTAGAAGGAGCAGAAATGGTCAGCAAGGATCAGGAAGGAGCAGCATGGAGCTTGAGGGGTCAGTAAGGAGCAGGAGTGGTCAGCAAGGAGTAGGAAGGGTCTGCAAAGTACAGGAAGGGGTCAGCAAGGAGAAGAAGGAGCAGCAAGGAGCAGGAGGGGTCAGCAAGGAGTAGTAAGGATCTGCAAGGGGCATGAGGGATCAGCAAGGAGTAGGAAGGGGCAGCAAGGAGCAGAAGATAGTGTCAGAAGAAAAAGAAGAAGTGTTAAATGGAGAAGAAAATGAGATTGGAGCAGGAAGGACAAGTGAGAAGTTAGTGAGGTGAACATAGAGTCCGTTTGGGTAACGTTAGAATTTGGTAATCACACAGTAATTCGTGTAGGTGTGATTTATAGGCCCCCAGGACAAATTGAAGAGTTAGATAATCTACTAGTTGAGGAAATAGCTAAAATAGCTAAAATGACAATGAAGGGGGGAAGTTATCATCATGGGTGACGTTAATCTTCCTGTTGTGAATTGGAAAACAAAAATAGCTACTTGTGCCAGGAGCACACATATTCTAAACTCCCTACTGGGATTGTCTCTAAAACAGGTCGTTGAGGAGCCAACTCGTAAAGAGGCCATACTAGATTTAGTGTTAACAAATGGAGATTTGGTATCCGATATTACTGTAGGTGAAAGTTTAGGATCCAGTGATCATCAGTCAGTGTGGTTTAATATAAGAACAGTGACTGAGTCACACCACACAAAAACAAAAGTTTTAGACTTTAGAAAAACAGACTTTTCTAAAATTAGAATATGTATAAAGGAGTCATTATCAGACTGGAGCAATTTAAATGGCGTCCAAGAGAAATGGGATTATACTGAAGGCAACAGAAAATTGCATTAGGCTTGTCAGTAAAAGCAAAAAATTCAAGAAACCACTGTGGTACTCCGCAGATGTGGCCAAAATAGGAAAAAACAAAAAGTTAGCATTTAGTAATTATAAAAAAAACAGAGTGAGGAAGACAGAATGATCTATAAGATTAGGCAGAAAGAGGCTAAGCAAGTTATAAGAGCTTCCAAATCACACACAGAAGAGAAAATAGCACAGTCAGTAAAGAAGGGGGACAAAACTTTTTTAGATACATAAATGAGAAAAGAAAAGTAAAACAAGGATGAGTTAGATTAAAAACAAAAGAAGGAAGGTATGTAGAAGAGGATAAAGGTCTAGCTGACTGCCTCAATGAATATTTTTGTTCGGTATTTACAGATAAAAATAAAGTAGAGGGACCTCAGTTAATAAAAAAGATAAATTAGTTATTTATTACACGTGAGTTTACAGAGGAAGAGGTTCTATTTCAACTGTCAAAAGTAAAGACAAATAAATCAACGGGACCTGATGGAATACACCCACAGCTATTAGAAGAGCTTAGTGGTGTACTAGCAAAACCATTAACAGATTTATTTAACCAATCATTGATAACAGGAGTAGTCCCAGAAGATTGGAAGTTGGCGAATGTTGTGCCCATTCACAAGAAAGGTAATAGGGAGGAGTCGGGCAACTATAGGCCAGTAAGCCTTACTTCAGTAGTGGGGAAAGTGATGGAAACCATGTTAAAGGATAGGATTGTTGAACATCTAAAAACACATGGATTTCAAGATCAGAGACAACATGGGTTTACTTCAGGGAGATCATGCCAAACTAATCTTATTGATTCTTTTGATTGGGTAACTAAAATTATAGATCAGGGTGGTGCAGTAGACCAGTGTTTCCCAACCCAGTCCTCAAGGCACACCTACCAGTCCAGGATTTAAGGATTACCCAGTTTTGTCTAAGGTGTTTTTTCTTTTTTTTTCTAAAAAACACCTTAGACGAAACTTTGGACCTTCTCATCTCCCCAGGTAAAAAACATATCAGTGTTAATGTGTTCACTTTTATTTACAGGAAACACAGAGGGCCGCTAGGTAGGGGTGCTGCTGATTGGCTACAACGGTCAGCTGGCACTCTAAGCCAATCAGTAGCTCCCCATTCATAAAAACGTAAAAATATTTATGAATCGGGAACTAGCGATTGGCTTAGAGCATCAGCTGACCACTCTAGCCAATCAGTGGCACCCATGCCTGACGTCAATCTGCACTTCCTGACACTCCAGAAGCCGAATACCACTGAGCGACCTGGAGATGTGGAGCTGGACGAAGCCTTTGGGGTTAAACCATTTGAGAGCGGTTTAACCCCTTAAAGGAAAGGGCCTCCTGGCATCATAGCATTTTCATTTAGATGAAGTTGTTATGGTGACCAGAATGTTATTTTATTTGCTTAAAGGAACACTATAGTGTCAGGAATACAAACATGTTGTGAAAATGCTATTCACCCTGGCTTTATGTGATAATGACTATGCCCCTTCTCTTCATGACATTGTCAAAAAGGGGCCAAGCATGGATGTCATTACAATTATGCCCCCCCTGCCGTCCCATAAAAATTCCTTCGGACGCCCATGGTAGTAGGTACTTATACTTGTTGAAGAAAATCTAGAAATGCACTTATAGTTTTTTGGAGCTGCTGATCAGCTCCAAATAGTAGCGTTTGGGCGGACTGTCCCCCATCTGTGGATATACTGGTGCAGCAACGATTTTCCAATAGTGTGTCAGGATCCAGATACACTGTATTGGAGTCCTGGCATGGTTAGTAGCAGCTCACCGATGCAGATGTGGCATAAAAGGAATATAAACATAGGGGAGGGATTCGGAAAACCCTGTTAGCGGGTTACCTCCTGCGTGGGACACCCCTGATACACAACCACAACTGAGAACACCCCTAGTGGCGGGGAGATATACAAACTCCCGGCAGTTGGGCTGGCTCTTGCCCTTCATAGATAGAACCTGAAATATACAGGTCACATACCTGTGATGATATATTGCAATAGCCCTCATGAAGATGCTCCAGTATGATGTTCCTACGTTGTACACTACAACAGATATATAGCTCTCCACCCTTCTTCTATTTTACATTTCCCCTCTTACCTGTAATACTGTCCTTCAAGGTACCATACACATCCTCTTCCATGAAACATTTAAAGCTCACTCTCCACTTACTACTGCTCAACTATGTGACGATGTCTGAATTATGCTACATTTTGCTTGTGAGCCCTGTGAAGCTGTGATGCAACTGTCTAGTACTGAGACCTGCATGTATCCATTTGTGCCTTAATAAAGCTTCGATTTACAAAATAAAAGGAATATAAAAACAACCAATAGTGCTCACTGATAAAAAAAAAAGTAGTATTAAATTAAAAAAGAGGGGTACTCACAAAAGGAGAGCAAAAATGTTTTAGCTAAATCCAAATAGCATAGGTGGTATGATCCCCACCAAGGATATTTCTGGAGTCCTGTTGGATAAAGTCTTCTAAAAGCAATTAGGAGAGTCCAAAGTAAATGAAAAGTGTACTCTTTTTATTACATAAAATATAAAAATACACTTTACGTGTTTCGCCAAATCACAGGCTTTCCCAAAAGTGTTTACAGACATAAGGACCATCCTGGTTATAAACCATTTCAAGTTAAAAAAAAAAAACGGTTGTGCACTTCAATATTTTCTTCAGCAAGTATAAGTACCTACTACACTATATTATGTCTCCTGCTCTTTTACATGCACTGAGCACCATCTGGATCAGAAGACACCCACAAGGCACTGTGACCCTCTTTCTTTATTTCGCATCTTACCTACTACCTGAAAGAAGAGACTCTGGCTTGGGTTTTCCTAGCTGCCTATTAACATTATCAGAAGCGCTAGAAATCCTTTTTTTATTCATTACAATTTCATATTTGTAGAGTCTGGTTCTAAAAGAATACCTGTGTTTATGTCGACCAATGATTTCTGTAAGAAAAAATAGGCATATTCAGTATTTCAGTTTTCAGCATTGGTTGAAGTTAAGGATCAAGAGAAAGTGATCAAACAGAGTCATAGTGATTGTAGTGTATAATCCGCCATGTTATAAGATGAAAAGATTCATTAAGATAAGGTAAAACTTTTAGCCAGTTAAAGAGCAGACATCATGATCAATATGTGACCTGTCACCTTGCTTCCTTGAGCTTCTGGCAAAGATATCTCTAATGAGAAAGAAGGGGGTATTTTTTATATACACCCCTTCATACTTATTAACCCTTAATAGGGAACACATGGGATGGACGGCAGCATTGTAACATAGCTGTGTGATACAAAAAGTGAATACAAATACAGAAAAAAACAAGTCCTGCGCTCAAACTCCCATCACTCCTGGGCGGCAGCAACGATCATAGTACTGTATCATGATCAATATGTTCGGGAGAAATTGAACAACTTTATTATTACTTTCAAGACAGCCACATGGAACTGCATCATAGGGGGAGCCAAACCTCATGGAATTAGAACACAAGCATTCCTACTATATAGTAATAGCTGTTAAATAACTATATTGAAAAACCCATGATTATCACTCAAATATATCACTAAAAGTATTCGATTAAAAAGATGCACAAAACACACACGTGCATAATTTTAAGTAAATATTTTCAATTAATGCTGACTTGGTAATTCAAAAACTGAATTAGGCATATCTCTTACTTTTCTTTATTTGATCAATACAAATACTCCTTTATGAGTATTCAATAAATTGTCACCTTTGTAGCAAGAAAAAACTATGCTACACTTGCCTGTTAGGGTATAGGGGACGTATAATTAAGGGCCATATTAATCAAGGCTAAAATAGTTCTATTAAAATAGAGAGAAGAAGGAATAGATGGCTCTAAAGGTATAGAATTTGTGCTGCTAAAAAGACACACCCAAGTGTACAGTCACTAAATTACACTTAAAATACAATATACAGTGAAAAAAACAAGGTGTTTAGCGCACACATAAGAAAAGGACCATTTACCGTAAAACAGTCACTTGGTAAAATGTACCACTTTTTGGAATAACACTAATTCCTGTATAAGACAGGAAATAAAACAATACATAGTATAGCCTGTATAAATGGTTAGAATTGGTGTATATATAATCAGCACACACTCACACTTTTCAGAGCCTATCATAAGTGGGCTCTGAACTTATAAGGCACATCAGTTCCTCTCAGAAGTGTAGGATGCTTTCTCAGGGATAAGATTTCCAAGTGTTGGTAGCTGTTTATATCACAGGAACAACAGGAACTCCCTGGTCCAAAGTGAATATAAACTGTTGATTAGTACTAGTAGTACATTCAAGCAAAGATAAAAATAGAAATAAAAGCACAATGCGTTTCAACCCACAACTGGGTCTTCCTCAGGTGCAAGCAATGAATAATGCATACAAATGCCATTTATATAGCATACACATAACACTTAATTAACATTAATTACACATGTACACAATTAGAATGGGACATTCCTATTCCCATGTGCATTTTAAAAGGTTATTCCAAAAAGTGGTACATTTTACTAAGTGACTGTTTTAAGGTAAATGGCCCTTTTCTTATGTGTGCGCTGAACGCCTTCCTTTTTTCACTGTATAAAATAGTTCTATACTAGGGCAATAATATTCAAGGAATTAAAACAGATTTTTCTTTCACTATTTAAATTCCCCTTTCTGTCCTAGTAACAATATGTTTAACAATAATATACATTCACAACATCAGTAATATTGCAATATTAATCTTATAGTTTAGGGCAAATGGGATTTTAGTCTTTTGTTTAAATAATTGGCTGTTGCTTTGTTTAACATTATTCAACATAACCTCAAATGTTGTCTCATTTTGAACTATTCATATTTCCTCATGCATGCCAGTCAGCAGGTAGATTCCCTTTTATTGAAATATTGGTTGTGGATTTACTTTATATTACACTGTTTATTCTAATGTAAATAAGTGAATGCATTCTTGTGGCATTATATAAATAAAAACACATTCACAAAAGATCTTGCAAAAAATAAAAAAAAATGGCTTTACTAAAGTGATGGAAATTGAGTTAGTTTAGGAAGTTAATTTCTTTTATTTTGCCACTTCAATAGGCACTGAAAGAATCATTGAAAATAGAACAATATATAATTAAAGAAAGTGCTTATCTGGTGATCCAAACTCAAAACCTTCTATTCTAAAGCACTCAACAAATTAAGGTGGTTTGCCTTGAGCTGCTTTTCAAAGGGACAATGGAAGGGAATAAAGAAGGGGCTATAAATAAGGTGATAAATGGATGTCTTGGCTCAAAGACAGTTGCTGTACAGCATTAACCTATGTATAAAGAACTCATTAAACACAGCCAATATTATGTCTAGCTGTGTTCAATATTATTCATCACTGTTTAACAACATCAAAAGACAATTTAACTCTTTTGGTTGCAAAGGTAGGTCATCATACGTCCTTTTCTTACAATTTGTAAACCATGTTTTTTTAAATTGCAGCCGATACTGTTTTTCAAGCAGTGAGAGGCATTTGATACATGCATGGGAGAAGATGGGTATAGGCAACAGTCACAGTATTAAAGGGACATTCCAAACCCCTAAAACACTTTGTTTGCTAAAGTGTTTTAGGGGTTAAAAGCATTTTCCCTTTGTCTTGTTTTTTACAGGTGCTGATATAAAAAGAAAGCAGCACTTTACTAAACGACATTGGTAACACATCCTTGCTGTCACACTTACCTTCCTCACTCAAACTGGACGTCAACGCCTTGAATAGAGAAGCACTGGTTTTAATGCTTCTCTAAGACTCTAAGGGAAGCATTGCTGGCAGTTCATCTGTTTATTATTAGAATACCTAAAACATGTTTACTAAGATGACATTTCTGGCTACATATTTTGGAAGCGTAAATATATAAATGTATTTTTTAGATGAAGTAGGATCCACATTGACTCTAGATCCAGAGTACAGATTCATTTGATGAATTAAATAATGGTCTAGTACACACCAAATTCAGTCTGCGTTTACTGTGGGTACAACATAAACAACAACATTAAGATCAGTTACCCATTCTTTGACAAAATGAGGTAACCAACTGAAATGTTGTTTGTTATGTTGGGACAATAATAAAAATAGCGAGGCATGTTGGACCTGTTTTTTTTTAAATTTATCTATAGATTTGACATTTATTATTTTCCCAAGATAAACAGAGAGAAAAGAATTGATGCACTGCTAAAAATGAGGCTCTGCTGAAAAATTTGCTAGTGCTTTGTACAATTCTGCACAGTTTATCCATGTAACCACACAGGGACTAATGCATAAACTGACACAGAATTTGGATCAGGATAATGATCACATTTTCTTTAAAAAAAAGTGTGCAGTATAAACAAGCATAACCTGAACACCTAAGAGCAATACAAAAAAATATACAATTGTCATAATCAGATTCACCACCATTAACAACAGATATTGGGGTCACTACATTGGTATTATCCACTAAAGAGTGGCTCTGATGATCCCAATGATGTAGACTCAGCTACACCTTCCCTTAGTTGCTTCGTGGGGGTGACTTTGAACATATTTTTAGCTTCTGAACACTTTTCTTTTTAGTAGTTATCAGTGATAATATGTTATTCTACCGGGATCACTTTCATTTTGGAAGGAGTGGTTTCCTCCTTTGGTTAGTAATCAAGTAAGGCTTTCATCATACAGGAAATTCTTGAAAATTAATCAGGAAATTGGAATTTCCTGTTCAAAATAAAGGTGGAAGAAGAAAGAGTTGGATAATAGTTACAATTTAAAGGACCACTCTAGTGCCAGGAAAACATACTCGTTTTCCTGGCACTAGAGTGCCCTGAGGGTGCCCCCACCCTCAGGGTCCCCCTCCCGCCCGGCTCTGGAAAGGGGAAAAGGGGTAAAACTTACCTTTTTCCAGCGCTGGGCGGGGAGATCTCTGCCTCCGATCCTCCTCCGTTCCGCCCCATTGGCTGAATGCGCACGCGCGGCAAGAGCTGCGCGCGCATTCAGCCGGTCGCACAGGAAAGCATTTACAATGCTTTCCTATGGACGCTTGCGTGATCTCACTGTGATTTTCACAGTGAGAATCACGCAAACGCCTCTAGCGGCTGTCAATGAGACAGCCACTAGAGGATTTGGGGGAAGGCTTAACCCATTAATAAATATAGCAGTTTCTCTGTAACTGCTATGTTTATAAAAAAAATGGGTTAACCCTAGCTGGACCTGGCACCCAGACCACTTCATTAAGCTGAAGTGGTCTGGGTGCCTAGAGTGGTCCTTTAAGCCTAAACTTTGAAGTTATCTGGTCAATTTCTGACGATTCTTGGCTAGTGAACAATACTGTATGGAAAGCTAATGATTCACATTTTCAATCCTCACTTTAATATTCCATTAAACGCTTTGACTTGCAGCGATATAATATGTATAGTGTTATATAAATGTAATTTACTTATATGTGATACCTTGCATTGCAGGTTACTAAGCATTTGCTTATCACTGGAGAATGGAAAATATTTTTACTTTTAATCCTTCAGCAAAGGGTTTATTTCATCTACTAGACTAAGAAACAATCTTCTTCATGCTGAACAACCATGTATGTAATGGAAAAAAAATCTATTGATCACATAAACAATAGAAGAAAAGTACTTAACTTTGTACAAATGGAGTAGCTTCTCTAGAGGTCTTTCCCACTCAGACCTCTTCAATATCAGATATGTAGAAAGAACAGGAAATAGGGATACAGCTTTGCCCAATAAAATAAAATATATAAAATACTCATATTTTATATATTTTATTTTATTGGGCATTTGTGCCCTAAATAAAAGTACTTTTTGTTAACATCTCTGAATCTGGAACCTGATTATAACCCGGAGCTATTTGAGCCTGGCAATTGTCTACCATCCTCCATGGTGGAAGCGGTCCAGTACAATCACTCAGTGGATTTCAAGGTGCTTTATTCATTTAAATCCTGTGAGTGCAACTATCATTGCAGTGTTGTATTTACATAACTGTACTTCACTATGTACTGTTTGTTTTTCATATTGTAGTTTGTAGCTGTATCCCTATTTCCTGTTCTTTCTACATATCTGAACAACCATGTAATCAGAAATAAGACGCAACTCAATTATAATGGAGAAAAATGAAAAGAAATGAAGAGTTAAAGGACCACTATAGGGTCTGGAATACAAACGTGTATTCCTTATCCTATAGTGGTACAAACACTATGTAGGTGGATAGCCCTTCCTTGCCCCTCTTAAATAGGCTTAAAACGTATCTTTATTGCAACGTTGCACAAGTCTGCTGTAACTTGCTCTTGGGTTGTAAGAAACACAAAAGAGGGAATAAAATATACTAAAGCACAAAAGGAGTAATGCATACAAAAGAGGGGATATGAAACACTAAAGAAGGAAAGAAAGTCAAAAGGGGGTTACAAGACACTCAAGTGAAGATGTACATTTTTTGTTATGTTTGTGGGGGGAAGGGGGAGGGCATGGCAAAATGCATCTTTGCCTGTGTAGCTAAAAATCCTTGCACCAGCCCTGAACACTACCTAAAGCGAGTCAGTTAGATAGATAATTATCATTTTCAATTATTGCAGTTTCTTCCCTTCAACATGGCATTCACTTGGCATTGATCAGACCATGGCTGTATCTCCAAAAATATGCTTTAGTTTATTCAGTTCAGCAACTACACAAACTTAAAACATTCAGCTCATTTCTATAGCATAGTGATGTACCGAACTGTCCGCCGGCGAACAGTTCCCGGCGAAATTAGCGTGTTCGCGTTCGCCACGGCGGGCGGACACATGCGCAGTTCGATCCGCCCCCTATTCGTCATCATTGGGCAAACTTTGACCCTGTGCCTCTCGGTCAGCAGACACATTCCAGCCAATCAGCAGCACTCCCTCCTTTCCACACCCTCCAACCTCCCTCCCAGCATCCATTTTCGATTCATTCGGAAGATGCATGCTTAGTGAGAGGAGGGAAAGTTTAGCTGCTGCTGATTAGATAAGGAAATTGATAGCTAGGCTAGGGTATTCAGTGTCCACTACAATCCTGAAGGACTCATCTGATCTCTGCTGTAAGGACAGCACCCCAAAAAGCCCTTTTTAGGGCTATAACATCAGGCTGCTTTTTTTTTTTTTCCTGTGTAATGTAATTGCAGGTGCCTGCCTGCCAGCTTCTGTGTGAGGTTCACATTGGATACTGTGCCTACTTGCCCAGTGACACCACTCATATCTGTTTTAACAATAGGTTAAGCTTTACATTTAAAATAAATATTTTTTTTTCACTGTAATAGAAGTGCAGTTGCCTGCCTGCCAGCTTCTGTGTGAGGTTCACATTGGATACTGTGCCCACTTGCCCAGTGCCACCACTCATATCTGTTTTAACAATTTGTTAAGCTTTAGATTTAAAATAAATAATTTGTTTTCACTGTAATAGAAGAGCAGTTGCCTGCCTGCCAGCTTCTGTGTGAGGTTGGATGCCTTGCCCATTTGCACAGTCAGTGCCACCACTCATATCTGTTTTAACAATTGGTTAAGCTTTAGATTTTAAATAAATATTTTTTTTCACTGTAATAGAAGAGCAGTTGCCTGCCTGCCAGCTTCTGTGTGAGGTTCACATTGGATACTGTGCCCACTTGCCCAGTGCCACCACTCATATCTGTTTTAACAATTGGTTAAGCTTTAGATTTAAAATAAATAATTAGTTTTCACTGTAATAGAAGAGCAGTTGCCTGCCTGCCTGCCTGCCAGCTTCTGTGTCAGGTTGGATGCCTTGCCCATTTGCACAGTCAGTGCCACCACTCATATCTGTTTTAACAATAGCTTAAGCTTTAGATTTTAAAGAAATCATTTTTTTTCACTGTAATAGAAGAGCAGTTGCCTGCCTGCCAGCTTCTGTGTGAGGTTCACATTGGATAATGTGCCCACTTGCCCAGTGCCACCACTCATATCTGTTTTAACAATTGGTTAAGCTTTAGATTTAAAATAAATATTTTTTTTTCACTGTAATAGAAGAGCAGTTGCCTGCCTGCCAGCTTCTGTGTCAGGTTGGATGCCTTGCCCATTTGCACAGTCAGTGCCACCACTCATATCTGTTTTAACAATAGCTTAAGCTTTAGATTTTAAAGAAATCATTTTTTTTTCACTGTAATAGAAGATCAGTTAGTTGTCTGCAAGCGTCTGGGTGTCAGGCCTACTTCAGCGTGTGCTCTGCAGACCTGTGCCAGCGTGCTTTGACAGTTGCCAATCATATCTGGTGTCTCTTTAGCGTGCTTTTACAAAGAAAAAAGGTTTCCAGTGTAAGCTAATAGCAGACAGTCAGTGTCCTTCAAGCGGCTCTGTCAGGCCTTCCTTCAGCGTGTGCCCTGCACAACCCTGCCAGCATACTTTGACAGTTGCCACTCATATCTGGTGTCTCTATAGCGTGCTTTTACAAAGAAAAAAGGTTTCCAGTGTAAGCTAATAGCAGACAGTCAGTGTCCTTCAAGCGGCTCTGTCAGGCGTACCTTCAGCGTGTGCCCTGCACAACCCTGCCAGCGTACTTTGACAGTTGCCACTCATATCTGGTGTCTCTATAGCGTGCTTTTACAACCAAAATTTTGTTTCCACTGTAATAAAAGAGCAGTTGCCTGCCTGCCAGCTTCTGTGTGAGGTTCACATTGGATACTGTGCCTACTTGCCCAGTGCCACCACTCATATCTGTTTTAACAATGGGTTAAGCTTTACATTTAAAATAAATATTTTTTTTCACTGTAATAGAAGAGCAGTTGCCTGCCTGCCAGCTTCTGTGTGAGGTTCACATTGGATACTGTGCCCACTTGCCCAGTGCCACCACTCATATCTGTTTTAACAATTGGTTAAGCTTTAGATTTAAAATAAATAATTAGTTTTCACTGTAATAGAAGAGCAGTTGCCTGCCTGCCTGCCTGCCAGCTTCTGTGTCAGGTTGGATGCCTTGCCCATTTGCACAGTCAGTGCCACCACTCATATCTGTTTTAACAATAGCTTTAGCTTTAGATTTTAAAGAAATCATTTTTTTTCACTGTAATAGAAGATCAGTTAGTTGTCTGCAAGCGTCTGGGTGTCAGGCCTACTTCAGCGTGTGCTCTGCAGACCTGTGCCAGCGTGCTTTGACAGTTGCCAATCATATCTGGTGTCTCTTTAGCGTGCTTTTACAAAGAAAAAAGGTTTCCAGTGTAAGCTAATAGCAGACAGTCAGTGTCCTTCAAGCGGCTCTGTCAGGCCTTCCTTCAGCGTGTGCCCTGCACAACCCTGCCAGCGTACTTTGACAGTTGCCACTCATATCTGGTGTCTCTATAGCGTGCTTTTACAACCAAAATGTTGTTTCCACTGTAATAGAAGAGCAGTTGCCTGCCTGCCAGCTTCTGTGTGAGGTTCACATTGGATACTGTGCCTACTTGCCCAGTGCCACCACTCATATCTGTTTTAACAATTGGTTAAGCTTTACATTTAAAATAAATATGTTTTTCACTGTAATAGAAGAGCAGTTGCCTGCCTGCCAGCTTCTGTGTGAGGTTCACATTGGATACTGTGCCCACTTGCCCAGTGCCACCACTCATATCTGTTTTAACAATTGGTTAAGCTTTAGATTTAAAATAAATAATTTGTTTTCACTGTAATAGAAGAGCAGTTGCCTGCCTGCCAGCTTCTGTGTCAGGTTGGATGCCTTGCCCATTTGCACAGTCAGTGCCACCACTCATATCTGTTTTAACAATAGCTTAAGCTTTAGATTTTAAAGAAATCATTTTTTTTCACTGTAATAGAAGATCAGTTAGTTGTCTGCAAGCGTCTGGGTGTCAGGCCTACTTCAGCGTGTGCTCTGCAGACCTGTGCCAGCGTGCTTTGACAGTTGACAATCATATCTGGTGTCTCTATAGCGTGCTTTTAAAACCAAAATTTGTTTTTCACTGTTATAGATTGAATAGCAGTTACTTGTCTTCAAGCGGCTCTGTCAGTCCTTCATTCAGCGTGTGCTCTGCAGAACTGTTCCAGTGCACATTGCCAATCATATCTGGTGTCTCTATAGCGTGCTTTTAAAACCAAAATTTGTTTTTCACTGTTATAGATTGAATAGCAGTTACTTGTCTTCAAGCGGGTGTCTCAGGCCTACAGTGTGTGCTCTGCAGAACTGTTCCAGTGCACATTGCCAATCATATCTGGTGTCTCTATAGCGTGCTTTTAAAACCAAAATGTGTTTTTCACTGTTATAGATTGAATAGCAGTTACTTGTCTTCAAGCGGCTCTGTCAGTCCTTCCTTCAGCGTGTGCTCTGCAGAACTGTTCCAGTGCACATTGCCAATCATATCTGGTGTCTCTATAGCGTGCTTTTAAAACCAAAATTTATTTTTCACTGTTATAGATTGAATAGCAGTTACTTGTCTTCAAGCGGGTGTCTCAGGCCTACAGTGTGTGCTCTGCAGAACTGTTCCAGTGCACATTGCCAATCATATCTGGTGTCTCTATAGCGTGCTTTTAAAACCAAAATTTGTTTTTCACTGTTATAGATTGAATAGCAGTTACTTGTCTTCAAGCGGCTCTGTCAGTCCTTCCTTCAGCGTGTGCTCTGCAGAACTGTTCCAGTGCACATTGCCAATCATATCTGGTGTCTCTATAGCGTGCTTTTAAAACCAAAATTTGTTTTTCACTGTTATAGATTGAATAGCAGTTACTTGTCTTCAAGCGGCTCTGTCAGTCCTTCCTTCAGCGTGTGCTCTGCAGAACTGTTCCAGTGCACATTGCCAATCATATCTGGTGTCTCTATAGCGTGCTTTTAAAACCAAAATTTATTTTTCACTGTTATAGATTGAATAGCAGTTACTTGTCTTCAAGCGGGTGTCTCAGGCCTACAGTGTGTGCTCTGCAGAACTGTTCCAGTGCACATTGCCAATCATATCTGGTGTCTCTATAGCATGCTTTTAAAACCAAAATTTGTTTTTCACTGTTATAGATTGAATAGCAGTTACTTGTCTTCAAGCGGCTCTGTCAGTCCTTCCTTCAGCGTGTGCTCTGCAGAACTGTTCCAGTGCACATTGGCAATCATATATGGTGTCTCTATAGCGTGCTTTTAAAACCAAAATTTATTTTTCACTGTTATAGATTGAATAGCAGTTACTTGTCTTCAAGCGGGTGTCTCAGTCCTACAGTGTGTGCTCTGCAGAACTGTTCCAGTGCACTTTGCCAATCATATCTGGTGTCTCTATAGCGTGCTTTTAAAACCAAAATTAATTTTTCACTGTTATAGATTGAATAGCAGTTACTTGTCTTCAAGCGGGTGTCTTAAGCCTACAGTGTGTGCTCTGCAGAACTGTTACAGTTCACATTGCCAATCATATCTGGTCTCACAGTAGCTTGCACGCATAGTACCACTAATCCCCCAAAAAATGACAGGCAGAGGCAGGCCACCCCGCAGGGGCCGTCGTGGTCGTGGTGCTGTGATTCCCTTTTGCCCTAGAATAATGCCCAGTTTTCAGAAGCCACGTACCCTGAACTTGAAAAGTTCTGAGGACATAGTTGACTGGCTAACACAGGACACCCAATCTTGTACAGCCTCCGCTCGGAACCTTGACGCACCATCCTCCTCCAGCTTAGCTTCAGGCACCTCTCAAGATAGCACTCACCCGCCTGCCGCCACCACCAAAACTAGCACCACAGCCGCTTTACTTGGTATGTCAGAGAAGTTATTCACACACCTGTTTGAAGAAATGAGTGATGCGCAACCATTATTGCTAGAGGATGTAGATAACAGGGATATGTCTCAGGCAGGCAGCATTAAACACATGGAGGTACGGTGTGATGATGATGATGTTGTACCCGCTGCTGCTTCCTTTTCTGAGTTGTCAGATACAATCGAAGCGGTTGATGATGACGATGCGTCCATGGATGTCACGTGGGTGCCCGCTCGGCAAGAAGAAGAACAGGGCGAAAGTTCAGATGGGGAGACAGAGAGGAGGAGGAGATGAGTTGGAAGCGGGGGGGTCGTCGCAAGGAGCTAGTGGCACAGTCAGACAGCATGCATCGGCACCCGGGGTCAGCCCGATAGCAAGCCAATCAACGCATGCTGTGTCCACCACCAGAATGCCGTCATTGCAGAGCTCAGCAGTGTGGCATTTTTTTTGTGTGTCTGCCTCTGACAACAGCGATGCCATTTGCAACCTGTGCCAAAGGAAACTGAGTCGTGGGAGGTCCAACACCCACCTAGGTACAACTGCTTTGCGTAGGCACATGATCTCACATCACAAACGCCTATGGGATCAACACATGAGTACAAGCAGCACGCCTACTCTAAGCCGCCACCCTCCTCCTGGTCCAGCATCTTCAGCCACGTCAACCACTGCTGTCCTTCTTGCCCCCTCTCAACCATCCGCCACTCCGTCTCCCGCCTTGAGCAGTTCCCGCTCATCTGCCCACAGTCATGTGTCTGTCAAGGACATGTTTGAGCGTAAGAAGCCAATGTCACCAAGTCACCCCCTTGCCCAGCGTCTGACAGCTGGCTTGTCCGAACTATTAGCCCGCCAGCTTTTACCATACAATCTGGTTGAGTCTGAGGCGTTCAAAAATTTGTAGCTATTGGGACACCGCAGTGGAAGGTACCCGGCCGGAATTTCTTTTCACAAAAGGCAATCCCCAACTTGTACTCGATTGTGCAAAAGGAAGTCATGGCATGTCTGGCACACAGTGTTGGGGCAAGGGTCCATCTGACCACTGATACCTGGTCTGCAAAGCATGGTCAGGGCAGGTATATCACCTACACTGCGCATTGGGTAAACCTGCTGACGGCTGACAAGCAAGGAATGCGTGGCATTGCAGAGGAGTTGGTGACACCGCCACGAATTGCAGGCAGTCCTGCTGCCACCTCCTCTACTCCTCCTACTCCATCCTCTTCCATAACCTCCTCGGCTGAGTCCTCTTGTGCCGCTGCTTCTTGCTCCACATCAACGGCACCCCCCCAGCTCCCCAGGTACTATTCCACATTCCGGATACGGCAGTGTCACGCCGTCTTGGGTTTGACTTGCTTGAAAGCAGAGAGTCACACCGGACAAGCACTCCTGTCCGCCCTGAACGCACAGGTGGAAAAGTGGCTGACTCCGCAGCAACTGGATATCGGCAAAGTGATGTGTGACAACGGAAAAAATTTGATAGCGGCATTGAAGTTGGGCAAGTTGACACATGTGCCGTGCATGGCACATGTGTGTAATCTGATCGTACAACGCTTTGTGCATAAGTACACAGGCTTACAGGACGTCCTGAAGCAGGCCAGGAAGGTGTGTGGCCATTTCAGGCGTTCCTACACGGCCATGGCTCACTTTGCCGATATCCAGCGGCGAAACAACATGCCAGTGAGGCGCTTGATTTGCGACAGCCCTACACGTTGGAATTCAACACTCCTAATGTTCGACCGCCTGCTCCAACAAGAAAAAGCTGTTAATGAATATTTGTATGACCGGGGTGCTAGGACAGCCTCTGGGGAGCTGGGAATTTTTTTGCCACGTTACTGGACGCTCATGCGCAATGCCTGTAGGCTCATGCGTCCTTTTGAGGAGGTGACAAACCTAGTCAGTCGCAACGAAGGCACCATCAGCGACATCATACCATTTGTTTTCTTCATGGAGCGTGCCCTGTGAAGAGTGCTGGATCAGGCTGTAGATGAGCGTGAAGAGGAAGAGGAAGAGTTGTGGTCACCATCACCACCAGAAACAGCCTTATCAGCATCGCTTGCTGGACCTGCGGCAACGCTGGAAGAGGATTGTGAGGAAGAGGAGTCAGAGGAGGATTTTAGCTTTGAGGAGGAGGAGGAGGAGCAAGACCAAACACAACAGGCATCCCAGGGTGCTCGTTGTCACCTATCTGGTACCCGTGGTGTTGTACGTGGCTGAGGGGGAAGAACATACCTTCAATGACATAAGTGAGGAGGAGGAACGGGAAATGAGTAGCTCGGCATCCAACCTTGTGCAAATGGGGTCTTTCATGCTGTCCTGCCTGGTGAGGGACCCTCGTATAAAAAGGCTGAAGGAGAACGACCTGTACTGGGTGTCCACGCTACTAGACCCCCGGTATAAGCAGAAAGTGGCGGAAATGTTACCGAATTACAACAAGTCGGAAAGGATGCAGCATTTGCAAAATAAATTAAAAAGTATGCTTTACACAGCGTATAAGGGTGATGTCACAGCACAACGGGAATCTAACAGGGGGAGAGGTGGAAGTCATCCTCCTCCTCCTCCTCCCACGACCACGCCGGCAAGGACAGGACGCTTTAAAGACGTGTTGTTGATGGAGGACATGCGGACCTTTTTAAGTCCTATGCATCGCCACAGCCCTTCGGGATCCACCCTCAGAGAGCGACTCGACCGACAGGTAGCAGACTACCTCACCTTAATTGCAGATATCGACACTCTGAGGAGCGATGAACCCCTTGACTACTGGGTGTGCAGGCTTGACCTGTGGCCTGAGCTATCCCAATTTGCGATAGAACTTCTGGCCTGCCCCGCTTCAAGTGTCCTGTCAGAAAGGACCTTCAGTGCAGCAGGAGGTATTATCACTGAGAAGAGAAGTCGCCTAGGTCAAAAAAGTCTAGATTACCTCACCTTTATTAAGATGAATGAGGGATGGATCCCGAAGGGACTGACACTGGGCGATACATTCGCTTAAAAAAGGCCTGATGAGATGAGCTGCCTTGGGCTAAAAATGGTCCACACGCTGCTGTATTTTAGCTCTGAATGACGTTTGACTTGCGTGACTTATCCGCCACCAACTAGGGTTCAAGCCGCCATGTTTTAGGGCACTTTCTGCCTGTGAAACAAACATCAATTTTTCTGGCCGCTGCTACAGCAGCGGCTGCAACAATACCAAATTTTTCAGGCATGTGTACATGCCTAATTTTTAGGCCCACTGGTGCAGCACTGTGGCTTCAAAAACCAAACCAAAAATTAAAATCCTCCAAGATGGCACCAATATACCAGTGGTCTAAGCATCTTCCCACCTTGGCCTAAAAAGGGGAGGTGATTCAACAATTAAAAATCTCTGCCATTTACACGTCCACTGATAGGAGACGCGGAAGGTATTAAACTGATATGAACAATACTCCACTCCTATCAGTAGGTCCGTCCCATTGTGATTTATGCCCCCCACCCACCGCGCAGGGATGGGGGCCGGGGGGGAGGAAAGTAGGCCCCCCCATTGTGATTTATGCCCCCCACCCACCGCGCAGGGGTGGGGGCCGAGGGGGGAGGACAGTAGGTCACCCCATTGTGATTTATGGCCCCCACCCACCGCGCAGGGGTTGGAGAGGACAGTAGCTCCCCCCAGTGTGTATCAGGGGCTTTGAGGACAGGTGTCAATCCATACCTGCCAAGTGACCCTATGTAGGGGGAACAGTCTCTATTCTGCTCTGTGTCAGTGTGTATCATGGTCTCTGTGGACAGGGAACAGTCCCTATTCTGCTCTGTGTCAGTGTGTATCATGGTCTCTGTGGACGGGGAACAGTCTCTATTCTGCTCTGTGTCAGTGTGTATCATGGACTCTGTGGACAGGGAACAGTCCCTATTCTGCTCTGTGTCAGTGTGTATCAGGGGTTTTGAGGACAGGTGTCAATCCATATCTGCCAAGTGACCCTATGTAGGGGGAACAGTCCCTATTCTGCTCTGTGTCAGTGTGTATCAGGGGTTTTGAGGACAGGTGTCAATCCATATCTGCCAAGTGACCCTATGTAGGGGGAACAGTCTCTATTCTGCTCTGTGTCAGTGTGTATCAGGGCTGGGCTTTGAGGACAGGTGTCAATGTTAGGTGATTTCTGCCCTTTATGGATTAAAAGCAGACTCTGCATCAACTGTGCAATTTTCCATGGGAGTTTTGCCATGGATCCCCCTCTGGCATGCCACAGTCCAGGTGTTAGTCCCCTTGAAACAACTTTTCCATCACTATTGTGGCCAGAAAGAGTCCCTGTTGTTTTTAAAATTCGCCTGCCCATTGAAGTCAATGGCGGTTCGCGCGGTTCGCCGGTTCGCGAACATTTGCGGAAGTTCGCGTTCGCCAACCGAAAATTTCGGGTTCGCGACAACACTACTATAGCACAATCCAGCCGACATACATATTGCATAGGGGCACATTTTTTCTTCTCCTTTTGTCTTCTTTCCTCTCTTTTATCATTTTCTTTTACCTTTGACTTCACCATAGTTGGTCATATGTATAATGCAAGTGTTTTATTTCACATTGTAAACTAATTATACCCAGTAGCAGAAGGGTGTGTTTTTTACAGAGGTCCAGCCATAATTTAGTATTCTTTCCTCTATCAGCATCTTTCTTATATTTTTCCCTAAGTATAATCTCAGGAATCATTGGATTACATTCATATAGGAAAAATATTACCTCCAACAAAAATACTGTATTTGCTGCTTTGGTAACTTGCTTAAAGGCACAGTGTAGGCAGCCAGACCCCAACATCTCAGTGAAGTGGTCTTGGTGTTATGTCCCATCCACATTTAAGGGGTAGAAAAGTGCTGGTGCGCAGACCTCATCAAGGAATCACCCCTGGTGCAAAAACCACAAACTTTTATATCAACAATATTATATCACTCCAGTGTGTATAGGGTGTAAATAAAATCAATTAGAATGTGATATATCACAAACTGCAATGTGGTTACAATGTAACAAAGATTAATACAAGCTCATAGACAGTACCTAAAAAGGAGACAAGAAAGGTATACACCACACTCCTAGTGCAATATTGTTAAAGTTTAAATAAATACAAATACAATACATGAAAACATTGCCGGTATACAGGAACAGCAATATTTTAATTGAAGGGTTTTTGTCTCTAGTGTTTTTTTCTATCACATTTACATTTTTATCAGATAGTCTCACAGAAACCTTCTGATTGGCACAGTGTGGCATTTTGACGCACATGCCTCCCTAAGGGAAAGCTTTGGATGTGCTGAGATAATTGATCTCGATTATGTCAGCCAGGGAGGCAGGATGACATCACAGACACCAGTGCTGCAAAGGAGAAGCGGTAAGTAAATTACCTATTTTATTCCCTACAGGTAGGGGCCCTGGACCTAAATGGCTACCAGGGCACTATAGAGTTAGGAATACACATTTGTATTCCTAATGCTATAGTGTTCCTTTCAATGAGAATCCAAGCAGAGAACATCTGATTGCAGGGATGTGCCACTGGTCAGGGTCATTTGATTGAACTTATGAATTTATGATTGCCATCAGTGCTACCTGACAGTGCCTAGGTCATTGATTTTCCTGTGTGCAGCAGGCTCAAAGTACACACCCATATAGGACATTACAATGTTTTATGAGCCCCATGTTCCATAGATTGTGATAATTCAGTAAAGTGTCAGCAATTCAAAGCTAATTCAAAGTGATTTTACAATTTTTGGACAAAGTAGACAAACTAAAAGCATAGCAGACCTTTTTTTGTGGGCTCCACTGCCCACATAAAATTAATTATAAAAATCACTTTTTAGAAAATGTACCCCCAATGAAAACATGCATGTGTTTATTTAAATGATTTGTTTTTTCCACGGGGTATATCTAAAACCAGCTTGCAAAAACATCAGTTCTCTTGTAAGCAGCCTTTGCAACCCCACCTACTAGCTGTCCAATCACAGACTTCTCAAAGCAGCTCAATGAGAAGTCTTCGCAAGGCAGGTGCTCTGAGCAATTGTTGCCTCTTGAGTTCAGCTCCACTGAGCTAACCAAACCAGGAAGTAACAGGACTGGTTGTCTGATTGACAGTCAGAGGGGTGTAACAATGTTCATTTATAAAAGTGTACATTTCTATTGAAATCTGCACTCTTTGCAAAATGAAAAGGGGACACACTTTCTCTTTAACCCCTTAAGGACACATGACGTGTGTGACACGTCATGATTCCCTTTTATTCCAGAAGTTTGGTCCTTAAGGGGTTAAATCATCCATTCAGCTTCCTTGTGAACCTTTTTGTTTACCTTACTACACTTCAGACTTGGATGGCATTATTTAAATATATAGGTCTGCCTTGATCAGTTGATTGAATCAACCCGATTCTATTTAATTCCTTTGGTTAACCTAAATGGAATTTGCATAATCTATACTAAAATAACCATATTGAAACTAATTTGAAAAATATTCCAGCTGTGCTATTTCACCCAATGTGGCAAATTTACTTTTCAATTCATCGTCAACAAGTCTATATACAATGATTTGTTTTATTTCGGTTGCACATTATGAGGAACACATTACTTGAAAGATCATTTCCTGTACTACACATTATTTGTATACATGTCCTGTAAAGCTCTGGGCCACAAATCCAAAGCACTCTTGATCTTTATACTCTATCATGTTTAAACCTAATGAGAATTTATTGTGTCATACTGTGATTCTTATGGATGACGATTTGCATAAAGATAACAAAAAACCTGAATATATTATATTGGGGGAACTGAAATTTCTCGGTTTGTTCTCACCAGTTTCTTCCACGGATAACAATGAAAATATATGTTTATATATCACAAGTGCGCTAATACTGAATGAATATTAAGAATGTACAACATGACCTCCAGATGCCATACATAAAAAGTCAATTGATGAAAGAATAGCATTATTTAGTAAAGCTCAAGGGTGGCTCTTTCATAATAACAACATAGATTTGTACATCAATATATCATAATGTATTCCAAACCAATACAGCAGGGACCAAAATGTATTTTAACACTGGACCATTTGGCACGATTATACATCAAGATGTCAAAAACACAGGCAGAATACAGACAAGCTTGACATTCTATCCATAATCCACCACCTGAAAATCTCTGCTTCTGCTTTGATTTCATGCTCCAGAATGTTCCCTCTGTTACATTATTTGTGATCAGCTGACTGTCATAAATGCTCCTTAGTTGTATAGATGAAGAAGAATATAATTTACAATCACTCTCTAAATTCTCCATGTGCACTATAGATGGAAATCCCTAACAAATACCATTCCACTACTGACTGCTGACAGTACTGGAATATAATGGTATAGATAGGTTTCACCAATACACTGTGGAATATCCTTTGTTCCACATGTTAGTTAGAGTGGCTTTGAGCAAGCAATATTGTTTTACATTTTCAAGTGGACTCAATTTAATGCAAACATTTGATGCAGAACATAAGACAAACTTTGATTAGGACATCAACAGCTTCTTAGCTTTTATGCATTAACCTTATACATGATGCAAGTGTATTACAAATTCAACATGAATACATAATGGCAGTCCACCTGTACCATAACTTGTAGTTTGACTAAAGGTAGAACTAGAGCCAGTAAGGGAGCAACATAGTTATTAACTAAAGTGAATTCAAAATAAGTAGCAAGATAAGTGAGAATAGACAACAGCTCAATTAGCCTGCCCTTCGGTGGGTCCCTGCTCAGATCTTAAGATGGTTTTAGCTCAACTTGTGCCATTACAGAGAGAACATATCTGAAGCATATCAGACTGGTCCCACCTGCACGGGCAGTCCAGATCCAAAATGCCAGCAAATCCCCTCTGCACAAGAGATACGGCAACCCCAGACAATTGTTTCAACCTTGTAAAGTATCATCAGTGAGGTATAGCCAATATGCCTCTTGGCACTGTGAGCAAGGGGTCCACGTCTGGATTGCCCTTTACACTTAAGGAGAGAAAAATAAGTAGCAAGAGAGGTGAGAAAGGACAACAGCTCAATTAGCCTGCCCTTCGGTGGGTCCCCGCTCAGATCTCAAGCAACATTGTTATTGACTAAAGTGAATTCAAAGTAAATTTCAAATTTAAGGACAAAGTAGCCGAACCAGCTGGACTAGAATAATTTATTTTCCAGTTTGGCTACTTTGACCTTAAAGCATCTCCGTTACTTCTTTATATATATAGGGCATGTTTCAAACCTCTCCTTGTATGCCCTGTTTTTTTTCAAATACACAGGACTCCAACCAAGGTAAACTGGGCATGCGTGTGATCTCATGAGCACATCTAGCAGAGGGTGGGCAGAGGATACCATTTTTAGGGCCCCACCATGTTAGCCGAACTGGAAAAATTCTCTCAGTCAGCTATGTTTTCCATTTAGCTACTCTGGCCTCAAGTGTTAAATACACTTTAAATTAACATTGAATTCTCACTTAAGGTTATAATCCTGTAAGTAAAGCTGGTTCCAAGGTCTAAAAATGGTCGGGGGCATCAGGGTGAACTAATGAATGGAGCCCTTGGCTCTTTCCTGCAGGATTCAAATAGTGACTCACTTTTCACTGAATAACTCTGCGAGAGAGAGAGTGAGGGAGAGAATGTACGTATGTGTTTGTTTGGTGAGTGGGGCTGTCTAACACACGTCAAGGATTAGTTAATTAATATGTGTTTCCTTATATAATATTTCACTAAACAGCCTGTGGATGTATAATGATTTCTCTTATCTTCATGAAACTAGTCATTAATGGTCGCTATACTACTCTTATATTAAACTAAGCAAGCTATATGAATATAATGTCCCTTCTCATGTTATAATAAATGCCGTACAGTAAAGTACAAAACGTCACCCGGGTTTTCAGCAATAAACAATGCTTATCTCTCGTCAAGAGACACTTCAATCTCCAAGGGAATTTGTAAGTGCTGATGTACAGAGCATTAACACTTAGGAATCCCATGCTGCCTATAAACATAAAGTATGGTGTATGGATAGCCATTCCTATTGCTTAAGACAGCTCTTGCAGAATATAGTTAAAGGGATGGAAAAGTAAGCATTTTATTCACTGAGGAATTACCACTGAAAACTAGTCTTCAGTGAAGGATAACATGTTGCCTATCTGCATTGCTAGCACTGGTGTTTTGCTGGGTTTCTCTTTAGACCGGACATCGTGCTTTTCAGTTATTAATTGCCATGTATATTCTAACTGTTTTCTCCTACTTCCCATAAGTCTCTGCTATGGTTTCCACTTAAATATGGACTATACACGACTGATGTCTCTTCTGGAAATGAGTATAATTATTTATCTGCTAACCAGTCATTTCTGGCAAGATGACCTTGAGATTCGTATCTGGGAGGTTTTAAACTTATCTTTTCCCCCCTCCCGCCATGCCATATCTGCTCACTTTAATCTTTAATTGGTAATTAGAAACAATAAGTATACAAAAGACTTCTATTCATGGCTATATTGATAACAATTGTTTTGTTCCCCCACTGATCCTTATATTCATTATACTCAGCCCACTCCTATCCAGGGCACAAATTTACCCTACTATTCGAGAGGGAATTACTAGATAAGACAGCAGCCAGGTTTAAGCACTGGTGGTAAAAGAGAATTTTCCTGTCTCCAGTATCTTGATTAAAATTGTGTAAGAGAGCATAAGTTACCAGTCTATTGGTTACTGCACAGTAAAAATGTGTACTAGGGATTCTTCATTTGCTTCCAATATACTGTATTACTAGCTAATATGCATAACAATCAGACTTGAAGGAAAAGTGTAATGAAGAATGAATGTTTTTGTAATCTATGTGGTGTTTTTCTCCATGTTGGAATTGTGTAGCAACGGCAGAAAACAAAACTCAAATTTATCATAAACTTATATAGTGACCTTTACAGTGCAGCATAAAAAAAATATTTTAAATAGTGATACAAACTTCACTATGCAGCCACTAGCCAGCTTTAGCATACTTTGATAACATTTTTAGATCATGATGTTTCAACTAAAGCTTTGTCTTGCCTTTTCTTGGAGTGGAAAGTGTTACAACTATTTTTTTCTGTCTTGAATTCTAACACCAGTCCAAATGAAATGAGAAGCTGAACGTTCAGATTTCGGATGTCCAACAAGTCGAACAGCCCCAAGCTGAACTATCACTAATGCCTAGCTCTACTCCAGAAACTACAGCTGTCATCAGAGCTGACACTACAGTCAAACATGCCTTGCTCTCAAGCTTGCCCACAGTACCTGACACTGGCACTAGAAGTCAAATTAGACCTAGTGTCCTTACAAGCACATGGATTGACAAAGTCATCCTCAGAAGACCTAACATAGCTCAAAATACACTTTCCTGTTTTCATTTATAATATCAGCATTTATTCATTTCTACAGGGTTATTTACTAAAGTGAGAATTCAAAGTGATTTCCAAATGTAATTTCCAAGTCAATTTAGAGTCAGTACTAGGACCCTCTGAGTCAATCAGCTCTTATATTATGCTGCTTAGTTGTACAACTATTTTTACATTAGTGGTATTATTTTTTTACTATTTTTACATTGCTAATATTATTTTTACTATTTTTACATTAGTGGTATTATTTTTATGCAATGTATATTGTTATTTACAGACACATGATTTATCAAAGAAACCTTTGAGGACCCACAAATCCATAAGTCACTTCATAAGAGACTTTTTTTTACCAGTGGTACTCATCTATAGTACACTTGATCACTACTGACTGTGCCAATAGAAGGTTACATGCACTACTCTGCCATTTACTGTCTTTATATGCTATTGATTTTTTGTGCTTTTGGGAACAATCACATTAGATTAACCAGCACTTTTATGTTTTCTAATATAGATCTCAATTTAATATTGTGCATAAGCTTTGCAATATATATATATATATATATATATATATATATATATATATATATATATATATATATATATATATATATATATATATATATATATATACTTTAATAATAATAATTTTTATTCTTTAACTAACGAAAAGTGAAAAAAGTAAAAGTGAAAAAAAAGTTTTAAAAGTGTATCCAAAAATATTAAATCAAGGTCATAGACCTCAAGTTATTAAACATTCCAAATAATTCAATACTGTTGGAAAAACCTTTCAAATGATTTATCTACATATGTCACTATTAACCCCTTAAGAACTGAGCCAATTGTACAAGTTGTGATCAAAACAAATTGCAACCAATAAAATTACTTAATTATGCAAAAATATTACAGAAATTTACACGTAGAATTTAAAAATACTTAAATAAGAGTCTTCAAAAAGTCCCTAGTGGACTGAAACGTTAACACTATGTAATCAACTTTTGAAGCTTGAATAAATGGCACATTTTTGGCAACAGTATCAAGTCCTGTGAGTGCACTTCCAACAAGGTATTTTATATTTTGAGGTCGGAGTGGCACCTAGGCAATAAATAAGACTGGGAGCAGGAGTGCGGGACCCAGCGTGAAATAAATATATATATATATATATATATGAAACCAAGAGGGCTGCACTCACCTAAACATGTATACATTATACATTATATATATATGCATTTTTTTTTTAAAAAATTTAATAAACATTGTTTTTGGTTTTTTTACAGCAGCAGGGAGACTGCCTGACAGCCCAGCATCTGGAGTGCCCAAGGTTGCCTACACCTGGTCTAAACTGTCCAGATTTTGTGTACTACATCTCTTCTGATGCATTGGTAACATTATGGCTATAAGAGCATCATGGGAGATGTTATCTACAACATCTGAAGTGCCGAAAGTTGCCTATACCTGGTCTAAACTGTCTGGATTGTTTTTATTTATTTATTTTTTTGTCATACAAGTTGAATGCTTTTTTTTTTTTTTATTCTTGAAGCTAAAGTTCTTGGAAGAGTTCCAATGCATTCCACCTTTGCACCTGTGAATAAATATGGTATAATCTAACCAGGCATCTGTGCTTCCTGAATTTCTACTCAAGATAAAGGAAGTAACATTTGTAATCAACATCTGCTCAAAAGGACCTTCTGTGCAGCAATATGTCCACAGGAATATATATCGACTCCTGCTGCATGGTTACAATGATTTGCTGTTAATGTATCAAACATCCAGCTCTGAATGGATCAAATACTGTATTTATGGCTAGTTGGACATGGGAAAACTCCAATGTGCTACAATACAATGCACTATAAATTGAAATATAACATACTTATACATACTTCTTAATGTGCTTATAATGTTTAAAAAATTTTAACTTTTTGGGTGTTTCACATTTGAATAGAAATCTAGAATCCATCTGAAATTTAGCAATTTGCAATTCACACCTCTTAGATCTGAATGTTTGATTAAAGTTGTTTAATGCAGCAGTTAAAGGTGGATTCGCAGTTAATCACATTTAACCCTAACTATATTGATGTTCATATTTTATGGTCTGATTTTCATTTTGCCTCTGAAAAACATTTATAAGCAGGCTAATACTTGTTTTGCATTGGAAAGCAATGCAAGTGACAGTTAGCCCGAACTGCTGCACTATTTTTACCATTTGCTCCAGTACTGTTTTCATCCTTCTAAGAAGCATATTTCTCTGCAAGGTCCCCATTTTGTACCACTGCATCCTTGTAGGCAGTCAGTCAAATATCATACTCCCTTACTCCCACGCTACAGTAACCTTCTTTAAGTGAAACCATTTGGCTGCATTCCAGCTTTGAAGACACTGAATGAACTATGCTTCCCTTTGCAGGCTGTGATTGAAAAACAAAATACAGTAAAATACACAGATATTTGGTGTAATTGTAATTACAGTATGCGAACAGTTGGCATTTTTCCATTATGGTGGTATTTTTTTTTTTTTGGTATCTGCATTCTTAAAAATATTATTTTGTTCTTTGCAATTACACCTATAGGATATTTGACCGGTTGTTTTATATTACGCACATAATACGTCTGCTGGTATGCAAATATTTCAGATCAGTCTAGGGACATTGTAACATTTTTAAAATGTTTTATCCCTCAATATTTCTTTAAAGAAAACTAAATCATTTATATACGGAAATTGTGGAAATTTTAATTAAATTAAACTGTGCTTACATTTTTAAGTACTGCAGAAAAAGAAGTTATAAATAAATGTGCCATATTATCCCATGCTTATTTGCTATGTATACATGCTATGTTTCATCTTAACATTTTACTAATATATTTTTCATGGCTTTCAAAATAATCGCAGTAATTCATAAGAAATTCGCTAAATTTATTATACTGTAAATTTTGCAAAATCGCCTTTGAATATCGATACAAATGAGCTTTGAACAAGAGCATATTTGACTAAATTAGAAAATTAGATTGGACTAACAAAAAAATAAACTAGTTGAATTTTAAGTTCATATGAATGTCTGAATAAGTGCCATATTGAACAAATATGTTCGCAGTCTAGTTGCATTTTGGCTAAAATAATTAAATGAATGTGTATACGGACACTGTATTTGGCCACTAATTTTTTTTGAGATATACAGTTAAGTCCAGAAATATTTGGACACCGACACAAGTTTTGTTATTTTGGCTGTTTACCAAAATACATTCAAGTTACAATTAAATAATGAATATGGATTTAAAGTGCAGTTTCTCCACTTAAATTTAAATGCATTCACATCCAAATTGGGGGAAGGCTTTAGGGATTACAGCTCCTTAACAAGTAGCCCCCCTTTTTTTTTTCCAAGGGACCAAAAATAATTGGACAATTGACTCAAAAGTTTTTTCCAACATTATTTCTTCATCAATTAAGCAGGCAAAAAGTCTGGAGTTGATTCCACATGTGGCTTTTGCATATGGAAGTGGTTACTGTGAAACAGGCTATCCTTATGCTGCAAAAATAAAAACAAGAAAATCCATCATAGAGATAGCAGGGGCAGTAGGAGTAGCCAAATCAACATTTTGGCACATTCTGAGAAGAAAAAAAACCTGTGAGCCCTGGAACACAAAAAGGCCTGGACGTCCACAGAAAGCAATCATGGTGAATGATTGTAGGATCCTTACCATGGCAATGAAAAATTCCTTCACAACATCCAGTCAAGTGAAGAACCCTCTCTTGGAGGTTGGCATATCACTATCCAAGTCTATGATACAGAGAAGATTTCACAAGAGCAAATACAGAGAGCTTACAACAAGGTGCAAATCATTCATACGCCTCAACAATAGAAAGACCAGATTAGACTTTGCAAGAAAAACATCTAAAAAATCCAGATCAGTTATAGAATAGCATTCTTTGGACAGATGAAACTAAGTTCAACCTGTACTAGAATAATGGGAATAAAAAAAAAGTATGTAGAAGGCTTAGAACGGCTCATGATCCAAAGCATACCAAATAATATGTAAAAGCAGTGGAGGCAGTGTAATAGCATGGGCATGCATGGCTTCCAATAGCACTGGGTCACTAGTGTTTATTAATGATATGACAGAAGACAGAAGCAGCCGGATGAATTCTGAAGTGTATAGGGATATATTGACTGCTCAGATTCATCCATATTCAGCAAAGTTGATTGGACAGTGCTTACAGACAGAAAATAACCCAAAACATACTGCGAAAGCAACCGAGGAATATTTTAAGACAAAGAAGTGGAATATTCTGCAATGGCCTGATCTCAACTCGAACGAGCATACTTTTATCTTGCTGAAGATAAAACTTAAATGTATTCTATAGTGTAAGGAACACAAGGTTGTATTCCATACACTATAGTTCCCTCTGGACCCCTAACCTCCTGAACCTTGTGCTCAGCCTCCTCCGACGTCATCCTACGGGCTATTGTGCATGTGTGGTGAGTGCCTCAAGCTCTTTATGCACTCTCTATAGGAATGCATTTCTTCAGTGCTGATTTTTACTGATGGAAGTCCTCATGCAGAGTGTGAGGATGTCCAGCGTCAGTTAGGTGACCACTTTAACCACCATTTAACCATCAGGAAATGCCTCTAGCGGCTGTCTAAATGACAGCCACTAGAGGCAGTCTTATTCGTGTGATGCAATTATTGCAGATTCTCAAAAACTGCAACAATCTATATTGCAGGACTAAGGAATACAGGAACACTATAGGCAGCTCGTGTAAATGGTCTGGGTGCCTATAGTATCCCAATATCAAAACAACAACTGAAGTCAGCTACCGTAAAGACCTGCCAAAGCACCACAAAGGAGTAAATCCCGCATTTGGTGATGTCCATGCAGTGCAAACTTCAAGAAGTCATTGCTTGCAAAGGATTCTCACCAAACTATTGAATATTTACATTTTATTTATGACTGTTCTAATTGGCCCAATTACATTTAAGGCTCTGCAATTGGAGATTGTGTATGAAAATGGTTGCAATCCCCTAACCTTTCATGTGATATTTTGTTCAACCCCATTAATTTAAAGCTGGAAGCCTGCACTTCACTTGCATGCTGGTTGTTTCATTTCAAATCCATTGTGGTGGGGCACATAGCCAAAATTATGAAAATTGTGTCATTGTTCAAATAGTATCAGTCCTAACTGTATTCCCTTTATCAGATCTAAAGCATTTCCTCCAAATAGTGTTAGATAATGAATAATGCATTGCACGATATTACTTTGTACCTTTGGTCTAATATTGCTTGTTTAAAAATTTAAGCAGGATTTAAATGAATTCCTAAAATGTTAGAAGTAATGAGAAAAACAAAATAAGACAGGCTTTAGATAAGAGTAACTGAATATGTCAATTAGAACCAGAGAGTCAGGCAATAGAAAGTAAAAACACTCATTACATATAATAACTGATGTTACTTTTGTAGAATTCTTACTCAGCTGCATGTTCTCTTGTTGTCAGCCACCAGGGTGATTTTACAGTTCCCACATGAATCTGACATTAATTATCTATCCACTACCAACAGGCTTTCATCCAGGAGGAAGTTCTGTGAATCTATAAGTCACATCTTCATGAAGAGACCTCGTCTGCTCTGCTGCTATCCTCCATATGTTGGCTTCTTCTCCAGGCATTTGGAACATTACCTTTAGATGATGGTCCAATAATTCCACATCCTTAACACCGTAGGAAAATATCTGGGTATCTCCCTTGTGTAAACATTTCTTCATTGGAGGTTTCCTGCTTTTCTAAGGCTGTATGTTGTAGCTGTGATTCCCTTCTGCTGTGTTGATCTTCCTATAAGTAAGATTTTACCTATCATTCTCAAATCCATTTCTGGAATGAAAGTAAAGTGATTAGTTGATTGTGAGTAGAGTTCTCTTCTGTGTAATCTTGAAATTTCCTTCCCAAGATGTGATTTTTTGTTTTTGTTTCTACTTTAGTTGTCTATTTTGATGGTCCCGGTATGTGCTTCCATTGCTTAGATTTCAAGATTGAAAATGTATTTTTCAGACATGTTAAATTTCTTCATCAAAAACATTGTTGTTTCTTTATTTTGCTTTTTGACCTTATGAGCTTGGAAAGCTGACTCTGGTCTTTCATTATGTTTAACATGCATATTTGCCTTTCTTCTATTGTGTTTTTCAATTAAATAACTTTAGCAACTATAAATTGTAACTTAGATCTATCTTCTAAGACATTTATGAAGGTATTGTATGATTCTGAAAGACTACACAACAATGTTTATTGATTAAAGTTGAATGTTGATGCAATTTCTGTATTTTGATTCACTGTTTTGAATAAATTGATTACTTTCTTTATAATGCTTTTAATTGATTGATTTAATGTCAACACATTATATGCATGGCAAGATACTGATCCCACAGACCTTGTCCATCCGCTTTTTAACCAGTGAGTTACAAGAGAGGTTTACCTGCTTAAAGAGGCTTTGGGCACTGAAGTATCACAACTACAGGGAGTGCAGAATTATTAGGCAAGTTGTATTTTTGAGGATTAATTTTATTATTGAACAACAACCATGTTCTCAATGAACCCAAAAAACTCATTAATATCAAAGCTGAATATTTTTGGAAGTAGTTTTTAGTTTGTTTTTAGTTATAGCTATTTTAGGGGGATATCTGTGTGTGCAGGTGACTATTACTGTGCATAATTATTAGGCAACTTAACAAAAAACAAATATATACCCATTTCAATTATTTATTTTTACCAGTGAAACCAATATAACATCTCAACATTCACAAATATACATTTCTGACATTCAAAAACATAACAAAAACAAATCAGTGACCAATATAGCCACCTTTCTTTGCAAGGACACTCAAAAGCCTGCCATCCATGGATTCTGTCAGTGTTTTGATCTGTTCACCATCAACATTGCGTGCAGCAGCAACCACAGCCTCCCAGACACTGTTCAGAGAGGTGTACTGTTTTCCCTCCTTGTAAATCTCACATTTGATGATGGACCACAGGTTCTCAATGGGGTTCAGATCAGGTGAACAAGGAGGCCATGTCATTAGATTTTCTTCTTTTATACCCTTTCTTGCCAGCCACGCTGTGGAGTACTTGGACACGTGTGATGGAGCATTGTCCTGCATGAAAATCATGTTTTTCTTGAAGGATGCAGACTTCTTCCTGTACCACTGCTTGAAGAAGGTGTCTTCCAGAAACTGGGAGTTGAGCTTGACTCCATCCTCAACCCGAAAAGGCCCCACAAGCTCATCTTTGATGATACCAGCCCAAACCAGTACTCCACCTCCACCTTGCTGGCGTCTGAGTCAGACTGGAGCTCTCTGCCCTTTACCAATCCATCCATCTGGCCCATCAAGACTCACTCTCATTTCATCAGTCCATAAAACATTAGAAAAATCAGTCTTGAGATATTTCTTGGCCCAGTCTTGACGTTTCAGCTTGTGTGTCTTGTTCAGTGGTGGTCGTCTTTCAGCCTTTCTTACCTTGACCATGTCTCTGAGTATTGCACACCTTGTGCTTTCGGGCACTCTAGTGATGTTGCAGCTCTGAAATATGGCCAGACTGGTGGCAAGTGGCATCTTGGCAGCTGCACGCTTGACTTTTCTCAGTTCATGGGCAGTTATTTTGCGCCTTGGTTTCTCCACACGCTTCTTGCGACCCTGTTGACTATTTTGAATGAAACGCTTGATTGTTCGATGATCACGCTTCAGAAGCTTTGCAATTTTAAGAGTGCTGCATCCCTCTGCAAGATATCTCACTATTTTTAACTTTTCTGAGCCTGTGAAGTCCTTCTTTTGACCCATTTTGCCAAAGGAAAGGAGGTTGCCTAATAATTATGCACACCTGATATAGGGTGTTGATGTCATTAGACCACACCCCTTCTCATTACAGAGATGCACATCACCTAATATGCTTAATTGGTAGTAGACGTTCGAGCTTATACAGCTTGGAGTAAGACAACATGCATAAAGAGGATGATGTGGTCAAAATACTCATTTGCCTAATAATTCTGCACGCAGTGTAATGCAGTTGTCTGCAGACTGTAAGATGGCCAATGATGCCATGATAGAGTAAATGGTGGTGAGTGGGAAACCTCAGGTGCATTTCTGACTTCCACTGACTTTATGAGATTTATGATCAATTTTGAGCAAAACTTAACCTCTGGGACTCTAAAATTATAACCATCCTTAAACTGCATTATGGAGCCTGTTGAGATTATCCCTCCACTTTCCACCATTTACACCAGGGTCGAGAACTGCAACAGATTATGCCCTTTTGCACTGCCCATGTCCTTCGAGGGCTCCTCATTGTTACCACCACACACTCCTTGGGTACTATATGGAACGTTCTCAGGACTCTAATTTTAGCAAATAAATTGCCAGATTGATGGACTGTTAGTGCTGGCTCAGTTTCAACCTGGACTGGTGGTTCAGAGCTAAATAACTACTTCAATACCAGACTCTGGGAACTTACTGGGCCGTTTGGATACTTTGTACTTTCAGGAGCAGATTTCCTCTTTTAAGCATTGGCTGACTCCTATTAATCTATTGATCATGGCAGGTCACTAAACCACAGGAATCTGACAATTGTTTCCTACTATCTACCATGTTTTGTCATTTTGGCAGCCATTATGTGGCTATCATTAAACTATTTTAAATCAAGTTCTTGTGAATACCGGATGGACGTAATTCTTTCACACTAAGCAATGTTTAAGTATGTTTCTCAATATACATGTGTGTAAAATGCACGGTGCATTGTCTTCTGTGCCTGGATTTGCTTTAGATGTGCATGCTGTCTAGCTGTTGCTTCTTTTGTTGCTTGTGAACTATATATATCTACACAAGACATTTTGATTGTCAAAAAAATGTATAATTTAAGTATGCAATTAAAATAATAGTGAATCGTAATAATAGTGTACAGATTTGTTCAAATAGCTTCATCGAAGTATTGATTGTGTTACAAAGTAGACCTTAGCAACCACACATAGATTTTAAAATAGGATACATTATCTTCAAAGTTAATAAATACTTTTCAGGGTGGTAATTTTCTTTCTCTACAAAATATCAATGAGACTGGAAGTAACAATTTTCTAGACAATTTATTTATCCACAAAATGCCCTTTTCTCTTTTCACTCTAGCACGTAGAAAATATATGTGCACTGCCTAAAGAGAAAGAGACTAGTGACAAGATGAAATATTACCTGAGGAAACAGCCCTGTGTGAACAGATGGTATGTAAATACTACAAACTATTTCACAGAAGAGCTAAAGCCGCTTCAATGCCAAAGCATTCAATGCAAAAAAAAAAAAACAGATACTGTAATATCGTAAAAAAAATGACACAGAGAAAAGTAAATCCTGCTTAGTCCCAGTATTGAACTGGTGAGTCATAACACTTAACCACAGACGAGTCAGAGAGATAAACCTGTTGTATTGCATTTGTCTCCAGGAAACAGATAAAAGCATAAATAAGTTGCAAATCTCTTTTTCAAGTGTTATAAGTTACAAAGTTGCACAAAATCACACCAAATATTTTCTGCAAACTATTGTAACTATCAGTTAGGTCCTGCAACCCGATTGATTATTTCTGCTTGTAATATAGCCACTAGCAGTAGCAGTAAATTAATATTTTTCATAAATGTAGAAATAGCAAAGTGTCAAGTCGGATCTCAATCATCTTATAGGTACAAGTGGTAAAGTGATATTTCTGATTTTTCTTTTCTTTTATATGGACATTTACAGCATTTACAACATATACATATATGTATATATATATAAATATATGTTTATTTATATGTATATATATATATTTAGTTTATTTTTATTTTTTAAATGTACTACCCTGTTAAAATAGCTCAATAAAATAAATGTTATGTATTGTTTTTAAGTAAATATATGGCAGTTTGCAGGTTATTTGATTTCCAAATCAATCATTTTCCACTTCTTTATATCTTTTTCCCAACGTTGAAAGTTGGCACCAACCTTCAACAGTTTATTGTTGCAAGTGAATAAAACCCTATTTTCTAAAAATATTTAGAGTTCCAAAAGGGTGAAAATTATATTTTTCCCAACTACTGTCTAATCTAATAGCAAACATATTACCACATACATCTTAATCACATACATCTTTGTCTTTAATATATTTGTATGCATGTTTTAGTGAATAATTAAATTGTTTTGTTAGTCTTTTTTATTTTGTCCCACTGTTGTACCAGTGTTATGCATTTTCACTAAATTTAGATTGTTTTATATTACAGTGAAATACAGGTCTGTGATGCAAGAACACTCCTTTAACTCTGCCTGTCTATTCTCAATCCAATCCTATGCTGTCCATGGTGCTGAAACACAAGTGGATTACTAGTTTGTTTATGTGGGAGAATGCTTTTAACCCCTTAAGGACAGAGCTTCAGAAGCTTGTCTTTCACTTAATGACAACGGCATTTTTTGAATTTTTTGCTATTTGCGTTCAACTGCAATTTGCATTTTACTAATTTATTGCACCGACACATATTATATACCGTTTTTTAAAGGACAGAAAGGGCTTTAATTTGATGTAACACATGTATATATAAATGCTTATTTATTATAAAAAAAATACAGAAATATGCAAAAAAATGAATTTTTGAGTTTTTTTTACAGTTTTTGCAATAATAATGTGTACATAATTAGTGCAGGTTAAGGAAAGTAATTAAAAATAAATTCATTTAGTTGTTCTGAATTACAGAATATATAATGTGTCTGGGATTTTCAGTTTTTTTTGGTAGTTACAGGTCACAAAGCACAAGGAGTAAAATAAACTTTTTATGTGGAGCGATTTTAGAATTTGGTATGTTTGTCTTGTAAGCCTAATAGCCATAAAAGAAAACAAAATTGCCACACAAAAGTATATATTTATATAAAGTAGACACCACAGGCTATTCACCTAAGGTTGTTTTGACACTTTCTACGTAGCCATTTTACCGCCAACCTCTGCTAAATATTGGAGTAAAATTGTGTTTTTTGGGGGTTTTCGCACACAAACTTATAACAAAGAACTTCTCATGTGTATTTTGTAAATTTGGTGTGTGCCATTCCTGTACAAAGTTTTATTATGTGTTCAGTTACTTCTGCTGAGTACAACGGTACCCCCATTGTATGTCTTTGGCACTATTTCGTGAAGCTACAGTGCCATATAGGAGACCTGTCCTTTTCAGTATTCACAGTAGAATTTTGAGAGACGGATTTAATGAGCCTATGCTTCCATTTGGGGTATTATAGTAGTTTGACTGTTCAAAAAAAACCCACAAAGGCCTACCATTTGTAAAAGTAGACACTCCAGGGTATCTCGTAAGGTGCATATTGTGCCTTAACATGCCCCCATTTTTTTACCATTACATGCCAAAGTATGTGGTAAAAAATAATTTTGTGCATATTTTACATACGGATTGCATTTTTGCTGGGCATTTTGTATATTTCATGTGTGCCACTAAGTTCAAACCCCCCAAATTATGCTCAGCTAAGTCTTCTGAGTAAAAGGACACCCCCATTGTATGTCTATGGCACTATTTTGTGAAGCTACAGTGCCATATAGGAGACCAAGCCATATCAGTTTTGACCGAACTTTGAATTTTGACGCCGGGCCTATGTGCAATTTCCAAGCATCTTTGCAGGTTTTAAATTCAAACTACCCCACAAAGGCCTACCATTTCTTAAAGTAGACACCCCAGGGTATTTCAAAAGGCATATTTTGAACCTTAGCGTGGGATAATTTTTCCGCTAGCTTGTACCAGGTGTAGTGGTAATAAGCGTTTTTTCTGCCTTTTTGACACACAAAGTGAGTTTGCACAGTATATTTTGCAAACCTTATGTGTACTACCACTGTATAATACTTCATATGTTGCTCAGCTATGTCTGCTGAGTACAAAAATACCCCCGTATGTACCTTTGCCAGGTATATGTGGACATCGGAGGGGCACATTTGGGACACAGCCATTCCATTTTTTTTCAAATTTTGAATTTTTACGCTGTGCCCATGTCCCATTTTAGAGTATTTTACCAGGCTATATAATCCAAATACCCCATAAAGCCATACCATTTCTTAAAGAAGACATCCCAGGGTATTTCAAAAGACATATTTTGAACCTTAGCGTGGGATCATTTTTCCGCTAGCTTGTACCAGGTGTAGTGGTAATAAGCGTTCTTTCTGCCTTTTTGACACACAAAGTGAGTTTGCACAGTATATTTTGCAAACCTTATGTGTACTACCACTGTATAATACTTCATATGTTGCTCAGCTATGTCTGCTGAGTACAAAAATACCCCCGTATGTACCTTTGCCAGGTATATGTGGACATCGGAGGGGCACATTTGGGACACAGCCATTCCATTTTTTTTCAAACTTTAAATTTTTACGCTGTGCCCATGTCCCATTTTAGAGTATTTTACCAGGCTATATAAACCAAATACCCCATAAAGCCATACCATTTCTTAAAGAAGACATCCCAGGGTATTTCAAAAGAACCAGAAAACAGGATGACGATAAACAAGCCGAGGTCAAAGGGTAGGAGAAAGTCACAGAGTCAGATTAACAAGCCAGAGAGTACGTAACCAGAAATCACAAGTATAGAATCAATACTATACAGCAAAGACCACAACAGGGCAGGGAGGAACAGGAAAGGTGAGTATAAATACCCTAGGTTAAATTCTGATTGGATAACTTCCAATCAGAATTAACAATCACACGTGGGAGATATCTAAGCCTCCCACTGTGATTGTGGTACTGTTGCTTTAACGCCGGGTCACTCACGTGACCCCGGTGTTTGCATAAATCAACGACCTTCCAGCGTGCAGCGTTATACATGCTGCCGCTGGGAGGCGTGACGGATGCGAGCGGTGAGCGGCGGAGAGGAGACGTCGCTCGCCGACAGGTAGGAGGAGGGGAGACCACGGGCGGCGATGGACTGAGGGTGAGTGCTGCGAGCTGCGAGCAGCCTCCCCTACTAGCCGCCCGCGGACCCCTGACATTCCTAAACTTTCGTAAAACTTTTTTTTACAGATTTAACATTTTTCTAAGCTTTTTTTTTTACGTTAACCCCTAACTAGCAGTAAGCAGCACTAACAGTAAATTCCCCATTTTCCCATAACTCCCACCCACCCCAGCTAGCAAAATATTTAATTATACAATATTTAAATTAGTTAATTAAATAAATTTAACCCCTGAGGGTTAAAAAATAAATAAAAGTTAATCGTCAGGGGTTAAAAAAAAAATTAGAACAGTATAATACTGTGATCTGTATTTTGATCACTGTAGGCAGTGATCGACTGGCAGGGAAGGGGTTAATTTTTATTTGGACTGGGTAAAGGGTTTATTTTTTTAAATTTTTTACTTAAAGTTATTAAAACTTTTTTTTTTACTTAATTTTTTAACTTTTTAAAGCGTATTTTTTTACTTTTTTTAACGTTAACCCCTAGTTAGCGTAATACTAAATCCCCCAATTCCCCACTAACTTCCACCCTCCCCAGCTAGCTAAATTTATAATTTTAAAATATTTAAATTAATTAATAAAATAAATTGAACCCCTGAGGGTTAAAAAAAAAAAAAGAATTAACCCTCACGGGTTAAAAAAAAAATCAGATCTTAGTAAAATGTAATCCCTGCCAATTGATCACTGTAGTCAGTGATCAATTGGCAGGGAAGGGGTTAATTTTTTATTAAAATGGGTAAAGGGGGGTGGGATTTTAATTTTACTATGTTTTCTTTCCACCAGGGGGCAGGATCACTGAAGATCCGTCTCCCTGCACTTCACACAGAACCAGGAAGTGCAGGGAGGCGGAGGTGAGTATACACAGCACATGTGCCCGCTCTGGCATGCTGTCAGAGCGGGCACATGTACTCTGACAGCCCGATCCGGTGCTCCCGGTCTGCCTCTAATGCAGAGGCAGACCGGAGCACCATTAACCCCGCGATCGCCGCGATTGCGGCGATCTGGGGTTAATTTTAACGGGTGACGGACGAGGTCCGTCACTCGTCATTAACGCATTCCCCTGAGTGACGGACCTCGTCCGTCACTCGTCGTTAAGGGGTTAAACAATGTATTAAATTTACATGGAGATTAATATAATTTGCTTCTGAAATACAAAAACAAAATGTGAAATTCTAGGACTTCACAGTAAATAAACAATATAGATTAGAACTTATTCTTGTAGTTCAGCGTAATAGATACAAACTCTGTTTTGGATTGTTAATTGAAAAAAATACAGTCACAGCCTTACTGGTAAAATGTTCAGCGTAGTAGGTTCAAGAAGAGCTTAAAGGGAAACTCCAGTGCCAGAAAAACGATCCGTTTTTCTGGCACTGGAGGGTCCCTCTCCCTCCCACCCACCAATCCCCGGTTACTGAAGGGGTAAAAACCCCTTCAGTCACTTACCTGGGACAGCGGCGATGTCCCTCGCCGCTGTCTCCGCCTCCGCGACGCTCCTCCTAGTGATTACGTCGGCCGGTGGGCGAGACTAATCTCGCTCACCGGCCGAGGAGACCTAATGCGCATGCGCGGAAATGCTGCGCATGCGCATTACGTCTCCCCATAGGAAAGCATTGAAAAATCATTTCAATGCTTTCCTATGGGGTTTTGAGCGACGCTGGAGGTCCTCACACAGCGTGAGGACGTCCAGCGACGCTCTAGCACAGGAAACCTGTGCTAGAAACAAGGAAGTGACCTCTAGTGGCTGTCTAATAGACAGCCACTAGAGGTGGAGTTAACCCTGCAATGTAAATATTGCAGTTTATTAAAAACTGCAATAATTACAGTTGCAGGGTTAAGGGTAGTGGGAGTTGGCACCCAGACCACTCCAATGAGCAGAAGTGGTCTGGGTGCCTGGAGTGTCCCTTTAAAAAGGTAATTCAAAGTTCCACAGAACCCATTTGTAGGTTAAACAACATGAGCCTGGACATGTGTGATTTGCATATATAATGCTATATATATTATAATTTTATGAAGATAGCCTTTCCACTCACCAGATAATGTTCTCCATACCTTCTAGGTAGTATCACCTCTGTTTTACAAGCACCAGGAAGTGAGCAGTAAATACACAGGCACACTCTTAGAGTGATGAAAGAGAAATGGCACATCAGCAATTCACCTTTCAGTATATTAAAAATCAAACATTGTCCACACAATATAAACAGCTGGATTGGATAACAGAAACTATTTATATAGCAAACCCCTACCTTATCCAGCCTTTCCAATTTTTGAAGAATACATAGTTCAAAAGATTACATTTATGAAATCTGACATTTTGATTTAAAAACTATTTGTCTACAATTAGGCTTTGCTTGATGTGAACCAGGATAATGCAGAGGAGATCTGCATTTCCACATTTTAGAATTGTGTATGAAACTGCAAAAGAGCAGAGCATTATTTTTTAATATGGTCATGATTTCTCAATATCCCTCAACAAATAAAATCATTGAAAACTCAATTTAAACTTGCTGGTAGATAAATTTCTCTTTTTGTGGTTTTGATACATATTAACAGTTTAATTGATACGCTTTTATGAAGAAGTGGGTTTTAATGATTTTTTTGAAGGAGTGGTGAATGGGTGAGCATCTAACGGAGGAGGGAAGTGAGTTCCACAGGAATGGTGCAGCCCTCGAGAAGTCTTCAGAGGTCAGAGGTGGGAGTACGGACAGAAGATAGGCGTAAGTCTTCAGCAGAGCGTGACATACTTGTGTATTAGTGAGGATAGATAGGCATTATGTAGAAATTTCAAAGCAAGAACCAGAATTTTAAATTGAGCCCTATATCTTACAGAAAGCCAATGTAGGGACTGACAGAAGGGTGAGGCGTAGGAGGTGCGGGCGGACAGGAAGATGAGCCTCGCTGCCGCATTCATTATGGACTGTAACGGCGCAAGCTGGGAGCATGTAAGACCACTGAGAAGTGGATTACAGTAGTCAAGGCGAGAAAGGAAAATGGAATGGACCAGCACCTTAGTCGCATCTGGCGTTAAGTAGTGTTGGATACGCACAATGTTTTTGAGATGGAAACAACAGGATTTGGCGATAGACTGAACATGAGGTGTGAAGGAGAGGTCGGTGTCAAAGAGAACACCTAGGCAGCGAGCCTGCATGGTGGAGCAGTTGGTAGTACCGTTGACTTGGAGGGAGACAGACACAGGAGTAGCAACACTTGAGGGAGGAAAGACTAGAATTTCAGTTTTGGTCAAGTTGAGTTTAAGGAAGTGGGCAGGCATCCAGTTAGAAATAGCAAAGAGGCAGTCAGAGACACTAGTCAAGAGGGACGGGGAGAGATCATGAGAGGACACGTAGATTTGCGTGTCATCTGCATAGAAATGATAATGGAAGCCAAAGGAGCTAATGAGTTCACCAAGGGAGGCAGTGTAGATAGAGAACATTAGGGGACCAAGGACTGAACCTTGGTCCCCTACTGAACACTGTTTTAGTGTTTTGTTAGAACAATTCTGGTATTTAACTGGAATTGTCACATATTGCTATTTGCACAGTTTTAAACAAATTAATAGATAGACAAATAAAATGCCTATCATATCTATTTTATTACCTATTATGTTTTCTTCTTTTGTAATTCTGAATGTTTTCCCATTCTCTAGTCTGTCCTAGTACAACCAGAGTATATGATGCAAATTAATTAAACCCTCATGGTGACATGCACATAGGTATAGTGAAGGTAAATGCGTGCATGTGGCACTTTAAAATATTGATAAGTGGATTACTGTCCTTATGAGCATGACCTGAGTATCATGTAGTAATTATGTCATGGACACAGATGTGTTGAGGAAATAAATTTATTATATACTTACTACCCCAGTAAGTAATTCAATAGCACTTATGATTGAAGTAAGAAATAGAGACAGTTCAATATTTCCCAATAGTCTCTATTAAAGAAGGACAGTCCCTACTTTGGGGCAAAATCCATCTGTCCCTGCTTTCTATACTGCTGTCCCTCTTTTCTATGAGCCCCATACTGTTGGTGTGTCTGTGTATAAGACAGAGCTCGACAGTGATAATACTCATGGTATTGTGTCTTTAAACTGCAATAATTTAGTTTTTGTTCTAAATTACATAATTTCATAAATTGTTGTTAGCAAGTCACCTAAAGCCCTGTACAATGCCACACCCTACCCAAAACCCTAAAATTAAAGTTCTTCTCTTTTACCTCTTGAAATGTTGGGAGGTTTGCAGTTTCTCTTCGAAGGGGCACTCAGGGTTGCCATACTAGTTGGTTAAATGTGTAAGCATATATGTCAAGAATCTAAGGCATAAAATTGGGTTAGTCTAAGGACGTGAGTCAATGACACCAATGTGCCAACGGTAATGCCTAAAATTGACAGTCCTGCTTGGAAAGAGGCAGGGCTCCACAAAGCAGAGGTGAGTCAGTCTGGTGTAACTATATGCCATGCTGGCTGGAAGCCTTTTTGGCTGGCCCATTTAGAGCAAACAATGAATGTGCTCACATTGTGCTTGCATGGGACAGTTTCCTCGTGTCTCCATGAGTGGGACACCAAGAAACCAACCCAAGACAGCAGGAGTACAAAATTGAGAATGGTCCCATCGGATCCTGGACTGTTTGTATTAATGTTATGTTTACGTTATAGTTAGGTAAGCTCTGAGTTGTTTTTTCGGTATTAATCTTTATTTGCAATAATAAATAATTAGTTTTGATTCAGAAATTCATAATATCTATTGCTCCCTCTTAACCTGTAATGTTTAAATTTATGCCCTACAAATACCGCTATACATGATGTCATGACTTGGCACCAGCTGCATTAACTATACACCTGCACTATTACCGCTGCACCTAAATCATTAACACCAAACTTGCAGTATTAAAACTGCACCCATAGCAATAACACTATGTGAGATAATGATCTCCAGATACTGTGCATTAAAGTGACATTGTCACAAATTGTGTCATCAATAAAAAAAACCTACCTAAATGGGTCTTTTCAGGACCTAATTCAGAGCTTCAGCTCATGTCAATTCCTAGCAAAATCCCCAATGCACATGTAAACATGTATTTGAATGCTTGCTATGCTTTAACTGACTCCAGAGCACCCATCCTATAAAATATATGCATTGGATCTCTTTATTATTTAATTCTTTTATGATCCATTTAAGAATGTAAATAGTGCTTCAACACAAAGAATCAACTTCAGTGTATCATATCATATACATCACACAGTAATCTAGCTTTATAAGAGATATGATCATCCTTTAAAAGCTATTCTACTGGGGGGTGGCTGCCAAACTGACTGCTCGCACACAGAGTGTGCGCTGTGAGTGAAACGCATCTTTATGTGATAAAATTAACTATTTACAAGCAATCACACATTCTAATATCTGGTAATCACTCACATAATTCTGCCTTACTCTAAGGTGTATTCGACACATGACGAATGACTTGACCTTGACCTTCAAAGGTGTGGAAGAGGCAGACAATCTCCCTGCTGGATATTCCGTGGAAAGTGTAAAAGCAGTAAAGGTTTCCTTTTCTCTCCTCTGCCAGAGGGGGTAATTCCTGCACCAACATGCAAGCTATAATTACCTATCATCAGTTGAACTGTAGCCTGGCGCCTGACTCTGTGGCACAAGCTTCACTACTCGAGAAAAGATAGCGGATGCCATACCTCTTACCACATCACGAGGTCTGGAGACAGCTCAATGCAATGTTTGCAGAATTGTGGCTGAAACTGAGTTGCAGACAAGGCAAAATGGCGGGGAAGAAGTGAATGCCCGCTGTACTAACCACCTCCCATGGCTGTGTGCCCCTTTGTCGGGCTAAAAGCCTGAAGGCAAAATGGAAGAAACTCCAGAAGGCAAAAAGGAAGAAACCCCAGCTTCCCAATTAAATTGTCCGGTGTCCCCATCCACAAACCCAGGCTGAGGGCCTTGTGGGGGAAGACCCCGGTGCTTGTTCTGCATCCTTGGAGGGTCTACCATATTGCCATCTTCTGGGACACTGTCTATACACAGAGCAGCGGGAATTGCGTAATGGCTCTTCTGGGTGCCTAGGCCGATGGTGTTGCGACCAGTGGATAACAAGGACTAGGCCTTATGGCAAGAATGGATTTGAGGTGAAACCTACAGATGAGGCCTGGTGCACTGAGGGAATAATGTTGTATTAGTATTGAGTTTGAAACCCCTAGTGTACACCTTGTTGTATGACCCTGTAATTCTGGGTTGGCAGTTCCTCCATCAGTGACAACTTTTGTATGGTACTTGCTACAGATATATATTTTTTTATTATTTGGAGTCTATGTTATATTCTAGCTGAGTAGCTGGGTAAAACCCTCTTGTTAACTTAGTATGTTATGTACTCATCTTTGTTCTGTCCTGTCTACTAAGTTGGCTTTATTTTCTTTAACAACAAACAAAAAAAAAAAGTGCAGCATATCTAGACTTCTTATGCTCATATTTTATTTTTATATTTCATGTCATCTGTGTTATGTCATTGCTCATTTTTGTACTTAACACTGCGCTACAAAAATAAAGAATGTAAAAAAAAAACCTATTCATCTATGCTGTTAATCCAAAAGAAATTAGTAGTGATTTCCAATTATGCCACCAAAAGGGAAAAATTCCTTCTTGACACCTTAACCCCTTAAGGACACATGACATGTGTGACATGTCATGATTCCCTTTTATTCCAGAAGTTTGGTCCTTAAGGGGTTAAAGGACCACTATAGGCACCCAGACCACTTCAGCTTAATGAAGTGGTCTGGGTGCCAGGTTCATCTAGGATTAACCCTGCCTGCTGTAAACATAGCAGTTTCAGAGAAACTGCTATGTTTACATATGAGTTAATCCAGCCTCTAGTGGCTGTCTCATTGACAGCCGCTAGAGGCGCTTCTGCGCTTCTCACTGCAATTTTCACAGTGAGAAGACGCCATCGTCCATAGGAAAGCATTGAGACTGGCTGAATGCGCGCATTCAGCCGATGACGGAAGAAGAGGGAGGAGATTCCCCAGTGCCGAGGGAGCCCGGCGCTGGAGAAAGGTGAGTGTTTAACTCCCTTCTTCCCCCTTCAACCTGGCGGGAGTGGGACCCTGAGAGTGGGGGCACCCTCAGGGCACTATAGCGCCAGGAAAACAAGTTTGTTTTCCTGGCACTATAGTGGTCATTTAATGGCAATCAGATTTCTCATATTTTATGTGTTTTATCAGTTATATAATTCATTAGTTCTGTACATAAAGAAAAACTTTAAGAACAGCGAAGCAATACCGCCAGAAGGAAACAAATATTTTTTTTTTTTTTTTTTTATAATTCTTTATTTTTTCCGTGCAATAGAGTTAACAGACAAGCCTGTGGTGCCACAATAGCAACTCAGGCGATTCATTGCTTATATTGACATGAAAGAGGTACGTTGCACATTTTTTTTTTTTAAAGAAACAGGTTATAAACATTTGGTCAACAGAGATAAGTCAAGCTTTGTTGTAGTTACGTTCAGAACATAGTGTTATTATATGATTATAGCAAGCTTGACTATATAGTGAGGTCGATAGAGTATTATTAAGCTCGTCGTCGCTTAACAGTGCTAATTTAGTAATAGTTCAGTGCCTAATAGGGTATGCTAACAACACTCTAACATATTATAGTAAGTGATATAAAATAAACAGTGCTTGATTTTAGAGTAAAGTAACAGTTGGCACATTCTGCAGTGGCATCCGGGTAGTTAATGCTGCTAGGGTTTGGGAGATATGGCTAAGGTCAGTGCTTCAACTTAGGGTAACACCTGAGGTTCACTGTAGCATTAGTCTAGTCAGTGTGGTATGATGCAGCAGGAAATCCTTACCGGATAATGACCGTTATATTAGCAGCTTGGGTGTATTATTTGCCAGATGTCCCTATACACTTATGCATTGCCTAATTACTAAGCGTATGTGTAGAGAGAGGCATGGGATTGCATAGATGTCTAAAATCTGAGCTTTGGAACGTTAGAGACAGGTGGTTTCTAGACATGAATTAACATGGTAACAGTGGAGACCGTCGGCTTCACATCTATACAATACTACAGTATGCGAGGCAGATATGTGTAAGGCCTAAACAGACTAAACAGAGTCATTGGAATTGTGTATAGTTGAGGGGTATTAAAATGACAGTAAGGTAATCCAATATTAAGGCATAACAAATTAAAACAGGAGGTTAAGGCACAACAATTTCAAATTCTTATAATGGGTTGTCTAATGAGGCTATACGACGGACAAAAACAAACAAGAGTCTTTTAAACCAAGGGTGAGTCCGCTGGGTAATGGAGGGTTAAGCGGTACAGGTGGTTTTAGTCCTCAAAGTAGACAGTTTGCACTGTGTTCTTTGTTCAGCCTACGCCAGTCGGGCCAAGTCCTAATGTCCCTTTAGAGTGTCTCTGGGTCCCCATTCGGGGTAGGTAGGTGGGTTGATGGGGTTGGTTGGTCGTACCTTGGTGTTGCTGCTAGGTTGCTCCCGATATAATGGTTGTGTGATACGGCCTCATATTTCCAGGGCCCCTGGATGCGGTGTCTCCATGCCAGGTCTCAGCTCCGGTGGTACCTATGGGGGTGTGCAGCCGCACGCGCCCCTGTGTCGCAGCGATGGCGGTCGGGAGCTGGGTCGTGTTGCGCCGGCCATTATTGTTCCAGTCTGGTGGGTATCTTTCTAGTGTGGCTTGCGTGGTTGTCCCGGCTTTGTGTGTTTGGAAATGGGAGCGTGCGTGCGAGAGACCTGGCGCTCTGTCTCTCTTTAAGGCTTGCTGGAACCTGTATAGCCGAACTGCCGCTCTGGAGGCTCGTGGTGTGCGCCTGTAGTGACTGCGGCGTGCCGCCGGTCGGATCCACGAGGCTACGATCGTTTCTGCCCTGTAGTAGGTTATGCCTCTGCTATGTAGCATGTCCCAAAGCCTTGTGCAGAGCCAGTCAAGGTTACTTAGTTGGGGAGAGGGTAGCTTGGGTGGTGCGACCCTCTGTTGGGGCCTGTGCTTGGCGGCCATTTTGGTAGGGCCTTGGTAGACTGCTGCCTCTGTGTGCCGTGGGGTTCGCTTGTCGTCTGTCCGCTTAGGTAGAGGCTGCCAGCAGGGACCGGGATATCCCCCACCGGTCCATAGGGGGGGGGGGTAGGTTGCAGTTGTGCCGCTTGTGGGCTCCGTCGCTGAGGAGATCGGCCGTCTCTCCCCGGCTCCAGCCCCAGTAGGCCGCGGCCTCATCTCCGTACTCCCGGCACCGGCGGGCCCCGGTGTAGTGGCTACCGGATCGGCGGTGCATCCCCGGCATGGGTGGTGCACTCTTATGGGTCGTTGTGCCATATTGCTGCTGCTTTTCCCCGTTGTTGGGCCCGTCCGGCAGGAGCTCGTGGCAGATGCGTCCGCTCGGCTTGGCGTCCAGGCTCCGCCCCCCAAATAATTTAACTCTATTTAACCAGCAATTAAAACCTGTGGTTACAATGACTCGAGAAATGACAAGCTACTAGGGCCAGAAGATACAGCTGGAATAAACTGCATATCTAATAACTGTATGTTTGTTTTTCGTGATCAGCAGGAATAACTATAATTAAGTAAGGTTGTCGACAGCTCTATGAATTATATAAACTGCTAGACAATAGCATAATATATACAGCTCAAAATGCAATTGCATACTGAAACTTCAATCAATATACTTTTTAGCAAGAACCAAATGTAATTGGAAAACAGAGAACTTTTCATTAAAATAAAACATAGGTTAAATCATTGCTATAAATCATAAATAAAATGGATTGATCTTGTAGGGAAATATTTTACCTAGTGTGAAATAAAGGCAGAGATTCATCTGTCAGCGTTATTAGTCACCATCATATACATATTTATAAGGCTTCTCAGTAAAATACACAGTATTCTATTTTCAAAACTTTTTGGACTAAAAAACATTATGTTTTGTAACTCCTTCATGACAAGGTTGTAGGTAAATCCTATGATAATAGAATCTCATCTGTCATAAAGAAGATAAAGTAACCCCTCTACTAAGTGTCATATGAGGTTGTTTTTTTTCACATAAATGAGTTTCAAAAAAAAGCATCTGAGGGGGCGGGGCCTGACCGGGGAGCTGAGCAGACACGCTTTCTGTGAGCTCTCGAGCCTGGGCCCGATTTTCAGCGGCAAACGGGGGAATACTCACCCGAATTGGTCCTTCAACCCACCGCAACTGGCACTGTGAAAGCAGGGGTACAGAAGGACACCTCGCAAGCCTACAAACACGCTGGGAATCCGGACCAGGAACTTGGGGCCTACAACGCATGGTGGATGGGAGAGACGGCCGCTCTCCCGATCCTCCAAAACAAGCGGCACCCGAAGCATCGGGATTTCCAACCCCCCCCCCCCCCAAGGCCCAGAGGGGGTTATCCTGGTCCACACAAGCGTGTACCTTAAGCCTAAACCGAATGCAATGGTTGAAGACAGCCAAAAGCGTGAAACACAAAGTCGAGCGGACGCTCCTAAAATGGCAACCTCAGGCCAAACTACAGAGCATGCCTCCACCCAGCCTCTACACGAGTGCCTAGATGTACTGCTCAACCGGTTCTGGGAGATGCTGGACAGGCGGCTGGCACATCAAACCTCTAAACATAAAGAAGAGGTGAGGCAGTCCCAAGCTGTAAGGCAGAGCGGGCAGACCCCGGGAACAGCCGCCGCACACCGACGGGCGGAACACCCACCCAGGCAGGGGAACATTAGGAGACTCCCTCCTATCCACCGACCACATCGCAGCATAGCCGCCCGCCGCTGGCGGCGGATGACCACCAGGACCCTCCACAGCGCCCATCATGGGAAAGACCCGGCCCCGAGAGGCAACCGAGTCTGTGGCCACACGGTGCCAACCCTACACGATGCCCGGAAAAAAGGGAGAAGCCCCCTGCAGCAACCACTTCCACTCCTCGCTGACCCACCTGCAAACGCTACTGGTAAGCCCACCCAGAGGGAGCTTGTGCGGCTTACGCTTACCCAGTCTCACATGCAGCGCCACCAGAATGGGCGTAGGGTGAGGTAACCCGCAGGCCGCGGCCCGCAACCAACAATCCAGCCCGCAACGCAGAGACTAAATTTTTGACCAAACGAAACATAGACTCTAAAGCATGCCACCTACCATGGTAAACTGACCCAGCCATAAGCAACACATACCTCATCCCTACCAAGGGAGCACACTCACCTGGCAGCACCGCACGATAGACTTCACATATGTATACTCACTGCATTTATGTTATTAGGCTGAGCTGGAAAGTTAGGCTATTGCTCTACCACATTACACTACAAGATACACTGTTCCTCATGTTACATGCCTGTTATAACCTTGCTTGGATAATACTATTGAAAAGCTATCTTCTTGTATTTTATTTTATCTTTATTCTTGCTTCATTGTCTCTCAACATACAAGTACACACACGCAGACCTAGCCTTCATGTCCTAATACATAAAAATTGCGCATTATGCTCTCAAAGATGTATAGGCTCCATGTCAGACCTAGGTTATAGCAACCGAGCTACCAACCGACGCTAGCCTATTATACTTAATGTTGATAGAGTTTCAATCTATAAAATGCCTAAATAGCTTGATTTAAGCCTGTTCATAAATAGAAAAATAGTGCATTGTACTACCATACCCTAATGCTTTCCATGTTATACACTCTTTGTTTTGAACTATGCATGTGGATTGCCTTTGGGGTACCACGTGCCTGTATGTTACCCTCATTTGCACTGCAAAAATAAAGAATTAAAAAAAAAAATAGCATCTGAGTAACAATATTGCCATAGAACACCAAAGTAAAATAAGCTATATTTACCACTGGACAACATGAATGTCTGTCAGAGTGAAAGTGCCTACTATTGAATTAGTTCAGTTTTCAAACACATAGAAAATTACTCATTAATATATAAAATCACTGAGAAAATGTTACGCCAGCAGCTAATAACTAGCTGAGGTTTTTAAAGCTACAAATCTTTTCAAATAATTTTTGTATTTTGTGATTTGTTTTTACAGTTGCGACTGATTAGTTCATTGCCAGGCCTGGACTGGCCATTGGGCACACTGGGCAAATGCCTGGTGGGCAGCAATGGCATGGGCCGAGGCCGGCAGGAGAGGTCACAGGATCTCCCTGGCCGGTCCATGCAGGGCCTGCGCTATGTGAGCGCTGGCCCTGCTGTGGTACATGACAGGCCTGTGGGGAGGGAGAGAACCCGGAGGAGCTCTATCTTGCAGCTCCGCCCAGTTCCTCTTGCAAGATCCGGAGAATTGCCATGGAAATGCTCTGGGTCTCGCGAGAGTAAACTCTAGCCCCGCAGGCTAGACACTTGGACCACCAGGTATTGGAGCACGGTCCCCCCTCCCAGGCTATAGATAAGAAGGGAGGGAGGATACAGTCAATGCTTGTTTATTTTATTTTTTTTAATTAATATATATTGACAATAATCTCCCCCAACACACAAGCCCTCCAAACATATTCACACACCAGCACCCCCACACACACATACTGCACCAATGACACTCACAACACCCTCACTCAAACACACAGAGCTCCCTCACCCACACACACACTGCACCTCTGACACGCACAGCACCTTCACTCACACACTGCACCCTCACTGTCAGGGTACCTGCGGTCTCTACCTCCGAAAGAGGTAGAGACTTAGCTGTTCCTCCATCCAGACGGCCTGATGGCTCCCTTCCCCAAGGTCTATCCGGTCATGCAAGGCCGGCCGCGAGGGAGTGACTGCCTTTTACAGCATCTAGGCAGGAAGTTGTCATCAGGACACTCCTCCGGAACGACCTGTCACTCAATTGCTGCAGGACCAATCAGGACGCCTCGGAGGCGTGGTTACTGCTCTGAACAGGGTATTTAACAGAGCTTTGTTCATTAGCTCATTGCCCTGTCGTGGTTCTAGCTTGTTCTAGTCACTCAGTGCTTGTGTATTCTATTATCCCTTTTGGTTTTGACCCGGCTTGTTTACCTTACTCTGCTTATCTCTGTTACCCTTGATTCGGCTTGTCTCTCGCTTACCTGTCTTCTGTTACCCTCGACCTCGGCTTGTCTTTGACCATTCTATACTGTACTACTTACGTTAGTCCGGCCATTCTAAGGTCCGGTATACGTATCTGGCTACTGTTTGTACTCTGCGTGTTGGATCCCTGTCCCGATCCTGACATTACGACAGGGCCAATGGATCCTGCAAGTACAAACAGTCAGCTTGCTTCTCCTGATCCTAGGTTTGAAGCCATGGATCACAGAATGGATCAGATGGCGCTTGCGCTACAGGCTCTATTATCTCGTGCCAATAACCCACCAGAGGAGATACGTAATACCCCTGTTTCTCCTGTCGGTTCAGGTCTAGAGGTAGCCACAGTGGGTGCTTCTTCTCGCATTACCCCCCCAGTACGCTATGGTGGGGCTCCTGAGAAGTGTCGTGGTTTCTTAAACCAAATTAGTATCCATTTTGAATTGCAACCTCGCTCTTATCCTACAGATAGGGCAAAGGTAGGATTTATTATCACCCTACTTATTGAGAAAGCTCTGAGATGGGCCAACCCATTATGGGAGAACGATAACCCATTAGTTTATAACTATAACGCCTTTGTAGCTGCTTTTAGAAGAACATTTGACCCTCCAGGTAGAAAGGTTAATGCAGCCAGATTACTGTTGCGTCTGAAACAGGAGAACCGAACACTGGTGGATTATGCACTAGAGTTCAGGTCTCTGGCGTCAGAGGTCAAGTGGAATGAGCAGGCGTATATGGATGTATTTTTGAATGGCTTATCTGAAGTAATCCTTGATGAGGTTGCTACCAGAGAACTCCCTGAGAATTTAGAGGATTTAATTTCGTTCATCTCTCGTATAGATGAACGTTTAAGAGAGAGACAGAACACTCGAGAGAGGAACCGGAGACCTTCTTTTAGGTTAGCCCCCGCTTTTCCAAGTCCTGACTCCACGGTATCTTTGCTTCCTGAACCTATGCAGATAGGGTATACCCGCCTCTCTGAGGAGGAAAGACAGTACAGGAGAAGAGAGGGTTTGTGTATGTATTGTGGAGCTAAGGGTCATTTACTCTCAAACTGTTCTAACCGCCCGGGAAACGCTCGCACCTAAGTCTCTCTAGAGGACAGGCCTTGGGTGTTTCTATTTTGTCCTCTACTCCTAATTATAAAGATCACAGGCTTCTGCTACCAGTTTCCTTAACTTGCGGGAGGGAAGTAGTAAGGGCTATGGCGTTGATAGATTCCGGTGCTGCTGAGAATTTTATCGACCAAGCCTTTGCTAGTAAAAACAATTTCCCATCCCAGCTAAGGGAGACACCCTTGGCCGTTGAGGCCATAGATGGTAGACCACTACTAGACCCTGTTATCTTTCGTGAGACCATACCCATTGAGTTAAATGTTGGTATCCTACACGTGGAGAATTTATCTCTTCTGCTCATTTCGTCTCCTTCCGTTCCCATAGTTCTGGGGTACCCATGGTTGAAAGAACATAACCCTATTATTGATTGGGAGTTAGGGGAGATACTCTCGTGGGGTCAGGGCTGCCAGGATCGGTGTTTGTGCAAGGTTTCTCCATTAGCTAATATTAACATACAGGAGAATCCTACTCAGTCCACAGAAAGACAAATACCAGACCTTTACCTAGACTTAAGGGCAGTGTTTGACAAGAAGAATGCCGATTCTTTGCCGCCACACAGGTCATTTGACTGTAAAATTAAGCTTCTACCCGGGACTATGCCTCCGAGGGGCCATGTATATCCTTTGTCTGTTCAGGAAAACTCGGTTCTAGAGGAGTATATTCAGGAGAATTTAGAAAAGGGATTCATCAGGAGGTCTTCTTCTCCGGCCGGGGCGGGGTTCTTTTTCATTAAAAAGAAAGATGGCACGCTGAGACCTTGTATCGATTACCGAGGCTTGAATAAAATAACTGTCAGAAATGCCTATCCCATCCCACTGATTACCGAGTTATTTGATCGTCTTAAGGGCTCCAAAATCTTCACCAAGTTAGATCTCAGAGGGGCTTACAATTTGGTGAGAATCCAGCAAGGTCACGAGTGGATGACGGCATTCAATACTCGGTATGGCCATTACGAATACACTGTTATGCCATTTGGACTATGCAATGCTCCTGCAGTATTTCAAGAGTTGATTAATGAGGTACTTAGGGAGTTTCAGCATGATTGTGTTATTGTTTACCTGGACGACATACTAATACACTCTAAGGAGATTGAGACTCACCATAGACAGGTCAGAAAGGTGTTACACAAACTTCTGCAACATGGTCTATACTGCAAATTGGAGAAGTGCAGTTTTGATCAGTCTCAGGTAGACTTTCTTGGGTACGTGATTTCTGGGGAAGGTTTTAAAATGGATCCTGGTAAACTCCAATCTATTTTAGACTGGCCTTTGCCCAAAGGACTCAAGGCTATCCAAAGGTTTATTGTTTTTTCCAACTACTATAGGCGCTTCATTAAGGGTTACTCCTCTATCATTGTGCCTATTACCAATATGACGAAACAAGGGGCTGATACTAAGTTCTGGTCTGAGGAAGCTCTTGGTGCTTTTAAGACTCTCAAGGAACTTTTTGCCTCAGCTCCCATTCTAGTTCATCCTGATACGACTCTGCCTTTCTTGCTCGAGGTCGATGCTTCTGAGACAGGAGTTGGGGCTGTTCTGTCTCAAAGGTTAGGGGTGGATAAACCGTTACACCCTTGTGGTTTGTTCTCTAAAAAAAATTCTGGGCCTGAGAGCAGATATGACATCGGGGAGAGGGAACTGTTAGCGGTCATTAAGGCTTTAAAGGAGTGGAGACATTTACTGGAAGGGACACTACACCCTGTTACTATCCTAACGGATCATAAGAACTTGTCTTATATTGGGGAGGCTAAGCGCTTGTCCGCCAGGCAGGCTCGCTGGGCTTTGTTCCTCACTCACTTTAATTATGTACTCACGTATAGACCTGGTTCTAAGAACTCTAAAGCCGATGCTTTGTCTCGTCAATATGAACCATCCACTATAACTGAACCACTTCTGTCCTCCATAGTTCCTAAGGGGAATATCATCGCGAACACGAATCTCAGGATTCACTCTCCATTGCTTTCTGAGATCATGAAGTTTCAGCATTTGGCACCCAAACAGACTCCTGGGGATCGACACTTCGTTCCTGCCGCTCTCCAACTGGAGGTGCTACGCTGTCTCCATAACAGCAAGGTGGCTGGGCATCCTGGCATCCGCAAGACTTATGCGCTGGTCTCTAAAGATTTTTGGTGGCCTGACTTACGCAAGGATATTAAAGAATTCATCGGGGCATGTGAAGTTTGTACCAAGACTAAGCTACCCCATTCGCTTCCATGCGGATTTCTGCACCCTTTAGAGGTTCCTGAAAAGCCTTGGTCCTGTCTGGCAATGGACTTCATTGTTGATTTGCCTATCTCTAAAAAGCAGACTGTCATCCTCACTGTGGTAGACAGATTTACTAAAATGGCTCACTTCATTCCCTTACCTAAACTCCCATCTTCGCCCGAATTAGCGGAGATATTCGCCAGGGAGATTTTCCGTTTGCATGGGATACCTTCCCAAATTGTCTCTGACAGAGGCTCCCAATTTGTTTCCCGTTTTTGGAGATCATTCTGCTCCCAACTAGGCATCAAATTGAATTTCTCCTCTGCCTATCATCCTCAGTCCAATGGAGCTGCTGAACGCACTAACCAAAAAGTTGAACAATATTTACGTTGTTTCGTTTCAGAACACCAGGACGATTGGGTCGGTTTGATTCCTTGGGCGGAGTTTGCACATAACAATCTCATTTGTGATTCTACACATTCTAGCCCTTTTTTCTTGAATTATGGCTTTCATCCTTCCATCCTTCCTTCGGAGTCTTCTTCTCAAGGGATACCATCGGTGGATGTTCATGTTGCCAATTTAAGAGAGTTGTGGGATCAAACTCGACAAATCCTTCTGCACAATTCTATGCTGGTTAAAAAACACGCTGACAAACGTAGAAGGACAGCACCGGTGTTTGTTCCAGGCGATAGAGTATGGTTAAGTACTAGAAACATTCGGTTAAAAGTGCCGTCCATGAAGTTTGCTCCTCGATATATTGGACCTTACAGGGTACTGTCTCAAATTAACCCAGTTGCGTATCGTTTAGCGTTGCCTAATGCCTTACGCATTCCTAATTCATTTCATGTTTCCTTGCTAAAACCATTAATATGTAACAGGTTCTCCTCTACGATCGCCCCTCCCCGCTCAGTTCAGGTGGAGGGTCAGGAGGAGTATGAGGTCAATTCCATCGTTGATTCTCGAATCTCCCGGGGGAAACTGCAATATCTGGTCGATTGGAAGGGTTATGGTCCTGAGGAGAGAAGTTGGGTACCTCAGGAGGAGGTGCATGCTCCCCGTCTCCGCAGGGCGTTTCACTTTCGATTCCCTTCTCGCCCTGGTGTATTCCGCCCGGTGGGCGTATCTGAGGGGGGGGTACTGTCAGGGTACCTGCGGTCTCTACCTCCGAAAGAGGTAGAGACTTAGCTGTTCCTCCATCCAGACGGCCTGATGGCTCCCTTCCCCAAGGTCTATCCGGTCATGCAAGGCCGGCCGCGAGGGAGTGACTGCCTTTTACAGCATCTAGGCAGGAAGTTGTCATCAGGACACTCCTCCGGAACGACCTGTCACTCAATTGCTGCAGGACCAATCAGGACGCCTCAGAGGCGTGGTTACTGCTCTGAACAGGGTATTTAACAGAGCTTCGTTCATTAGCTCATTGCCCTGTCGTGGTTCTAGCTTGTTCTAGTCACTCAGTGCTTGTGTATTCTATTATCCCTTTTGGTTTTGACCCGGCTTGTTTACCTTACTCTGCTTATCTCTGTTACCCTTGATTCGGCTTGTCTCTCGCTTACCTGTCTTCTGTTACCCTCGACCTCGGCTTGTCTTTGACCATTCTATACTGTACTACTTACGTTAGTCCGGCCATTCTAAGGTCCGGTATACGTATCTGGCTACTGTTTGTACTCTGCGTGTTGGATCCCTGTCCCGATCCTGACACTCACTTACACACAGCACCCTCACACAAACACAACACCTCTCATGCACACACAGCACATACAGCATCCCTCACACACACAGCACCCTCACACACACACACACAGCACCATCACTCACACACACACACAGCACCATCACTCACACACACACACAGCACCATCACTCACACACAGCACCCTCAATCAAACACACAGCACCCACACACACACACAGCACCCTCCCTCACACACTCAGCATGCTCACTCACACACACAGCACCCTCACTCACGCACACACATAAACACACACAGCATCTCCCACACGCACTGCACCCCTGACACTTACAGCACCCTCTCTCACACGCAGCACCCTCACACATACTACACACTCATACACATGCCATTACACACACACTGCACCCCTTTACCCTTACACACAGCACCCTAGAATTGTAGAATTGCTAGAAATGGCTCATGCAGTGTGACTCTATGGCACAGTTTAAAGGACTCTTTAGAAGTTAATTTGACCAAGAACCTGTTAAACATGCATTCATTTAACATCACAAAGTTCTGACCAGAACTTCAAAAGGAGTTGGTAAGATGGTCTTAACTCGAGTTATCCTGATTGGGGAGGATAGCTGCTATCAAAATGAATATCCTCCCTAAAGTCCTATATTTTATAAGATCTATCTAAAAAATAAAATACTATTATGCAGCCAATGCGGCAGCTGCTATTAAATTTAACTTTAAGATTCACATAAACCAAGATCGTTAGAGATGGAAACAAAAAAATTACACCCATACTCTATTAAATAATTAATTTGGCTCCCTATTAGTAAAGACCTAAATTATCTACAATGTTTCCATTAATGAATATCTAATTAAAAGCTTGGGATGTACTGTTTAAAACTTTAAAACCCAACTTGTCTTGGTCAAGAGCTATGCCTCTTTCTATTCTAAATCATTACTATCCACAAATAGATTTGATTGATTGGTCCAAATTCATACACAATATTGATAGTTTTTTCAACAATGATTTGCTAATGTCGCTTGAAAATTTAAAAATTAAATATAATTTGGATGACAGTTAGGCCCCCACAATCACTGAGATCCTAAAATAGCAATTTGACATTCCAAATCCTGACCACAAATTTGAAAAACTAAAAATTACGAACCTTGAAAAAGTGTTTTTATTTCACCCAAATCACACAGTGTTCCAACCACATAGCAAATCACAAGAAAATTACCTGGCCCCTTCAAGACTTCATAAAATGAATGCAAAATATTCAGATAGGTGTTGGAGGGGTTGTGGAGGCTTTGGTACTTTTTCACATATATGGTGGCATTGTGCACGAATTACAGTTCTGGCAGGGAATACATTCACTGTTAAAAAGACAGATTTGTCAATTATATAGTTTTCTCCAGAGAAGGGTTTATTAACAAATCTCCCTAAGACATCAAGTAAGTTAGACAGAATCATGGTAGGCCACATTCTTATTGATGCCACGTTGATCATACCTTGTTATTGGAAGTCTACTACTTTACCATCAATTAAGGAAACACAAATTTTAGTGCTTGATAACACAAGGTATGAACTGGCGTTGCGGCAACCCTTATCTCAAAAAGAGAATTTGCGGTTGAGGGAGCCAGCGCCAGAGAAAGCAAGAAGCACATTACCACAGCTCCGTCTGCTAAACCCGCAATTGACCAAAATCGGACACTAAAACGGCATATTGCCCGACTCTAAACAGCTCCACGGGGGCCTTAAGACATGGGGAAGAAAACCAAGAAGTCTCGAGCAGACCCCGGCCCAGGTTCCCAGGATATTGGGACTTACATGCGCACGGCCATGTGGCCAGACTTCCCAAAGATGGCGCGAGCTGAGGCCTACTCCTCTCACCCGTCGGACGACGATGGCCTGGTGATCGACTTACCTGCTCCGGCTCGGACGAAGCCCATGGCACACATGGAACTGGGGGACACTGCCCCGGCCACAGAAGCCGACATAAAGGCCCTGATGAAGGACATCCAAGCTATGTTCCAGGCTGACATGGCGCAGGTACGAGGGGAGGTCTCCACGCTTACCAGCAAGGTGAACGCGGTAGAAGTAACTGTCCAAAATATTGGAGCGGCACAAATGACCGCAGATAATGCCTTGCATTCCCTGCAGCAGCAATGTACCTCACTATCGGCACAAGTAGCCAACATGGAGGACAGGTCTAAAGCACGTAACCTGAGAATCCGGGGAATCCACGAAAACATCACTGAGGCTGAGCTGCTGCCTCATTACTGCAGACAGCTTATAGCCACCCTCCTCTTGCAAAACAAGTAAAACAGCTGGGAATTGACTCCTGCTTTCGCCTATCCAAAGCCAGCAAAGCACCAAAAGAAGCCCTGAGTGATGTCTTAATAAAATTTGTGAGAGACTCTGACCGAGGGGTGATCATGGGGGCGGCTAGAGGCTCTCCAACAATCCCCTTTGAAAGGGCTCACCTGGCATTCTTTAGGGATTACTCCAGACACACACTTACATGGCGGAGATCTTTCAAACAAATTACGCAGCAGCTCCGGGACAATTCCATACCGTACAGGTGGGGACCCCATCGCCTGTTGGCGGAGAAAGGAGGCAAGATGCACCCTCTTTTTCATGTATCGGATGCTCTGGTGCTTTCCTCGAAGCTCTCCAGGTGCCGACTACAGCTCCACAAGCAGCGCAAAGCCCAACGTGGAATATGGCCAACATTAGACCTTTCGTACCAAGGGGACTTGAACCGAACACCTCCGAACATCCTGCCTGAAGTTGACGGCAGTTGCTCAACCGGGACTCTGTGTTCACACCTTACTGTTCAGTTTTTATTAATTTGTATCTATGGTCACACTGCCGTGATGTCCACTCAGTTTAAGTTTGCATTTACTTTATGTGTTTTATAATTTGTACATACCTTCCAACAGGCTCTGTAAGCGCACAGTCAGACACCTAGCCTACAATGCACCCCTCCCCTCCTATAACATTTAACGGGTCGTGCAAAGCTCCCATTCCCGTTGGTACAAGCCATAACTAGCACGCCCTGAGACAGACTTAATACGGCCTGCTCTTATACCAACTATCATGACACACGCCTTAGGTCACTGACCGCTCCTCAGGCTGAGCTACACCTCTTAAGCACAAGCGCCTTCGGTAACTATTCAACAAGCCCTATATCGCCCGAAATCAGGGCGCATCCCGCTCTTACCAAGCACCCTCCAGTCCTAGTAAAACATGCCATAGCGCAGACATGAGGGAACCTAGCAAACAAATTCATATACACACACAAAAAAAGGGTTAACATGATGCATATGTTGTTGTACTATATACTGAAACTGTACTATTGTCTGTTCAACGTCTCTTTAACTTCAATTGAAAAGCTTTGTATTTAAATAACCGCAAAAATAAAGAATTTTTTTTAAAAAAAGAAGAGAATTTGCAGTTTCAATAGGACGCCTGGGAAAATTATATAAGTAAAGAGTTTCTCCATCCCCTCCCTTTTTTAATATAATTTTTATTAATGTATTATCTTTATTTTGTCACCTTCCCTTCTTATTTCTTATTGTTTCTATTGTTAAATGTTGACTTCTTTATATATCAAATTAATAAGAATTTTTTTTTTTTTTTTTTAATACTGTTTCATAAAAATAGTTTGAAAAGAAGTGTGAGGACTTTAACAGTTATTGTCAGTCCGCAGACAAAATATGGCCCTACAATTAGTACAAATGAGAAGAAAAAGGTCCAGGCACTCCAAAACCCAATAAGGCACATTTATTTGGAACCAAGTGAAACTTGCAATGTTTTGGCCCTACAATTGGTCTTTGTCAAGCTTGACAAATACCCGTTGTAGGGTCAACGCGTTGTTAGATTTGCTTTCTTCCAAAGAAATTTGGAGCTTGTGCTAGCCCCAGGCCTGCTTGCACACTTTTTTGCTCATATAAATGAATGCAGTTCCTTATCTTTTTGTTGGTATATATCTGCAAATAGTACAGTCTGTTGGGGTATTTATATTCACAGTCCGTCTTAATTTGCTATGACACTTTTACATTTAAACATAGAACATGTGATGGCAGATAAGAACCATTCAGCCCATCTAGTCTGCCCAATTTTCTAAATACTTTAATTTGTCCCTGGCCTTATCTTAAGTCTAGAATAGCCTTATGCCTCTCCCATGCATGCTTAAACTCCCTTGCTGTGTTAACCTCTACCCCTTCAGCTGGAAGACTATTCCATGCTTCCACTACCCTCTCTGTAAAGTAATACTTCCTGAAATTATTTTTAAACCTTAGCCCCCCTAATGTAAGAGGGGCAAAGGTTTAATTATATTCAGAATGTTCAAACCGTTACAGGCATCCATTAAACACATTCTAGTGGCCTTCTTTGCTCTCTGGATGTCTCTTGTGTTTGATATCAATTAGGTTACTCATTACAGACCTCACAGTGTTAAATTTGACAGCATTGGTACAGTATGATGTGGGATAACATTGGGACAGTAGGAGATGGCTCAGTGAGTAGTATATGAACTCTAGGACTCATGGGAAATTAAATATTGTTGGGAATCCATTGTGATAGCAAGAGGACAATTTTTAAAAGACTGATCCAAAATTCAGTAGGCATTTGATTCACCTAACGTTTGATACTTGCAGGACCCAATGAAAAAAATATAAATATTTTTCCAACGAGGATATGGGCATGAGAATATGGAGTTTGGGCACCTTCATTCTGAGTGACGTAAAATACCAGGTAATCTTTTGTGCACAAACGATAAAAGAATATATGTTTGCAGAAATATATTTACAATTTTTTTGTTATTTTCTTCACAAAATGGCTCTTGGTGTAATTTGTTTGATAACTGTACCTTTTTTGTATCCCATTTGCTAAGATAGGAAACATTTCTCAACTAAGCGAGAAAGCAATGAGGCTTTTAATAACAAGTGTTTGCTTATTTTGAGTCTACAAGAAAATCCGAGAGGCTTCCAAATGAACACTGGGGAATGTTTCCTTTATAAAATCTAAAAGACAGATAGACAGATAGATGATTGATAGATCTGTCTATCTGTCTGTCTGCCTAACTATTTATTTATCTATAGATATATAATTTTTACTTAATTTTAATTTTTTCTCACTGGAATTTCCTTGTGGAAGAATAAGCATCTCTAGAACTAATAAATCAGTGATATTGGTTTTCATCCAGACAAATATTACTCTCCAGATGGTAATAAATTATAGATGTCACACTATGTACAATCTGAAAAGTTATTAACAAAGTACAAACTTTTTTATTATTAATTTCAAACATCTTGACTGTAAACATATTCATGTTTCCTACTTAATAAAGTTGCTTCTAGTTATTTTTAAACTCTGAAATGTATTTCTGCCATCTGTCATGATCACATCGATAAAGATAGCTTTATTATGACATAGATATTTATTTGGTGCAGAATTAATTAATATAGACATGGTTGGCGTCCGATGTGGGCGTTTTACTTGTCCTAAGTTTGATAGTTTCATTTTTTGCTAATTTTCTACAGTGCCAAAATAAAAAAAAATAAAAAATTCTAAAATATACGCCAACATTTTTACATATCAATGTTAACATCATATGTTTAAAGGAACAATATAGTATTAGGAATACAGGAGGTAGAGAGGAGAATTGGGGACCTAATGCGCATGCAAGCTGAGTGCCATGCGTTTCTTCAAATTTGAATCAATGCTTTTCTTTAGGGGCTTCTGTGTAACATTACTGTGTTTTAATCAGTTAGTGCAGCTAAAGTGCCTTTAGAGGCTGTCATACTGACAATCACTTGAGGTGGATTTAATTCTGGAATGTAAACATTGCAGTTTATAAAAAAAAAAAAACTGCAGTGATTTACATAGCAAGGTTAACCCTTGCCAGACATTAGGGTATGCTGTGACGTCCTTCAAAAGGAGGGCTTTAATACCATTCAGGTGGCATAGCACGCGTTAATGATTGGGCCCTTTCTCCGGCCTACATACTTACCCTCTGCGGCAATCGGGGGATCCTGCCTGATAACCAAGTTCACATGACTCAGATCGGCTTGTTTGGCAGGTTTCTCTATGGGGAATGTTCTGTGCTTCCATGTAGACCGTGGAGATTTTGAACACCAGTGCTGCATACTGTGCATCACTGACACAGGAAGTACCTCTACTGGTCATATGATTGACTGCCACTAGAGGTGTAACTAGCCAGGAATGTAAACACTGCCTCTTTGCTGAAAAGACAGTGTTTACAGTGCTAAAGCTATCTTAATGTCTCACTAAGCTGTAGTTGTTCTGGTGCCTCTAGTGTCCCTTTAATATATGTATCATTTAAAAAAACACTTGGAATGAAATTATATATATATATATATATATATATATATATATATATATATATATATAAAAAACAAATGATCTTGCACTCCACCTGATCAGTAGTCCAATGCCCGGTGCTTGTCAGCCAAAATACAACGAAAGTTCCAAAGATAGCACTCCAGGGACTTGATAAAATTTAACTTTTATTTACTTCACTAAAACATCAAAGGTGTCAACGTTTCAGCTTGATCCCCTCAAGCTTTCGTCAGGACATCCTTGTCCTGACGAAAGCTTGAGGGGATCAAGCTGAAACGTTGACACCTTTGATGTTTTAGTGAAGTAAATAAAAGTTAAATTTTATCAAGTCCCTGGAGTGCTATCTTTGGAACTTTCGTTATATATATATATATATATATATAGGAATGAATGGAGGTGGCGCCAAAAGAGTAAAAACAATATATATATATATATTTCCTACCTGTTCTATGTTAAATGTTGTAAATATTGTGTATTAATATTGTGTTTGTATTTTATTGTACCCAGCAGAACAAATCAATTTTATCTTAACTGATAATTGTTTTTGGTTTTTAGACTTTTTTTTTTTTTTTTTTTTCAAATTATAAATTCTTTATTTTTGAGTGCATAAGGAAAAATAACAGTTGCAAATGCGTGTGCCATGCCCCAACAGCATGTACCCGCGATATAGTAATAAACATCAATGTAGTAAGGCATGACAAGGGAATACAATACACATTTTTTTCTATATAATGACGTGAAGACTGTTTTTAAACTTAGATAGTTGTGAGGTGAGAGATGAGAATGCAACAAACAACATACTATGCTAGTTGGCCAGCATTACATACTGATTGCACATTTTAAAGTTTATGTAGAGTAGGAGATCGGTTAGTCCGAGCTGTCTATGCAGTAAGAAACCATATGCGAGATTAGCGTACTAGATTAAGCTGTGTTCCTACAATTTTTTTCACATTAGATACTGTTAACCAGATAATTAACTATGGTATAGCTAAGACATCGCGGGATTAGCTGTCTTGACCCAATGGTGTGTAGGCAGATGAGTCGTCGATGCCTGTATTGCCTTAACAGCTTTAACAAGCGCAAACATAATCAACACAATTTTACAGTGTTATGGCAGGAGTAAGCATTTTTAGTAAGTTAGTAATGCTAGACATAGCAGATGATCAACAAGCAAATTACAGTTTGCGAGCATGTGATGTATGCAAAGCATATGAGCGATAAGCATTCTGTCAAATAACTAAACATAAGATAAACATAAAATAAGACCCCCCCACTCGTCCCCCCAAGTAATCAAGGTAGGTTAGGACTGTCTCTATAGCAGAGGCTAAACGTATGTGAATGTTTAACTAAAATAGTTAGAGATACTAGGCAATAGGCACCTTGCCTGTCTGATTCTCAAGTCAGCCGATGCCTTGCAGGGGCTGTGTGTATCCACACTGTGCAGGGTGAGGCATCCAGCTCTGTAGCCCATGGGTTGAGATGCGTATGGACCTTGTGCCGTGTGGACGTGATCTTGGTGGGGCATATTGAGTCAGTCTTGAGGTTGCGTGGCCTGTCTCCCGGACTGATCGTGGGATGCCACTGCCTCGGGAGGATCTGCCTGTGGCTGTCGCTTCATGGGGCCTAGCATCCCGCCGTTTCTCCAGCTTGTTCGAGCCCACTTTGCCCCTCCGGAGCTTGTGTCGCATCTCCACTCGCAGGTGAGGTAGCCTTGGGCGCCCTCTCCTGGGTTTTCCCAGGTCTCTGGGTGCCGCCCCTGGTCTGCTGCTGCACTCTGTGGGGCTCCAGAAGCATGACCTTAAGATGGCTCCTTGTTGGTGCTTGCCTCTTGTGAGTTTATTTTCAGAGGGGGTTAGTGTTACCCTCCGCTTGACTGCCTGATGTAGGTTCTGTGGCAGGTCTGTGGGCAGATTTTCCGGCACTGCAGGTTGCATGCAGGCCTCCAGTTTCTCCCAAAAGGAGGCAAAGATTTTATCTAACCGGCGCTCCGTTTCCAGCGCTGCACTGCATGGGTCAGTAGCGTGGGAGGCATCCGCCATTTTGTTGGCCTTGTCGGTAGTAGTTGGTGTCATGTTACAAGTACTTTGCATGGGGTTCGGGTGGGGATGGACCGGGCCCCAGTTTAAGTTTTCACCTTGTTGTGGCAGCAGGGGAGCAGCCATCTCTCCTGCGCCTGCCTTGCTTGTAGGCCTCACCAGGGTGATGGGTGAGTATTGCTTGAACTGTCGCTTAAGTGGTGTCATTTTGTTCACCTCAATGTTCCCTCTCGGTTAGTGACCTTGCTGTATCGAGTAGCCGCTGTTTTAGTCGCGATATTCTGCTTTGTTTGTTCTGGTGAGCAGGAGCTGCTAAGACATGCTTCCTCTCTGCTCTGCAGCCAGGCCCCGCCCCCAGACTCTTTTTATATACAAAGACAAGCACAGCTATTTATCAAACCTCTTTATGTCCAACTGGGAGTCAGAGACAATTTGGGGTGAACATACCTGGAGGGCATACTTGGTCACCTATTTTAGATATATTGACGACCTATTTTTCAATTGTAAGAGTTCAGAAGATTCCCTTAAGCAATTTTTTAAAAATCTTAACAACAATAACTATGGTATCATTTTAACTTTGAAATACAGTAGAGAATGTATTATTTTTTTTTGTAAATATTATATATTTTTTCATTGGCAATAATAAAATACAGTACAGTGACTCGCAGGTCTTTTGTATGTTAAAGCATATTATATCATACAGAGACTCGCAGGTCTCAGTGTTCCAAATAGGCATTTGTGGTCAGTCGGACACGCAGGTCCCGGCTCACACATATGGTTGTAACACAGGCAATTAACATTGAAGAATGTGTGATGCTGTTCACGGACTTTCCCCATGTAGTTGTGGTACTATAGCCCAGTTTAATTTGGGAGATAGGTTCTTAGAAGGCACGACGAGGGCTATCTAGTCAGGAGGGCTAGTATAATGAGCCAAGCACTGGAGCGTGTGTTTGCCCATGTTAGATGTATTCCTGGCTTATGTTTAGTGTTTATATTCTTTGTTTATTGGACGATGCGCGTAAAGCTGAAAAAATGTAGACTACGCGGGAGTGCACAGTGAAGCCTTTTTTTTTTACCAGCAATTACCATTTAAAGTAGGCAGCCGTGCGGGGCCGAGTTTATAATTAACCTGAGGGTGATTAAGGACTCCGAGGTCTGCCAGCCAGTTACAAAGCAATTCATACTGGTTAAGTAGCTGTACATTTTCAAGGCTGATGCCAAGTTTCTGCGAGCTAAGTTCTCAATAGTGTTCAGAGATGGCTGTGTCAAGGCCCCAGTCAGGTCAAATCCCTAGCCAAAAACCTAATCAACATCAGGGGCTTAACTTGCTACTCCCTTGGGTTGGGTGTCCCATCAAAGATAGAGGTAGAGTGTTGAGTAGAAAGACCTGCTCCGCTCTCTCCATAAGCGCACACAGCCCGCAGCCCGAGATCCCACAACCCACCGGGTCCCCCATCCCGTATGTCAGCAGGGCCTGAAAAAAATCGGTCTGATAGGCGACCACCAGCCAGTGAGTGCTTATGTCTGTGTAAGCCTGGGTGCATCCTTGGGCCCCGAATGTCAGTTCTTCGAGTCGTTGCAGCTCTTCCATTTTATCGAACCATAGTGTCAGTGAGAGGGGGGGGTCTCCTTCTTCCAGTAAAGGGGGACTACTTGTTTAGCTGTGTTTAGGATCCTAATAGACATTGATTTCTTGTATCAAGCTGTTGAGGTGTTGGTGTGGTGCAGGAGAAAAGGGGCTTGTCGGAAGGGAGGAGGGTTGTCTGAGAGTTTCTGGAGGATGGTATTAATTGCAGACCAGAAGGGTCTGATTTTAGGCCAGTCCCACCAGACATGCAAAAAAGTACCCGGTGCGGTACGGCATCACCAGCAAGCTCCGTCCAGAGTAGGGTTTATGCTCTGGAGCAGGTGAGGTGTTCTGTACCAGAGTGTTAGGACTTTATAAGCAGTTTCCTGCGTCTTGCTAGCTAATGCGCAGTGGTGTACTAAGTCGCAGATCTTTCCCCATTGATTTATGGTAAAGGTCTTGCCCAGTGCCACTTCCCACTTCTCCATGTACCCGGAAGCTGGGAGATTCAGTTGTGTGTGTAGTAAGGAGGACAGAATGGATATAGCATGTGGTAGTGAGTCGGGGTCGACACACTGTCGTTTAAAGGAAATGAAAGCTCTACATACGTCAGGTGTTAGGGGGATCTGTCTAAGGAACCTGCTCATCTGTTTGTATTTGAGGGTATGTAGGAAGGTCACCGTGCTTCCCCCCAGTAAGTCACCCAATTTATTGAGCTCCTGACCCCTCATCATATGATGAACCTGGACCCTGCCATGAGGAAGAAGCATGCGTACGGTCTGCCCTCTAGTCCAGGATGAAAGTCAGGGTTGATGGTGATAGGTTACAGCAGAGAGGTGATTTTTGCACCCCCCCGCTCGGCCTGCGCCCCCGGCACCCCCGGAAAGCATGCAGCTCCATATGGGAACCGCATGCACAGTACTGTACACACAAGGAGGGGGAGCTCCTTCCCCTCCTTCCGTTCTGCATAGGAGCGCCTGGTGTCATGTGACTACCTGGTGCTCAGTGTGAGAGCATGCAGCCAGCGAGAGGCCGCCCCCCTTCCCGGCACTAACAGGTAAAATGGCAGGGAGGGTGGCCATCAGAGACATGGGACAGGGGACAGAAAGACAGGGGAGGGGACATGGTGAGAGAGAGAGATATGGTAGGGGGCATGGAGGAGAGAGTGAAATGGGAGGGGGCATGGGGGACAGAGAGTAACATGGGAGGGGGCATGGGGGAGAGAGTGACATGGGAGGGGGCAAGGGGGAAAGAGAGTGACGTGGGAGGGGACATGGGGGACAGAAAGTGACATGGGAGGGGGAATGGGGGAGAGCGTGACATGGGAGGGGGAATAGGGGAGAGCGTGACATGGGAGGGGGCATGGGGGACAGAGAGTGGCATGGGAGGGGGCATGGGGGAGAGAGTGACATGGGAGGCGGCATGGGGGAGAGAGGCACGGATGGGTGGGGGACATGAGGGGAAGGGAGACACGGATGGGTGGGGGACATGGGAGAGGGAAATGAATAGGAGGCAAGGGACATTGGAGGGAGACATGGATGAGAGGAGGACATGGGACCGAGATATGAATGAAATGGGGAAGGACATGGAAGAGGAACAGAGAGATGGAATTTGGGGAGAGACAGGGATAAAGGAGGGAATGAGATATGGAAGGGAAGGAAGGGGGACAGTAGGTCCCCCCTTATTGCTATTTTTAGGGCCCCCACCGACCGCTCAAGGGGTGGGGGCCCGGGGGGACCAGTAGGTCCCCCCTTATTGTTAATTTTAGGGCCCCCACCGACCGCTCAAGGGGTGGGGGCCCGGGGGGACAGTAGGTCCCCCCCCTTATTGTTATTTTTAGGGCCCCCACCCACCGCTCAGGGGTGGGGGCCGGGGGGGAGGACAATAGGTCCCCCCTATTGGTATTTAGGGCCCCCACCCACCACTCAGGGGTGGGGGCCGGGGGCGAGGACAATAGGTCCCCCCCTATTGGTATTTAGGGCCCCCACCCGCTCAGGGAGGGGGGACCCTTTTTTTTTTTTTTAACAGTGAGCAGCCACAGGCTGCTCACTGTTTAATAGACATTCCCCTACTCGCGGTATTGCGAGTAGGAGCACAATTTACTAATACTAAGTAATTTTTACTTAGTATTAGTAAATTTGGCCACAAAAAAAAAAAAAAGAAAATAGGGGGCGGACCGAACATCGCATATGTTCGCCGTCCGTGGCAAACGCGAACTTGCTATGTTCGCCAGGAACTATTCGCCAGCGAACCGTTCGGGACATCACTATGTCACACCAGTGCAACTCATATCTGGTGTAACAGTAGTGTACATTTAAAAAAAAAAAGATACAGGGGGCTTGTTGTCACCTTTCGGGGACCCTTGGTGTTGTACGTGGCTAGGTGGAGGAAGAGACCTTTAATGACATCAGTGAGGACAAGGAACGGGACATGGCTAGCTTGGTATCCAACCTTGTGCAAATGGGGAGTTTGCGGTTGTGCAAATGGACTGTTTGCGGTTGTTTGCGGTGCGTTAAACGGAGAGTTTGGTCTGTCACTGTGAAGCGGGCGTAACCCTTACACTACCGGATCAATACAACATCATACCTGATGTTTTAAAACACGTTATTCCAAACAATTTAGGAATGTTAGGTGATTTATGCCCTTTATGGATTAAAACCAGGCTCTGCATCAACTATGTAATTTTCCATGGGAGTTTTGCCATGGATCCCCCTCCGGCATGCCACAGTCCAGGTGTTAGTCCCCTTGAAACAACTTTTCCATCACTATTGTGGCCAGAAAGAGTCCCTCTGGGTTTTAAAATTCGCCTGCCTATTGAAGTCTATGGCGGTTCGCCTGGTTCGCCCGTTCGCGAACATTTGCGTAAGTTCTCGTTCGCGAACGGAAAATGTTATGTTGTCGACATCTCTACTCATCAGGTTATTGCTAAGATAAACACAGTAGCACCATACACAGCCGGCACAAAACCATCACACACTGACAGCACAAAATGATCACACACATTCTTATCACACAGAGCCAGCCCAGTGCTAACACACAGTTTCCATCACATGTACACAGTCCAATATAATCACACACAAACTATTCCTATCACACACAGACAGCCCAATACATCACATGCAGTCCCCATTACACTCAGACAGCCAAATATATCACACACAAACTGTAACCATTTCACTCAGACAGCCCAACATGCAGTCCCCATTGCATCCAGACACCCCGGTACATCACATGCAGTTCCCACTATACTCAGACAGCCTGAGTTCAACTGTCACAACCACGTTATTTGTTATTAAAAAAAACATGATACCAGTAAAGACTCCAGCTTGTAATATTGTGCATGGCCTGAGTGCCCTGGGGCAGCTTTGTGATGCTGCCTTTAAGAATTTAGCCATAGCGGGATGCAGATGCGTCACCAAGAGTGTGAGAGAGTACTCTTGTGGCCAATGTAATATCTTTGTTGCCACTGGAAATCTCGTCCAGCATCTTTTCACTCCTGCATGGTCCATACTAAGTCCTGGTTGCTGTTGCAAATACTGAGAATGCAAAATGTGTGCTTGGGTAAGTTAATATATGCCCCCACTATATACAAAGGGTTATGTCTCACACACTGCCTTGATACATACCCATGCACAGGACAATTCAAATAACCTTGTGTACATACTGGGGCCTATATATTGCCCTGTGCATGGGGTATTTATCAGGGCAATGTGTGCGGTATCACCTTGTGTAAATACTGGTGATATATATTGCCCTGGGAAGGGGTATATATCAGTTGTATCTATAAATAATAATACACTATTCAAATGTACTTTTAAATGCATGGTTACCCTTTTGTGAACAAGAATATAGTGTTATAAGATGGGGCTGGTATAATGACGCAATGCTATGGGCCTGCTTTTATTTCCAGAACTGGTCTTTATCCCCAGTCCAGCACTAATATGGTAAAAAAGAGAAATCCAACGCACTCCCTTATCCACTAAACAACAACTTCGGTGCGGACAGATTTTTTTAGTTTTTTAAAAATAATGGGGGTTTAGGTACATTATATGATCATACATTGCATAAGTCTGCCACAACGTCAATGTACTCCATCTTTGGCAGGTCCTACCATAACAGCCTAATGTCTGCTTCATAAACTACTTACTTGGGAGAAAAAATTCCATCTGGAGTTCTCTGCAGTACAAGGCTAAATAGGGCCCTGGGATGAGGCACCTGTGACAGGGTGGGGTGCAAAACCAAGGAGTTGGCTAGACTCCTTGTTTTTAAAAACACCTAATCTAGGCAAAAAATAATGGGTTTAGTTTCTTTAAAAACACCTCATCTAGGCATGCCTAGGTTAGGTGTTTTAAAAAAACTAAACCTATTGTTTTTTGCCTAGATTAGGTGTTTTTAAAAAACTAAAACAAACAATCTGTCAGCACCGAAGTTGCTGTTTAGTGGATAGGGGAGTGCGCTGGATTTTCTCTTTTTTATTGTATAAATTGGCTGTAAGCAGCACTCTATTTATGCATGTTCAGGTGAGTGCAGCCAGCCCCCTAGTTTCGGCACTAATAAGGTGTGATGTGCCCTGTGTTATGCTTGTAAAAAGGTGTGATGTGCCATTGCTAGGCTTGCAATATGGTGACAAGCATTCCACTGGCACATCACCATCATCACCAAAGTGTAAATATATATTTATAATTTAAAACTGATAACATATTCAGTAGAGCAGTGGTTCCCAGACCAGTCCTCGTGGCCCACCAACAGTCCAGTGTTCAGTCCAGTATTTATGTATTTCCCTGTTTTATTCCAATGGAGATACTAACAAAACCTGGACTGTTGGTAGGTCTTGAGGACTGGTTTGGGAAACACTGCATTAGAGCAAACCTTATCATTGGCATTATTGGTAAAGCATGGTATAAGAAGATTTGCGGTTTCATGTGCACTAGTTGATGGAGTTCTCCTTGTAGGGGTTTCATATAGAGAGAGGGGCTTTGGGTGACTGGCAGGACTCTGTGCCTAAGATATTACCACTGATTGCTCCAGTTGTCTCCTTTATTAGTGAACAAAATTTAATGTTGTCTTTCTCTCAAGTTTGCAGGGACAGGGGTGACTCCTTCTCTATTTATTAAAAGCCATTTTTCATGAAACTATCACAACAAAATGAAAGTTAAAGTTGCCATTTTGCTTTTTGCAAAATTACCTATATGTTACTTTCAAAAACTAACTGCAGCTGAGTCTGCTAAACTCAGTGTTCCGTAGAACCCTTCCAGTCTTAAACACGCTTTGCATGGTTCCTTCAGGACTGATAAAACAGGAATGAAAATAACTTGGTGACAAGTTTGATATACATCAAAACAAAATATCTCTTTCCTCATGCAATCATGAGGCTCATTTTTTTTTTAACAGTAAATCAAAGAATCTGGCAAATTAGGAAGGAAGTGCAATGCATTATCTACAATGGAGAACTTGACTATTTGCATTTAAATATCTTTTGATTGGACTCTGCCCCCTGCTTGGAAGATGATGCTCAGTAAATAGAGCATGGAATACTTTATAATTATTATAGAACAAAGAACAGTTTCCAGGCATTGCAAGTCTAATTTCCTAGTGAAGTGACTGAATTCCAGCTGATTTTTCTAGAGCACCTCGCTGGATCCTTAACCCCTTAAGACCGCAGCCAAATGTACAAGTTGTGATCCAAAAAAAACGTAAACAAAACCTGGCATTTGCGCTATATGTCTGTCCAACCGTAATTCACCTCTTTCATATTAAATGCACCCACACTTATTATATATCATTTTATTCAGGGGAAACGGGGCTTTAATTTAACATCAAATATTTAGGTATGGAACATAACTTAATATGAATACAATATAAAAAATGAGAGAAAATAAGATTTTTTTAAATTTTCTTAGTTCTATGTGACATTCTAACTGTGAATGTCATAATACTGTTTGCTTTTACTGCAATAAAATACACATATTTGTATTCAGCGATGTCTCACGTGTAAAACAGTACCCCCTATGTACAGGTTTTATGGTGTTTTGGGAAGTTACAGGGTCAAATAAAGCATGTTACACTTTTCAGTTTTTTCACATTGAAATTTGCCAGTTTGGTTACGTTGCCTTTGAGACTGTATGGTAGCCCAGGAATGAGAATTACCCCCATGATGACATACCATTTGTAAAAGTAGACAACCCAAGGTATTGCAAATGGGGTATGTCCAGTCTTTTTTAGTAGCCACTTGGTCACAAACACTAGCCAAAGTTAACGTTAATATTTGTCTGTGTGTGAAAAATGCAAAAAATGAATTTGAAAGCCAATTTTGGCCAGTGTTTGTGACTAAGTGGCTACTAAAAAAGACTGAACATACCCCATTTGCAATACCTTGGGTTGTCTACTTTTGCAAATGGTATGCCATTATGGAGGTAATTCTTATTTCTGGGCTACTATACGGTCTCAAAGCCAACGTAACCAATCTGGCGAATTTCATTGTGAAAAAACTGAAACGCAAGCCTTATGTTTGACTCTGTAACTTTTGAAAACACCCTAAAACCTGTACATGAGGGGTAATGTTATACTCAGGAGACTTTGCTGAACACAAATATTTGTGTTTCAAAACAGTAAAAAGTATAACAGCAAAAATATCGTCAGTGTAAGTACCGTTTGTGTGCGAAAAATGCAATAAATTTCACTTTCCCTGACGATATCATTGTTGTAATACATTTTACGGTTTTGAAACACAAATATTTGTGTTCAGCGATGTCTCCCGAGTAAAACAGTACCCCCCATGTACAGGTTTTATAGTGTCTTGGAAAGTTATAGGGTTAAATATAGTGCTAGCAAATTAAATTCCCTATACTTTCGGCATGGGTTGTCAGGCAGGTCCCGCTAATTGTAATTAATTAGGATACCTAATTATGTAAAATTATTACATAAATATATATGTAAAATTATTATATATCCACGTGTGTGGATATATATATGTATATATATATATGTATCTAATTTTTTTACAATTATTTTTATTTATATATAGGTATACATATAGTGATGTATACGTATATACTTAGGTATATACATATATATATTATTTCGTTCTACGTGTATTTTGATATCAATATATATATATTAATATCAAAATACAGTTAGAACGAAATTACACACATATATATATTTTTAATTTTTTTTTATTTTTTTATTTATTTTTTTAACGTATTTATATTTTTTTTATTATAAAATATATATATAATTATAATTATGTATATATTTAATCAATATCCTTCTACGTGTATTTTGATATTAATATATATATATATATAATTATATATATATAAATATTAAAATACACTTAGTGTGTGTGTGTGTATATATAAATATATATATATATATATATATATATATATATATATATATATATATATATATATATATATATACTTAGATCATATATATAATATATATATAAATGATCTAAGTATATTTGATGTGTAACTGTAATTTATTTATTTTTTTAACTAATATTTTATTTTTATTACAGGAGAGGGGCAGAGACAGTGTCAGCCAGTGATTTTACATCACTGGCTGACACACAGGATCAGTGATCACAGTGACAGGCTGTCACTGTGATCACCTCCTGCAGATCACGGTAATTGGCCACAGGGGGAGTGCCTGGGTGGCCAGGCATGCCCCCCACCGTGATCTGCAGGGGGATCCTGCCTGCAGTTACTATGGGTCAGCCAATAGGCTGACACATAGTAACTCTGATCGCAGTGACAGGCTGTCACTGCGATCAGATCGCAGGGAGAGGCTGTCTCTGCATTCAGATCGCAGTGACAGCCTCTCACTGCGATCAGACTCTGCAGATCGCGGTCACTGACCGCAGGGGGACTGCCTGGGGGGCCAGGCATGTCCCCCGACCGTGATCTGCAGATTGAAAATGCCGCGGCTCCATGTGTCAGCCGATTTTAAAATCGGCTGACACATGGTAAATACCGATCGCAGTGACAGCCTGTCACTGCGATCGGAAGCTGCAGACCGCGGTCCCCAGGCACAGGGGGGCTGCCTGGGGGGCCAGGCATGCCCCCCGACCGCGATCTGCAGCGGCCATGTGCCGCCGGCCACGTGGGGGGTAAGACCGCCCAGGACGTACTATGCCGTCCTGCGGCGTTTAGAGCCGCCCAAATAAGGACGGCATAGTACGTCCTGCGGTCTTAAGGGGTTAAAGCAAACATTTTTATGGTATGTTTTTTTCTACATGCAGTAGAATTTTTAATTGGTTTACGTGAGCATAGTGGAAAATAAGGCGTCATTCCCAGGCAGTTTGTATAACCAAGGAATAAAGATGGCAAAATGTAGGAATCCCACTGGGTTTTATTTTAAGTATTTCCATAAAATGTGTTCTTTTGCTAAGATGAGAATTATTAAGAATTGAAAAGGTAGAGTGTGTTATCCTGTGGAGTTTACTGATCATTCTAAAAATATGTCTCATTAAAATAACATTACGATATTCTCAGAAAATCAACAAAAATCTGCCTATACACGACGCACAGAGGCTACCAAGCTACTGATGACACTCCAGCGTTAACATGGGCACCAATTATACAGTTTATCAATCGGGATTCACCCGAGCACTGCATGCGGCCTGCAAGCATGGTCGGCGCGGAGGAGGCGGCCGCTCCTCCGACGCCACACACAGCCGAAATGTCGATTTTGGGCCTCCGTTCCCCCCCTTGGACCGGCGGGGGTCATCCCGGTCCCAGAAGACCGCTCCTGTGCCCCGCGGCAGCACTGCCAACAGGTCCTCACCGCACCAAAAAAGGTCACGGAAGGGCCTTCCCAAACCATGGAGACCCGATCAACTCTCCAACGGCTGGATGATATTTTCGCGGCTTTTTGGCTCCGCATAGAGGAGAGAAGGAAAAGCTCCCCACGATCCTACAATCAGCATCACTAGCTGGGGAGAATGGGGAGGACCCTGTCAGGCTGCCGACGACAGGGAGCAAGCTCCAGCAGCGACCTGCCCCTCACCTAGAGCTCAAACCCAAACTACGGAACAACAGGGGCCCTACCTCTTCCCGACTGCTGAAAGGGAGGAGGGCTGCACTCCAGCGGTGGCACAGAGCCTCTCTTCACCACCCGCAGAGGCGGGAGATCAAGCTCCAACATAGAAACATAGAAACATAGAATGTGACGGCAGATAAGAACCATTCGGCCCATCTAGTCTGCCCAGTTTTCTAAATACTTTCATTAGTCCCTGGCATTATCTTATAGTTAGGATAGCCTTATGCCTATCCCACGCATGCTTAAACTCCTTTACTGTGTTAACCTCTACCACTTCAGCTGGAAGGCTATTCCATGCATCCACTACCCTCTCAGTAAAGTAATACTTCCTGATATTATTTTTAAACCTTTGTCCTTCTAATTTTAGACTATGTCCTCTGGTATTGGTAGTTTTTCTTCTTTTAAATATAGTCTCCTCTTTTACTGTGTTGATTCCCTTTATGTATTTAAATGTTTCTATCATATCCCCCCTGTCTCGTCTTTCCACCAAGCTATACATGTTAAGATCCTTTAACCTTTCCTGGTAAGTTTTATCCTGCAATCCATGAACCAGTTTAGTAGCCCTTCTTTGAACTCTCTCTAAGGTATCAATATCCTTCTGAAGATATGGTCTCCAGTACTGTGTACAGTACTCCAAGTGAGGTCTCACCAGTGTTCTGTACAATGGCATGAGCACTTCCCTCTTTCTACTGCTAATACCTCTCCCTATACAACCAAGCATTCTGCTAGCATACCCTGCTGCTCTATTACATTGTCTGCCTACCTTTACGTCCTCAGAAATAATCACCCCTAAATCCCTTTCCTCAGATGTTGAGGTTAGGACTCTATCAAATATTCTGTACTCTGCCCTTGGGTTTTTACGTCCAAGATGCATTATCTTGCACTTATCCACATTAAATGTCAGTTGCCACAACTCTGACCATTTTTCTAGTTTACCTAAATCATTTGCCATTTGGCTTATCCCTCCTGGAACATCAACCCTGTTACATATCTTAGTATCATCCGCAAAAAGACACACCTTACCATCAAGACCTTCTGCAATATCACTAATAAAAATATTAAAGAGAATGGGTCCAAGTACAGATCCCTGAGGTACCCCACTGGTGACAAGCCCAAGCTTCTAATATACTCCATTGACTACAACCCTCTGTTGCCTGTCACTCAGCCACTGCCTTACCCATTCAACAATATTGGAATCCAAACTCAAAGATTGCAGTTTATTGATAAGCCTTCTATGTGCAACAGTGTCAAAAGCCTTACTGAAATCTAGGTAAGCAATGTCTACTGCACCACCCTGATCTATAATTTTAGTTACCCAATCAAAAAAATCAATAAGATTAGATAACATAAGCGGCGGCAGAGAGTTACGCTCCAGTGGAGATCAGCACGCCACCCACATCAGCGGCAGCATCTGTGGACTTCACAGACCTGGTCTATTAGTACCCACGCTATCAAGGTAGAGCAACCGAAATATGCCCAAGTCCGAGGAAGTGAGGATGTTCTGATCCACCAGCGCCAAGCTGCAACCTACTCCCAGCACACTTGGCAAGCCTCCAGAGTCGGCATTGGCTGAGTGGGGGGGACTGTGTGGGGGACAAACTTGGACTCTGAGCACCGGGTGGCAGATGACCCTACCAAGCAACCCCTGACACACACATAAGTATTCAGGACTTTCATGCAATATAGCCTGCTTAGACCTGTAGCTATTACATAAAATGCATATCTCTTACTTAGACATAACTAAGCATAATCGCACTGCTTAATTCAGCTAAGTCTAACCTGTTTAGGCCCAGCAAGTAGTGTCATGGCCACTGTTGTGAAGCGGCTTGCCTGATTGGCATTGCTGGCATTCAGCCTGTAATGATTTTTACGCTAGCCAGGTTTCAGAAGTTATGTTCCCTGCTCAGAGATTAAGGGCTAACCTATGTCTCATGATCATCTCTTGATCACTAACTGACCCTGTGAATTTATTACTAGATCATAATTGAGACCACATTTACTTACAGCCTTAAGAAGCACTTACATCACTTAATATGTACAGCGAGTATGCATTAAACATGGCAGTCTTTATTATTTCTTTTAAGCTTGATTACTCTAACTTTCTAACTTTACTCTAACGATTAGACCGATCTACTGCTTCGCCTTAATTTTAATTTTTATTTTAACACTAACTCACTGGCATGCAACAGTGCAGTAACTGTTAGCCGACGTTAAGCCTGTTATAACGAATGCTATGTTATGTGTATGCCCAAGCAATGAAAACCGTTAATGTTCATTACATACTATAACCTTATAAAAATGTGCTAGACTAAACATGTACCTCAATGTTCAAAAGCTTATAATGCGCTGGAGGATTGCCTTTGGGGTACCACACGCGCGACTGTACTAAACTTATGCACAACAAAAATAAAGAATTTAAAAAAAATAAAAAATAAAAAAATAACATTACGATATTCAGCAAAGCAAAATCTCACTTTTTTATGTACTAAAATGTTATATTGAGGAATAGGCATATCTGCTTTTAGACTGACTAGATCTTAGTCTCGGGGGGTAATCAAGAGATGGCCATACTGTTTTTTCTTTATATTATTGATATTTGGTATGTTGCTTCCAAGACAGTCATCCCTTATATACACATGACGTAGTTGTCCTGTGTCTCAGCAACCACCTAGTGCAGTGCTTTTAAAAGAGGATTAAAACTTGAATTTCCATCTTCAGGCCAAAATAACCGAATTGGAAACATTTCAAGTTACTATTTTGCCTTTACATTTGAAATGGGGAGGTGTGCACAGGAAACGCATATTGTTTTTAAGGCAAGACATTGAATTTTATGGCAAGACGGGAGGCTTCATATTTGCTTTATTGTTCTTTACTGAACCTCCCAACAGCAAAGAAACAGTTAACAATAATGTAAAAAGGTTTAACCCATCGGAGTGTATAACAATATCATACAGTGTTTTGGTAGATCTATTTACACACATGCTATATTATTTTCCAATAGATGTGTCAGTTTTGTTTGTTTGTTTTTCTGTTAAATTACAGTCTTCTTTTTGCTCTATTGCACTTTTCTGTTTCGTATCTTGTATGCCTTTTTCTTAATAATTTGTGCACACTTGTGTCTTTTTCGAATACAGTCAGGTCCACAAATATTGGGACATTGAACAATTCTAATCTTTTTGGCTCTATACACCACCACAATGGATTTGAAATGAAATGAACAAGATGTGATTTAACGGCAGACATTCAGCTTTAATTTGAGGGTATTTACATCCAAATCAGGTGAACGGTGTAGGAATTACAACAGTTTGTATATGTACCTCCCACTTTTCAAGGGACCAAAAGTAATGGGACAATTGGCTGCTCAGCTGTTCCATGGCCAGGTGTGTGTTATTCCCTCGTTATCCCATTTACAAGGAGCAGATAAAAGGTCCAGAGTTCATTTCAAGAGTGCTATTTGCATTTGGCATCTGTTGCTGTCAACTCTCAATATGAGATCCAAAGAGCTGTCACTATCAGTTAAGCAAGCCATCATTAGGCTGAAAAAACAAAACAAATCCATCAGAGAGATAGCAAAAACATTAGGTGTGGCCAAATCAACTGTTTGGAACATCCTTAAAAAGAAAGAACGCACCGGTGAGCTCAGCAACACCAAAAGACCCGTAAAACCACGGAAAACAACTGTGGTGAATGACGGAAGAATTTTTTCCCTGGTGAAGAAAACACCCTTCACAACAGTTGGCCAGATCATGTAGCCCCATGTAGCTAGAGCGCAGCTAAGCGGAAAAAGGCCTTGACAGGGGTTAGGAGGCGGGCTTAGGAGGAAGTAAGCAAGGGTTGGAATTATGGGTAAGTAGGATTGGCTATTTAAATGGGCAGCCATTTTAGGTGAGTCATTCTAACTGTTCACCCCGGTGTGCGCGGACTTTGCTTGGCGGATTTTCTTTTGTCTCCTCTGCAGGGCCAATGGACGACGTGGAGCGTTTGCTGGAGGGGATCAGGTCGGCAGCACGGCATCAGGGTGGGACTGGCTTCGGGCCCAGCTAGGCCCTGCCCTGGCTGAGGCGGCGGATCGGGACGGCGATGGCGGTAGGCCGGTTCGGGCCAGGAGGCCCCCAAGGAGGCTAAGCCCGGGCGCGGGGCCCGGTGAAGTTACCCCCGGATGCAGTGGAGTTTCGGTTGCGGATGGCAGCAGGCCCGGTGGCCGCGTGGTCGAGGCCTTGCCTCCCCGCGTGCGGCCGGAGCCTCGGATGAGCACTCGGAGGACGGAAGGATATCGTGGACGGGGGCGCTGCTGCTTTTGGGTCGGAGGTGACCGGGCGCCCCCCTGGTGGATCGGGGACCACGGAGGGGAGGTCCGGGAGGGCTTCCCCCCCATCGGAGAGTGATGATGACGAGTCCGGATCCGGGAGACCGCATGGCCGGCCTGGGAGGCAACAGGCAAGTGCAGGGGGCTCCGGCCGGGGCCCTCTTGGCGGGAGGGACGCTAGGGGGAGCTCTGCCACAGGGGGGGCAGGAGTAGGCCAGTAGAGGGCGCCCGGGCCTTAGTCGTAAGGGGGGAGGGTCCTGGGGCCCCTAAGAGAAAGTGTGGTTTAAAAGGGGTGGGTTCCAAGGGCGGTGGGGGTTCTCGGGGTGCTGCCAGGTCAGTGAGCGGGTCCCCCAAGAGGGTGGATGGTAGGTCTGGGCTGTCAGGGTCTGGTAAGCGTGGGGGGAAGGGTAAGGGGGCTGTAGCAGTTGGTGTGGGGAGGGGGGTCTCGGAGGTAGATAGGCAGAGAACTGGGGTAGACGGGGGAATGGGATCCTCTGTAGTGGGTGGGCGGCGGGGGGACTGCGGCCTAAGGGGGGGCCTGGGTTCTGGGAGTGGTAGTGGCAGCCCCTCGCCGGTTAGATCTTCGGGGTCCCGGGATACTCGGGGGAGGTCGGGTCGGCACTGCTCCCCCTCGGACAGCTTGGCAGGGGATGGTGAGGCAGCCCCTAGGTATGATCGGCGGGGGCGGCCTACTGGTAGAGATGGGAGGAGTCGTAGTCCCAGGGGTTCCCAGGTGCCGCGGGGTAGTAGAGCTCAGCGGGAGGCTTCGGTGCAGAGCAGGCGCTCCCGGGGTCGTGACGGGAGGGGAATTGATGTTCGTTACACCCTACCCAGGACTTCTTCCCCTTGTCCTAGGTCTCGGAGCTGTTCCGTCTCCTCGCAGGCGGGGCACCGGGTGGGCTCCCCGGTCGGAGAGACAGCGGCGGAAGTTCCTCTTCCTGGATGTCGGGCGATCAGCACTGCAGCCCCCACCGTTCCGGTGTCGGGGGGCTTGGCCGGTGAGTCCAGTGGGTCACTACACTCCAGCGCTTTAGTTACCACACTTCAGGCACTACTCCACTCATTGGGGGCGGGGGGTGACACTAGCGGCATTGGTCGGGTGTGGGCTCCAGGAGCTGTGGCTACGGGTTCTCGGGTCGGGAATTCCACAGGGCCTAGTTCGGGCGGGGACATGGTGGTGCCGTGGGACGCAGGGGAGGCTGGGAGTGAGCGGGCTGAGTTGACTGGGGGTATCCCCGACGCGGCTAGGCAGCATGCGTATGTATCTTTTGCGGGTCCGCTGGGGGTTCACCTGAAATAGGACGTGAAGGATAAGATCTGGAAGGGTGAGTTTTGTGAGATTTTCTCCCTCCTCCCGTTAGAGGACTTCATTGACCTCAAAGAGGAGGATAAGAAGGATGAGAAAAAGGAGGAGGAGGAAAAGAGGAAGCAGTATCGCAAGATTCCGAAATCCTTTGGTAATTGGTTGAGGGCATTTTGCGTGCTGGCTAGCGTACTCGGGGTAATGCTCGTCTCTGTTTTGCTATCTGGATGGCATTTGGGAAGCGTACCGTACTTATGGGGGGTTGGCGTGGTGGCGGTATGACGAGCAGTTTAGGCAACGGCTGGCGGCTAATCCAGGTATGAGGTGGGATCAGACGGACCTGCCACTCTGGATGAAGCTGATGATGGCGCAGAAGGCGCAGCCCTTTCAGAACTCGGCCGGCGCAAGGGGGCAGTCCGCCTCGTCGGCCACCTTACAAAAGGGCTTATGCTGGCTCTATAATGAGGGCCAATGCAAATGGGGGGCCACCTGTCGTTTCAAGCACGAGTGCTCCGGCTGCGGGGGCGCTCATGGGCTCAACCGCTGCTTCAAGAAGGGTAAGTCCGGAGGCGCCGGTGCGGCTGTCGCGACCGGTGGAGGGGGTGCATCCGCTTCCCCGGGGCTTAACCCCAGTGAGGCTAGGCGCGATGGAGCCGTGGCTAAGCCACTACGTTAACAGGGTGGATGCTGCTGTGCTCCTGGCGGGTTTTGCGACTGGGTTTTTTATTCCGTTCCGGGAGCGGGGGGGGGGGGGATCGGGGAGGCTGCGCAACCTGAAGTCTGTTGCTGACTTCCCGGACGTGGTGAGGGAGAAGCTGGGCAAAGAGGTCGGGCTGGGCAGCATGGCGGGCCCGTTCGCAGTGCCTCCGGTGGAGGGCCTGCGGATTTCCCCACTCGGGGTGGTTCCCAAGAAGGAGCCGGGAAAATTCAGACTCATTCACCATCTCTCATACCCGAGAGGGGAGTCAGTGAATGACGGTATTAGTAAGAACTTATGCTAGGTGTCGTATGCATCTTTCGACCGGGCGGTCGAACTGGTCAGGCGGGCCGGGCATGGGGCTCTGATGGCTAAAGTGGACATTGAAGCAGCGTTTCGGCTGCTGCCGGTCCACCCGGACTGTCATCACCTACTGGGGTGTTTTTTCGAAGGGGCCTACTTCGTGGACTTGTGCCTGCCCATGGGCTGTTCCATTTCGTGCTCCTATTTTGAGAAATTTAGCACTTTTCTCGAATGGGTGGTACGGGAGGAGGCGGGGAATCGTTCTATCGTGCATTATTTGGATGATTTTCTGTGTGTGGGGCCGGCTGATTCCTTGGAATGCCTGCGCCTGCTGCGGACGGTTGAGTGGGTGGCGGGCCACTTCGGGGTTCCGCTGGCGGCGGATAAAACTGAAGGCCCGACCACGTGTCTGAGTTTCCTGGGACTGGAGATTGACTCGGGGCTGGGCGAATGTCGGCTGCCCCGGGATAAGCTGGACAGGCTTAGAGGGGCGGTGGCTGCTGTGGCTGGGGCGCGCAAGGTTACCCTGCGGCAGCTGCAGTCTTTGATTGGGATGCTCAATTTTGCATGTCGGGTCATACCAATGAGGAGGGTCTTCAGTCGCAGCTTGTCGGCTGCTACCGCGGGGGTTCGGTCTCCGGACCATTTCATCCGGGTGTCGGCGGCCATGAGAGTGGACTTGGGCATCTGGGATGCCTTCTTGCAGGATTTTAATGGGACGGTGTTTTTCCGGCAGGAGGGCCAGTCGTCGGCCGAGCTGGAGCTTTTCACGGATGCATCGGGCAGTGTGGGCTTTGGGGCATATTTCGGTGGCTGCTGGTGCGCGGAGAGGTGGCTGGAATCTTGGGGGTCGAGCCCTCTTATGCGCAACTTTGCTTTCCTTGAGTTGTTCCCGTTGGTTGTCGCAATGGCACTGTGGGGCGACGGGCTGCGCGATCGGAAGGTGGTCTTTTTCTCGGACAACATGGCAGTGGTACACGCGGTGAATCGTCAGTCTGCGGCCTCGAAGCCGGTGGTTAAGCTGCTTAGGCGACTTGTATTGCTGTGTATGTCTCGGAATGTTGTTTTTTGCGTGCGCCATGTTCCAGGGTATTTGAATGAGGTGGCTGATGCTCTGTCTCGTTTTCAGTGGTCCCGATTCTGGCTGGCAGCGCCGGGGGCATCGAAAGAAGGGCAGGCTTGCCCGGACGAGATTTGGCAGCTGGGAGCATCATGCTTGGAGGACTTGTGAAGGCTTCTCTGGCGCCGGCCACTTGGGCCTCATACAGTAAGGTCTGGGACTCCTGGGAGCGGTCGCTGGACGGGTTGGCCATAGACAGCGGGGATGCACTGCGGGACGCTTTCCTGTGGTACACTTGTCAGTTACTGGCTAAGGGGGCGTCCCCTGCCGTGGTGGACAGGTCCATGGCGGCGATGGCGTTTTGGTTTAGGTGGCGTGGGAAGGAGGACTTTACCAAGACCTTCGTCATCAGGCAAGCCCTGAAGGGTTATCGCAAGGGACGCAGGTCACCAGATACCAGGCGCCCGGTGTCGGTTAAGCTATTGGGGGATTTGGTGGGTCTGGTGCCCGAGGTCTGTTTCGATGGGTTCGAAGCTTCTCTGTTCAAGGTGGCGTTTATTTTGGCGTTTTTTGGGGCATTCCGCATAGGGGAATTGGTGAGTGCTAATAAGATGGTGCAAGGGGGTCTGCAATTTTCGGGGGTTCGTGTTTTGGATGGGAAGGTAGTAGTGCACCTTGGCAGATCCAAAACGGACGTCCGCGGCGTAGGCCGGGACGTGACACTGTGGGCCTTGCTGGGCTCGGCTTTGTGCTCGTTGGCTGCTACAGCGGAGTACCTGGCGCGGAGGCCGGCAGTAGGGGGTTCCATGTTGGTACATGCTGACGGATCGTCCCTTTCTCGGTTCCAGTTCACAAAAGTTTTTCGGTTGGGCCTAGGTAAGTTGGGGCTTCGGGCTGAACGTTTTGGAACGCACTCGTTCCGTATTGGGGCGGCCACGGAGGCAGCACGGTTGGGATTGGGAGACGAGGTGGTGAAGCGGATAGGGAGGTGGGAATCGGTAAGATTCCGTTCCTATGTCCGGTTGGGTTTATTGGAGTGATGGACTTGGGGGACTGTAAAAAAAAATAAAAAATAAAAATAAAAAAAAGGAACACTTTGATGTTTTGGGCTGGGGTGGGGGTCTCTGTTGGACTTCCCTCACCATTTGTTTTCTCCTCCCCATTGCGTGTGGCATGGATCGTGGGCCATTCCTTTGTCTTCTGGGCCGAGAGGAGGGCCGCAGCTCGAGCACAAGGCCAGCAGCTGGGTTTTCCGAGGGGCCAGTTGGCAGTTCGTTGGTTTGGGTATCGGGGGTTTTGCTGGGGGGATGTTTGTGGTGCACTGTTTAGGATGCTAGCGGCTGGGCACACGCCGGACTTGCTGGTCCTACATGTGGGGGGTAATGACTTGGGTCTTACGCCGCCGGTGGCGGCACGCACGGGATACGGTGGCTATGGATAGGTGCAGGAAGAAAGTGAACAGCTTGATGGCAAGCTTTGTCAGGAAGGTGGGGGGTGTGGTGGTGAGGCACCTTGAGCTGGAGGAAGGGTTGCCAGGATACTACCGCTCGGATGGTGTTCATCTCTCGGATGTGGGTTTGGACCTGCTCAACTTGGGTTGGCAGGATGGTATACAGATGGCACTGTTTCTTCGGGGTGGCGGAGCTCAGACAGCTTAAGGGGTCAAGGTCTGAGCTTGTGGCGGAACGGGGAGCTGAAGGAGAGGAAATAGGCTCCCCAGGATGAACGTGGGGTGGAACAAACAAGTTGTGGTCATCGGTGGTTGAGAGGTTTCGAGTCCTGGAGGTGGCTCAGAACCTGGTGGGGCAGGGGTATCTGGGTATACCCCTGCCGTGGTTAATGGATGGTTGGCACTTTTACAATTGGTGGATTGGAATAATGTTGGTGTATGTTATAAGGATGTATATGTGTTATTATATGGGGGTCATTGCCTTTTGTATGGTAGCCGAAGGAACAGGATGCGAGGGGGCGGAGTATGGGGGACAATGACCCATGTTTATCTGTTAATTTATTATCGTTATTATTATTATTATTATTATTATTAATATTATTATTATTATTGGTTAATAAAGCTGTGGACAAATTTCCCCATATTCCTTAGTGTCTGTGTGTTATTGGGTTAGGATATGGGTTTGGTTTGTCCTGGATTCCGACTGCCCAAAATGGCGACTATACACCTGTCATGTAGCCCCATGTAGCTAGAGCGCAGCTAAGCGGAAAAAGGCCTTGACAGGGGTTAGGACGCGGGCTTAGGAGGAAGTAAGCAAGGGTTGGAATTATGGGTAAGTAGGATTGGCTATTTAAATGGGCAGCCATTTTAGGTGAGTCATTCTAACTTTCTACCTGGTCGAGTTTGTCCCACCCACCATCCCTCTGTTTGTTATGTGTCAATTTACCCGTTTCTTTCACAGCGGCGGGACGGGGAGCTGAAGGAGAGGAAATAGGCTCCCCAGGATGAACGTGACATCCATGGACGCATCGTCATCATCAACCACTTCGCTTGTATCTGACAATTCAGAAAAGGAAGCAGCAGCGGGTACAACATCATCATCATCACACCGTACCTCCATGTGTTTAATGCTGCCTGCCTGAGACATATCCCTGTTATCTAAATCCTCTAGCAATAATGGTTGCGCATCACTCATTTCTTCAAACGGGTGTGTGAATAACTCCTCTGACATACCAAGTAAAGCGGCTGTGGTGCTAGTTTTGGTGGTGGTGGCGGCAGGCGGGTGAGTGCTATCTTGAGAGGTGCCTGAAGCCAAGCTGGAGGAGGATGGTGCGTCAAGGTTCCGAGCGGAGGCTGTACAAGATTGGGTGTCCTGTGTTAGCCAGTCAACTATGTCCTCAGAACTTTTCAAGTTCAGGGTACGTGGCTTCTGAAAACTGGGCATTATTCTAGGGCAAAAGGGAATCACAGCACCACGACCACGACGGCCCCTGCGGGGTGGCCTGCCTCTGCCTGTCATTTTTTTGGGGATTAGTGATACTATGCGTGCAAGCTACTCTGAGACCAGATATGATTGGCATTGTGAACTGTAACAGTTCTGCAGAGCACACACTGTAGGCCTGAGACACCCGCTTGAAGACAAGTAACTGCTATTCAATCTATAACAGTGAAAAACAAATTTTGGTTGTAAAAGCACGCTATAGAGACACAAGATATGAGTGGCAACTGTCAAAGCACACTGGCACAGGTCTGCAGAGCACACGCTGAAGTAGGCCTGACACCCAGACGCTTGCAGACAACTAACTGCTCTTCTATTACAGTGAAAAAAATTATTTATTTTAAATCTAAAGCTTAAGCTATTGTAAAAACAGATATGAGTGGTGGCACTGGGCAAGAGGGCACAGTATCCACTGTGAAACTCACACAGAAGCTGGCAGGCAGGCAACTGCTCATCTATTACAGTGGAAACAAAGTTTTGGTTTTAAAAGCACGCTATAGAGACACCAGATATGAGTGGCAACTGTCAAAGTACGCTGGCAGGGTTGTGCAGGGCACACGCTGAAGGAAGGCCTGACAGAGCCGCTTGAAGGACACTGACTGGCTGCTATTAGCTTACACTGGAAACCTTTTTTCTTTGTAAAAGCACGCTAAAGAGACACCAGATATGATTGGCAACTGTCAAAGGACGCTGGCAGGGTTGTGCAGGGCACACGCTGATGGAAGGCCTGACAGAGCCGCTTGAAGGACACTGACTGGCTGCTATTAGCTTACACTGGAAACCTTTTTTCTTTGTAAAAGCACGCTAAAGAGACACCAGATATGATTGGCAACTGTCAAAGTACGCTGGCAGGGTTGTGCAGGGCACACGCTGAAGGAAGGCCTGACAGAGCCCCTTGAAGGACACTGACTGGCTGCTATTAGCTTACACTGGAAACCTTTTTTCTTTGTAAAAGCACGCTAAAGAGACAGCAGATATGATTGGCAACTGTCAAAGCACGCTGGCAGTGTTGTGCAGGGCACACGCTGAAGGAAGGCCTGACAGAGCCGCTTGAAGGACACTGACTGGCTGCTATTAGCTTACACTGGAAACCTTTTTTCTTTGTAAAAGCACGCTATAGAGACACCAGATATGATTGGCAACTGTCAAAGTACGCTGGCAGGGTTGTGCAGGGCACACGCTGAAGGAAGGCCTGACAGAGCCGCTTGAAGGACACTGACTGGCTGCTATTAGCTTACACTGGAAACCTTTTTTCTTTGTAAAAGCACGCTATAGAGACACCAGATATGATTGGCAACTGTCAAAGTACGCTGGCAGGGTTGTGCAGGGCACACGCTGAAGGAAGGCCTGACAGAGCCGCTTGAAGGACACTGACTGGCTGCTATTAGCTTACACTGGAAACCTTTTTTCTTTGTAAAAGCACGCTAAAGAGACAGCAGATATGATTGGCAACTGTCAAAGCACGCTGGCAGGGTTGTGCAGGGCACACGCTGAAGGAAGGCCTGACAGAGCCGCTTGAAGGACACTGACTGGCTGCTATTAGCTTACACTGGAAACCTTTTTTCTTTGTAAAAGCACGCTAAAGAGACACCAGATATGATTGGCAACTGTCAAAGCACGCTGGCAGGGTTGTGCAGGGCACACGCTGATGGAAGGCCTGACAGAGCCGCTTGAAGGACACTGACTGGCTGCTATTAGCTTACACTGGAAACCTTTTTTCTTTGTAAAAGCACGCTAAAGAGACACCAGATATGATTGGCAACTGTCAAAGCACGCTGGCAGTGTTGTGCAGGGCACACGCTGAAGGAAGGCCTGACAGAGCCGCTTGAAGGACACGGACTGGCTGCTATTAGCTTACACTGGAAACCTTTTTTCTTTGTAAAAGCACGCTAAAGAGACACCAGATATGATTGGCAACTGTCAAAGCACGCTGGCAGGGTTGTGCAGGGCACACGCTGAAGGAAGGCCTGACAGAGCCGCTTGAAGGACACTGACTGGCTGCTATTAGCTTACACTGGAAACCTTTTTTCTTTGTAAAAGCACGCTATAGAGACACCAGATATGATTGGCAACTGTAAAAGTACGCTGGCAGGGTTGTGCAGGGCACACGCTGAAGGAAGGCCTGACAGAGCCACTTGAAGGACACTGACTGGCTGCTATTAGCTTACACTGGAAACCTTTTTTCTTTGTAAAAGCACGCTAAAGAGACAGCAGATATGATTGGCAACTGTCAAAGCACGCTGGCAGGGTTGTGCAGGGCACACGCTGAAGGAAGGCCTGACAGAGCCGCTTGAAGGACACTGACTGGCTGCTATTAGCTTACACTGGAAACCTTTTTTCTTTGTAAAAGCACGCTTAAGAGACAGCAGATATGATTGGCAACTGTCAAAGCACGCTGGCAGGGTTGTGCAGGGCACACGCTGAAGGAAGGCCTGACAGAGCCGCTTGAAGGACACTGACTGGCTGCTATTAGCTTACACTGGAAACCTTTTTTCTTTGTAAAAGCACGCTTAAGAGACACCAGATATGATTGGCAACTGTCAAAGCACGCTGGCAGTGTTGTGCAGGGCACACGCTGAAGTAGGCCTGACACCCAGATGCTTGCAGACAACTAACTGCTCTTCTATTACAGTGAAAAAAAATTATTTATTTTAAATCTAAAGCTTAACCGATTGTTAAAACAGATATGAGTGGTGGCACTGACTGTGCAAATGGGCAAGGCATCCAACCTCACACAGAAGCTGGCAGGCAGGCAACTGCTCTTCTATTACAGTGAAAAAAATATATTTATTTTAAATGTAAAGCTTAACCGATTGTTAAAACAGATATGAGTGGTGGCACTGGGCAAGTGGGCACAGTATATGCTGTGAGCCTGACATACAGGCTGGCAGGCAGGCACCTGCAATTACATTACACAGGGAAAAAAAAAAAAAAAAGCAGCCTGATGTTCTAGCCCCAAAAAGGGCTTTTTGGGGTGCTGTCCTTACAGCAGAGATCAGATGAGTCCTTCAGGATTGTAGTGGACACTGAATACCCTAGCCTAGCTATCAATTTCCCTATGTAATCAGCAGCAGCTAAACTTTCCCTCCTCTCACTAAGCATGCATCTTCCGAATGAATCGAAAATGGATGCTGGGAGGGAGGTTGGAGGGTGTGGAAGGGAGGGAGTGCTGCTGATTGGCTGTAATGTGTCTGCTGACCGAGAGGCACAGGGTCAAAGTTTGCCCAATGATGACGAATAGGGGGCGGATCAAACTGCGCATGTGTCCGCCCGCCGCGGCGAACGCGAACAAGCTAATTTCTCCGGGAACTGTCCGCCGGCGGACAGTTCGGTACATCACTACTGAGAACGGGCAGCAGCTTGCCCTTCAGTGGGTCCCCGTTCAGTTCTCAAGCTGGTCTTTGCTCATCTTCTGCCATTACAGAGAGAACATCTCTAAAACATATCAGACTGGTCCCACTTTAGTCATTCAATTCCCTTTATTACCATGGACTCTATTTCTCAAGAGTCCGCGGCTCGCTATTTCGCACCCTTTCTGCCTTGCCCGCCCCTTCGCGGCTGCATTTCTGATGCATTCCTTTCCCACCTCTTCGATGGACGGCTGCCATTTTCCTGAATGTTTTTTTTTCTTACTCTTTTCGGACGCAGTCTCAGCGCAAGGGTCGGAATTCGTCGGTTTTGGTAAGTCCTGATTTTCTATTTATTTTAGCACAATTTTCTGTGCTAGTATTTTACTAGGTATTTACTTATTTTTCCCTTATTTGTTTTTATTTTCACAGATCCCAGAATTAACAGACCTGCTGTAATCCTATTTAAACATAATAAAGGAGGGCTTTTGTGGGTGACCCCCACTTACTTTTGTATTTATTCTGAATTTTATTGTGGGTGACCCCCACCTGTCATTTACTGTTACTCAGTTTAGGTGTACCAACACCCATATTACAGTGGGTGACCCCCACTTAATTAAAAATATATATATTTACAGCTAATATACAAACTGTTGTAATTCCTACACTGTTCACCTGATTTGGATGTAAATACCCTCAAATTAAAGATGAAAGTCTGCAGTTAAAGCACATCTTGTTCATTTCATTTCAAATCCATTATGGTGGTGTATAGAGCCAAAAAGATTAGAATTGTGTCAATGTCCCAATATTTATGGACCTGGCTGTACAAAGACTATTTTTTCCTCAGTCTTCTATCCTTATTTTTCGAACAGACCGTCCCTCTGTGTGGCGCATTGTGTTCAAAAGGATATAGATAATATGGCCACGCTGCGTTTCCCTGTGGGGCCACTTCTGGTTCAGTCTTCACTCCCACTATTGCATGGTGGATCAGATGAATCCTTGCCCAAGCTGGAATTAACCCCTCCTTTGGAGCACACTCAGTCAGAAGAGCAGTCGCATCCTCTGCCTTTCATGCAGGCAGTACCCTCTCAGACATCTTATCCTCTGCGGATTGGTCCAGAGAGTCTACATTTCCTACCTTCTATTTTAAACCTATGCCACATGCTGCATCTTCTATCATACAGGAGCGTTAAAACAGCAAAAATTAAGCCTCCTAACGTGCCATAAAATTAGGGATTATTCTAGCTTTAGTGAACGAATAATTTAAATTTTATTAATGACAGCAGGCGACTATTTTCCCTCCCTTTATATCTCTCATTCCCACCCTTTGAGGTAACTTATTAGATAATTTGTTATATATCCATTTCAAACCTACGCACCATCTGCCATATTTAATACACTCTATTTTTATATTCATAAATGTATAATTCTCACTAATGCTTAATATGAAGTATGCCAAGGATTGATGTTCACTATCTGTGTTTCATAAACTTGTTTTTTTTTTCCTCTGGTGAGAGAGCCTATACTTTCACGGAATTTCCTTTTAGTGTGAAGACCTTTCTACGGTCATTATAAAGTGGAGTCTGCAACTCATCAGTTCTCGGTTTACAAGGTTGACCAGACACAGGACCCTCAGTTTCGTCCATTGTTCAAGTTGTTATATTGTTTACGTGCTTGATCTCTGCTACTCTTGGCTACAGCTAGAAAGAGGAGTTGGGAGGAGCTTGATGACACTATATGATATTGTTATACACTCTGATTGGTTAAACTTTTTTACATCATTGTTAACTGTTTCTTTGCTCTCGGGAGGTTCAGTAAAGAAAGATAAAGCAAATATTCGCCTCCTGTTGTTAATGAAATTTAGATTATTCATTCACTAAAGCTAGAATAATCCCTAATTATAAACATTTATTATTATGTTTAACATAATGCTTTCTGTAAAAAATAACACTTACCTTCTTGATGGTTGTATGAAAATGCTTAATTTATAAACTTGTTTTTTTGGCTGCAGTTCTCAATGTCATCCTAATAAGTCTCACTGAGCTTTAGCGAGTCTTCATAAAGAAGACATATTAGGTATAAAGTCAATGCATGTACACAGTGACTTGATAGTAAATAGGAAAACAAGAAAAACAGCTAACCAGCTTTTCATTAATACTGTATTATGATAAAGGCATACGAGGTCTGCCTGGAAAAAGTCAAGCCATTTTTAATATAACTAAAACAGTTTGCAAAACATCAGTGTAACCTGGCAGACAAGGAGAGGGGACTGGAATGCACATGCAGGAACAGTGATGACTTCAATATACTAGTCAGTCAGGGCATTAGATGCCATTAAGTGAGCATGTGTACTGTGAGCCTTCGCATTCAAAATTACTGACAGAGTAGAGCAACAAATCAGCATCAATTTTGTGCTAAGCTTGAACATTTCTCTGCGGAAACTATTCGGATGATTCGGAAAGCTTTTGGGGAGGCTCCAAACATAGTCGAGAATCTCTTGTAAGTGATCCACTTTCTGGAAGGCCTGTAACAAGCAGAACGCTTGAGAATGTTTTTTTTATTCCATCACGAGTAAGCTTCTCCAGGCAAAAACAATTAATAATGAGTACTACTTCAATGTTCTTCATTGGTTGAGAGATGCAACATGATTAAATTGACCACAGCTGTGGGCAACTGGTGAATGGGAGCTTCATCACGACAATGTGTCCACCCATGCATAATGACTCGTGCTGACTCTCCCAGGTGAATTAGCCTTCCTGCAGCCCAAATTTTCCTCCCTGTGTGACTTCTGGATTTTCCCAAAACTAAAATCACTTTTGAAAGGGAAGAGATTTCAAACTGTTGTGAGAGTCAGGTAAATAAGACGAGGCAGCTGATAGGGATTCCAACAGGGGATTTTGCAGAGTGCTGGGAGAACTGTGTGACATCTTTGAAGTGCCTACTTTGAAGTGGACTGAGGCATCATTTTTCTATGTACAATGCTTCTTATATCTTGTTGTCACGAGTGTGGGCTATAGGCCCAGCTAAGACAGTGGGGAGAGTGTGGAAGTGACAGGGTTAATGACACCAGACCCCTGGTTACCTGTTGCTAGTGCCAGCAACCACTCAATTAACCCCTGCAATCCCTTCTACACTAACCCCCTAGTACACACTTTACTGCCACCACCAAGACTTTTAAACCTGGGCGTCTTAGGTTACCCCACACACAGGAGAATTATAGAATCACAGTTCTACTTTCACTGATCAAACACATATAATTAACCCTTTTTGGTAACGTGTTTACCTGAGCTTTCCTTTGGAGAATGAAGCTCGTAGAGAACAGAGACACAAGCTGATTAAGTAAACATTTAATCTGACAAAAAAGATTCACAGTGCTGAGTACAAAATGCAGAAATAAATGACATACAGATAACAAATTGCAATACAGTACATAAAATAAAATAGGAGAAAACACAAGAAATTCCTTACATATATTTACCCCATATAGAATTCTTGTGGGAGTCTTAGATGGTATTGATCTCCTAGAAGTTACTGACAAAGGAAAAATGAAACTGAACACCCTCATTATATACATAAACTAGTTGTTTCTCAGTGGGCAGACCCCTGGGGGGGGGGGGGGGATCAGAGGGGGTTGGTCTGGCAGTCTATTGCCCACTCTATGCAATTCCTTGTGTCCAGCTCTGGTGATGGCTATCTAGATGTTTTATGGTCTAGGCCTGGTGCAAGATCAAAGACCACAATAAATGTCATCACAAGGTTTACAAAAAAAAAAACAACCCTTAACATATATCAACACACATCCAACACCAACTCATGCTTTTGGCATTACACTTGTATTTTCCTCATAAATTTAGCCATTTTTTATATTACATTGTTGGATACTTTCCTGACAGACCTCATATATGCAATGCGTTTTATAGTGCTTTATTAAAAAGATATAACATGTACAGAAATCATAATTTGTGCACTAACAGTTTAGAATGCAAATTAATAACAGTAATAATCATAACAAAGTATTTAAAAAGGGAATGTACATTTAGCTTTCACCAGTTTTCAAGTATGCGTTTGATAGTAATAGACCAAAAGCCTTAATGATTGTTAATTTTTTCATATGTAATGTTTTTGTAACTATAATTTTTTCCTTCTTTCTTGTAATAAATAATATTAAAAGCGGTTGGAACATAAACAGGTTTGTCAAATGCAACGCAATTTAAGTATATTTCTAAAATAGATTTATCAAAGTCTTAAGAAGGTTATGTGGTAATGAATAAATGAAGAAGAATTTACATAAAAACACCAGTAGAGAGCTACTTAATCAGACGTTTGCAGTTATTCAGACATCTATGATTAGCAATAGGAGAGGTGGGATCACTTCACTTGGATTTTTCTATGTGATTTGTATAATTTAAAATTCACCTACTGGGCCAATTGCCACTTAAACTGATGGGTAGAATTTACACTTTTACAAAAAAAAACTACCTAGAGAAAACTTGAAATACCCTTCAATAAATGTAAATGGTAAGAAAAAGCATTTAGAATAAATTGAGTTAATAACCATTATTTATTTATGCATCATCTAATACAAAATGCAACACCTGTTGGAGCTTAATTATATTTAGACATTAGACCTCTTGCTCTCAATACTGGAACAACATGGGTTGTGCTCCCCTTCTCAACTCAAGAGCCTATTAGAAGAAGGAGTAATAGGCTCAAAAATGATGGTGAAAAAAATGGCATTGCAAAGATATTGGCAAACAATGGCATATCAAAAGACAGGATAAAAGAAACCGGTGAGCCATCCAGCAACAGCCTGGTACACACAAGTCTTGCTTAGTACTGGGTACAGAGGGAGATATCTGCCGCTCTGTTTAATGCCTGATGTATTCAGCAATATCCTGGTGCCTGCTGTTATGAGCATTAACTAATAGTCCATCAACAATGCGCTATAAATCAGGTATCCATCAACTTTTCCTTGGTGCTAAAATATTTTGATGTACATGACATGGTTTGTTCATTTGGGGCAACTCCAGGGGGCTACTGATGGATAGTCTCATTTGTGAGGAATTGAGAAATAGCAGGGTCTTGCTGCTGTCAGTGAGACCCTGTCAGGTTTACAGAATGATCCAGCACGTAGAATTGTGTAACACAGAGGACTGATAGGTAACGTATACCGGACCTTAGAATGGTCGGACTAATGTACCAAAGAATAGTCAGGAATAGCCGAGGTCAAGGGAAACAGAAAAAGACACAACAATAAGTTAAAAAAGCCAGGAGTCAGGGATGCCAGAAAACAGGGAAGTCAAAAACAATGCCAAAGTCAAATAACCAGAATTACCAGAATCAATAACGCGCTCTCGGACAACCACAAGGGAAACCATGACAGGGCACTGAGCAGGATGAGAACTGGGCCTAAATACCCCTCGTCTAGATCTGATAGGCTGTAACCAGCCTTTGACCCCAAAGGCAGCTACTAGGTTCTCATTTGCATAATTGCTGCTCAGCATTAACCCTTCTGTGGATTTGGTTTCTGCTCGGCACAACTTTTCCTGTGTGGACAGTAAATGCCATTAACCACAATTTTATAAGCGGATGAATACGTGACAGACCCACAATGCAAAGGACAATTAAATGGCGTCAGGAAGTGTTATGTCTATTGGCATATTCACTAATTCACTCATTGTATAAGTAATGAGGATGAGCAGTGTATGTCTACAATCAACAAAGGCTTAATAATTCTCATGCCAATTTTGGGACTGTAGAATATAACGATTTTGACTACCGTACATATGGACTTAATGGTATTACACAAATGCACAAAAAATCTGACTACAAGCAAGTAGCTGTGTCTTATGTGGCATTGAATTCTGTTATTGTATCCTACACATATGCTCTGAAATATTAACTGTGCACTCTCTCCCGCCTTTTTCAAACCATAGTAATTTCTTCATATATATTTATTGATGTTAAAACATAAATGTGTGTGCATTTAATATGATGCATTGTGTATTCAGATAGAGTTCATGAAGAGTAGAGCTATTTGCTGTAATTACAGCATTTACCATCAAGTTATCCCAATCTCTTAAATGTAACTGAAGATGGGTTAGAAACTGTCACTAACACATTTTTTTTAAAGAATATATTGGCATCTTTTATAAATACATTTTTATATTTGCAAAAGACCAGTATTCCTCTAGGAAAATCCAACAATCTATCTTTTGACTGTAAGCACTTTATTCTACTCTGGTTTCCCCCTGCCGACCGGCTACTAGTGAAGGTGTAAAGTCAATTACACCTTTGCAGCATTGGCTGCATATGAAAGCATGCCTTCTCAATGATTTTGCTGAATCTGTTCTGTAAGCTCCACTGAATGTCTTTAAGTGATGATATCCATAGTCATTTGATTAGTACGTCCTTATAAGTAGTGTCAGCAAAATAGTTTTGTTATAAAGAAAAAAAACATTGATAGTGCTTGTGGAATGTAACTATCCATCACTTCTTATCAGCCAGTAAGGAGGAGAAATGATGAGTAAGACATAGTTTATTGTTCAACAGCTTGTGCTCTTCACAGTCAATGACTTAACATATATTTTAAAAGGATTTACATTTTAATTACTTTGGCAAAGATTCCATCAGAGGTTGCATATTTGCCCTGATCCTTTGGATTTGTTGCCATTTAATTGGTATATTAAAATGGCATTAAAGTAATAACGCGTTGAGGAGTAAATATGTTAATAAAATTGTTCATTCCAAACATTTTTGTTTATTACAACCTCTTGACATGGAGACATCATAAAGTATAATAATATACAGGAATCAAACTACACCTTGCCCATGTGTATATACACGCATTGTCTTGCACATTGAAATGTACAATGGGAAGGAAAAATCTGATTGTAAAAACATCTGAAAACTTCAACATTAAAGAAATAAAAGTGGTAGACTATCATATTAGAAAAGCAGACTTGGTAAGTCAGAACAGGTAGGGCGCCCCCTAATTGATAACTATACATATGTGCAAAGAATATTAAAACATAGCTTTTAATAGTTACTGTAATAAAATAGTTTTGCCAGCAATAGGAAACTTGAAAAGAAAAGAAAAAAATTATAAAAACACAGGAGGATGTATCAAACGAGAACGTGCCTGGACGGGGATAAACGTCCTCAGGGAGTTACCCTGAGAATATAACAGGGAAGTCCCCCTAACCTGTGGGGTCCGTCACTCAGCACTAGTGCTTCAGGGAAATGTCCTTGATATGGAACAATTCCTACCACTGATGCCCTAGTCACACCCTTCGAAAAAACTCCCTGACTATAATCGAAGCAACTTCTATAGGCTTGGGAGAGTTGCAAGTGGTAGTCTATTAGGGGGAGAAAAGGGTGTAGCCAAAAAAAGGGTTGTGGGTGAAGTCTATATACAGTGAGATCAGCCCCTAGTCAAGATCCGACAGCTAAGTGGATACAGTGTAGCCGGTTATGTAGCAGCTGCTTGAACACTGTATCTAGGGGAGGGGAGCAATTGAGGAAAGAACGGTGTGGTACAAAAAATATATATAAATCTGACGAAAGAATATATGTAAATTATAATTCCCCGTCAAACCACACCTTTACCCTGTCCTCCCACTCGCTCCTCTAATAAATCTTGGCAAAGGAATGTGCCAAAGAACGGCTGACTGGCTAGTCATGCAAAATTCTGATGCTAAAAGGCTTCCAGGTTCACAGAAATCCTTCGTGCCTGCTACCTTAGTAATTCGACAGCCAGATGTATACAGTGTAACAATTTGCGTAACAGCTGCTTTGAACACTGTATCTAGGGGAGGGGAGTAGTAGAGGGGAGTCTGGTGTGGCACAGTCAGCTTGTGAATTCGGAGATGGTCCTAGAGACAGACTAATCGACAACATACACCGTCTGACGAAAAGGATCCGAGATTCCCCGTCAAACCACACTTTACCCTGCCCTCCCACTCACTCCTCTAAAAAATCTTAGCAAGAATGTCAAGGTTAGACTAGCTTGTGGATAATGCTAAACTACGATAGGTCTCCAGGTTCTCAAACATCCCTCCTGCCTGCTACCTAACACGTGTTTCGGCGCTGCTAAACGCGCCTTCTTCTGAGGTTTAACAGGTGATGTGGGCATCGGAGGCTCCTTAAATAGCCCTCTGCACTTAGTTAAGACTGGGGGCGTGTGTATTACGTTCGCGCCAAAAACGTCCGAGATCGGTCAAGGCCAGCCCCCAGTGACTATCCGGTATCTGATAGGTTAGTGCTGGTTAAATGAATGATGCCCTTATTAACTCTCTAAGTGCCGAAATTGCCGTGATGTGTGAATTAGATACAGTGTATCTGTATCTTTGGATCTACAAGTCTCGGACAATAATGTACCCAGGGGGGAAAAAGTATATATGTATATACACAGTCGGAATATAACTTAAGGGGACATATATGGCCCACATAGTAGAAAGCGGTCCATAATGGATCCCTTGGTGGATTGCACGGACTAAAGTCCAAAATTCAACAAGTTCATAGGTTAAAGCTGGAACTAGATAAAGTGTCGACCGATCTATGAAATATCCATATCCCATGATTGTACACATTAAATAAGCACGGTTTTGGTACCTGAGAGAGAAATAAAGCTATTAATGTGATATAAACAGTAGCCAAGTTGCTGATGATAGTGGCCATAGGTTTAGTTCATCATTTACCAGTCACCAAACTTGATCCTAAAGACAGGGTACGTAATCAGATGAGGATGATTAGATAGTCATAAATAAATGAGTGCATATATTCAGGGTTAAGAGAGCCACCGATGCTTTTAAACCAATAAGAAAAATAAATTATTAAAAATTATATATACAGTGTGAATGAAAAATGTACATATATAATACAATTGTACAATTTGTATAAGTATTAAACCTGGTGCCACTTATGTGAGGGTTACCCCCTGCTCAGGTCGCCCCTGGGACACACCCCCTAGTTGTTTCCCTTTTGGGTATCCAACTTTCTTTTTTCATTAGACTATCATATTACACTTGCTCGGAAACAGGTGCCTGGTTCTGTGTGAGAGGAGGTTTCACAATACACTCCAAGCAATTCAGACATCTATAAAAATCGCTCAGGCACTAAAGTCACCTAGACTACTTCATCTCATCTCCATTAAGTGGTCTGGGTGCAGTGGCCCTGCCCTTTTTTTTATAGAAACTGCAATGTTTCAATTGCAGGGTTTAATCCACCTCTTGCTGTGACTGTCTTCCTGACAGCCACTATAGGTGTTTCTGTGGCACTGACAGAGTAAAACCCGATCACATGACGTGGAAGACAAATAAAGCATTGGGTCCGCACATCGCTCACCAGCAATGTCCTTCAGGTCAACAGTGCTCCTCTATGAGAAACAATGGATTGGACCATAGCAGAGGAGGACATGCCATCTCAATGAGGTCATCAGAGGTGGTAAGCTGATCAACACAGGGATGTCTTAACAGCATTAAAAGTTCCTGGGCAAAGCAGTGCACTGGGGCTCTGCGTACACAACCACTCACAGAATTAAAAATGTAAATTAACAATAAAGGTAAGTTTATATTTTGGTAAAAAAAATCAGTGTTTAAACATTAAAAACCATAGGGTATGGGGCGGGGCCTGACAGCCATGCAGAGAGAACGCAATGAGCTTAGGTCTAGGGGACTCACAGACTCCACTAACTACATCCAAACTGCTGGCACCCATGCCTAGTACCTTGTGGGCAACATCTGTGCTGGCTCCAGGTCCATCTGCACGTGCAGCCGAATAGCTGTGGACTCTGCATCATTGTGGCCTAGTGTGAGCCCTCACGGGGGGGGGGGGGAACGCGGCTGATCCCTGCAGCCAGGGCTTTCATGGGCCATCCTGCCGCGCAGTCCGACTGCTCCATGCAACTGTATGGCATCATGAAGGGTACTCACCACCCTTGAGCCGTGCAGCCTACCTCCTGCCGCGCGGTCCAGCTGACGTCAGTTGCAATGCTGACGTGGACCATTCAATACACAGGTAATCCTATTTAAGGCTTGCTTTTGCCCCTATTTTTTGCCCTATCATGATTTCTTGTTAGATCCTCATTTAGTGCTCCTAGAGATTCCCTTGTGATTTCCTGTGTTTGACCTCGGCTCCGTATTTGACTTGTGATTTCTGGTGTCCTGACCTTGGCTTAGTATTTGACTTGTGTTTTCTGGTATCCTGACTTCGTCTTGTATTTGACTTGTGATTTCTGGTATCCTGACCATAGCTTCTTATTTGACTTGTGAATTCAGGTATCCTGACCTTGGCTTTGTATTTGACTTGTGATTTCTGCTATTCTGATCCAGCTTTGTTGACTTTGTATATTTCTGTATTCCTGACCTTGATTTATTCTTGACCTTGATTCTCGCTATATTAATAAGTCAAGTCCGGCCATTTTAAGATTGGTAATATGTCTTTTCGGAACGACCTTTTGTGCGTTTCCTCTTTCCTGCGTGTTGGGGTAAGACTCACGTGATACCTGCTGACTCCAGAGTCCCATTCTCCCCCCTTCCTGTGCCAGTGGGGGTTATCCCGGTCCCCACCTAGCCAGACTCTATTCACGTCAGTGCTACCACTGGGTGACTCCTGTAAGGCCTGCCTCCTCGCTGCCAATGGCAGTGGGCATGTACTGGATGAGGCGCAGACCTCAACTGACACACGGGAAGAAGCACTTAAGATGGCATTCTGCAGCAACCTTCAGACACAGCATCTATCTACACAGTGTGCTTCTGGGACACAGCTCATAGCCAGAGCCTTCACCCAGAGAATCCCTCCCAGACAGGGAACCCAGAAGGTTAGAACCCCTTCACAATATCCATGCATCTAGGGAATACGCCTCCACCCAGGGTATCGAGGCTTCTCCCTAGTTGTGGGAAGAGAGGCTTGTGGACATTGGGACATGGTTCTTGCCAACGCCTGGTGCTGGAAGTATGTGGTGCAACTCCTTCTATGCCCACATCATCGAAACAAGGTCCAGGCTGGTATAAAGGGTATTGCAGGTCTGAGTTGGTGACTCCCATGGGGATGAATCCTGTAGCAGAGATCTTCTCGACATGCTGTTATTTTTCAGCTGTTCTTTGCTTCATGTTTTACCTAGTGTAGTATGTATTTTGTGCCAAGTTAACAAGCAGCTTGGTGGCGTCTCTCTCTTTAAGTATTTCTTGTGAAGTCAGTTACTGTCACGGCCCCTGACTCGTGGCCGTACGTGGTCACACCCGATTGGTGCGACCACACTAAGGAATTACCTATGCAGCAGCGAGTTGGGAGCCAGACCATTGGGTTCACACGCGGAGGCCAAAATGGCGCCGACAGCGAGGTCACGCCCATTTGTAGCCCCAGCTCCAAAATTTGCGCAAATGCCCATGTGACCTCACAACGTCAACGCACACGCACGTTCTGGGGTCAGAGGCCAAGCTCTGACCAAACACAGGCCAAGGAGGGGTATTAAAACCCCAGAAAATCTTAGCTCAGGGCAATCATGGTTTCCGTTCCTGGTATCCGAGAGTGCGTTTTCCTCATCTTGTTATTGATATTCATGTTTTTTTACTTTGGCTATTCCTGACTATTCTAATTTCTGGTTTCCCTGACTTCCTTTCTTATCGATCTTGTGTATTTCTGGCTCCTTTAACCTCAGCTTTCCCTTGACTATTCTTTATTCTTCGACGTATTAACCCGGCCATTCTAAGGGCCGGTTTACATTCTGTCTGTTTTCCTATTCTATGTAGATGTTACATAGTTTTGCATGTTGGATCATAGAGTTGTTATGACAGTTACCCATTTTTGAGAATTTTATGTTTAACATACTGTCTAACATAACTCACCTTCTACTACTACATTTTCTTATTATAAAAAGTGCAGTATCTCTAAGATGCTTTATGCTACTTCTGAGTACCATTCCTTTTCTTACTAAAATGTCTAAGCAAATCTCTATGTTTATCTATGCACTTAAAAATAAAGAATGTTAAAAAAAAAACCAACATAAGGTACAGCAGAGATTAATCCACTCAAACGTTTAGTAGGTATTAAGGGGAGGCAACTGACATTGACTGGTTGAGCCAAATACAGTGAGGGAAGAACTTGATAATAAACAGCAAAATTAACATCACCTCTAATACAAATGCCAAGAGTATTAGATGTGATATGAATTTTGCAACTTATTATCAAGCACTACCCTGGTGCAACCTGTTTCTCTTTTTCTTTTTACTTGTGTAGTATTGTTTGGGTTGTTAGGGTACCCAAGTTTCAGTGTTTGCTGCCCACCAAAGTCAGCTCTGTATCCCCCCTATTGTTTACTAACATGGACTGTTAAAAATATTAAAATAAATGTATTATAGATTTACGGTTTCAAACAATTGTGTGTTGATTTTGTCTTGCTTTTGTACAATTAGTACATGTGCGTTGTTTTCGTCAAGATCAAGATAAATACACGCAACAGCATGACCTGTCTACCTAAACGGTTTAATAAAGAGGGTTTAAAGGTTCTATATAAATTTGACATTTCCCAGAATAATATTCTGAAATGTTGGAAGCCCATGTGACCCCTATGCTAGTGGGGCCCCTGGCCCTGGGAACCTGCCCAGTGTGCCCATCATTAAGACATTCCTGCAGCAACACCGAGGGAAATAAAGAAAATGCTTAATTCATTATTATTGCACATGGGGTGGTGACCAATATAGAACTGGTTCCTTTAATGACCTACAGCTAAATGCATTCATGATTGCACTGCAAACAATCAATTCATGTAGGAAACATTTGAATGTTTTTAGGTTGTTGTTTGTTTTTTTTGCTCTACCTGCCCTGCTCTACCTACCTGCCTATCTATCACTGCCCTTCCATAGGAGTAATTAGGGTAGAGAACCACCAAATATTATTTTGTTTATTCTTAGTGGAAAGATGATTTCTTTCCTCATTTATTTTTATTACAAATACTGACATGCCTTTACAATAGATTTTTATTAGGAAAATGTGTTATATGTCCCATTCTTCTCTCCTTGTATATGCAGCACAGACTGCGATCTTGGATTCGTAATGATTCATGGCTGGATAGCAGGTTGGGTTGCCCATGGACACTGCCATGTGACTTACTGGGCATGCCAAGCTCAAGAGTCATTTTAGCAAAACATCTAGTATTGTCCTCAGCTCAGTCTGCTCAGTTTTTCTCATTCACTTATGCTGATGATAGCGTTGGCAGCCGGGGCCTGTCCAACAACAACATGTAAATTCATAACAACTGTACTGGCCATAACAACTAAAAGCAATTAAGCTGATAGTTAGAGGAAAAGGGATATTTAGACATTGGAGGGTTAAATAAAGACTAGAAATAGCCGAGACTCCTATGGTCCAGCTGCACACTTGTGTCTCACTGTAGTCTTGCCCCAGCCTGAATGATGCAAGGCACAGCTGCATATGTTGGCAGATCTCTGTGCTTTATGCCATCAGACAGATGTTAGTCTGCAGTCAGTAGTGCATGTAGCTGGATATGCAAATACAGTGAATACAGCAAATTGGATAAGTGATTCTGATTGCTATAGTATGTCTGTTAAAACCTAATTGTGTTGTAAGACTGTTATGAGGATGTACTACTCATGACAAAACTGGTCTTGGGATTTTCAGGGTCTCAGAGTTAGTAATCCAACTCAGAGAGTAGAGGGTAGACTTTCATAATGAGTATGAGATAATTTAGAAAAATTATAATTAAATGTAGCATTTTTTTTTCTTATAGTACTGCAAGTTGGATAGAAGCAAGACAGTCCCTGCCTGACACACCTCAAGCTTTATTTTGAGAGTTGGAAATTTACTCCTGACAGCAGAGTAGATCAAAATAAGAAATCTATCCAAGACACAGAGTAACTGGGCATAAAATTGTAAATTAACATAATTTTTCATAATTAATCAAAAGTATATTTGACATTATGTGTAACTATATCTTATTGGATCCGCGAAAGAATGCATGAGGTTTAGAGTGCAGTGTCCAAAAGATTTTGGTTTTATAGACATAGGTGGTATTACATTTCAGAACTGCGGATTTTAGTTTCTTGTCCCTTTAAATTTCAGTAGTTGTGAAATACATTATGTGGACATTTTAATAGAAGGTGTAATACTCATGAATGCACTTGGATAATTGCATACGGAATGAACAATGATTAAGGAATGGAAGGGAAGCATTTGTTTGATTAAATAAACATAAGATGTTAAGATCATTTACCTGTTCTACAATACTCCTCCCCTTCAAAAACCATCTTCCATGAATTTAAATTTGTATCAATCCTTCTCCTCTGTCTCTTTCATTTACCTAAATAATATGTATTGACATTTTCTCAGGGCATACATAGGATGTTAATTTGCGTTAGAGGTTTTTATCCTCTGGTCTGTAATCTGAACTTTAATCACACACAAAAGGCTCTTGCTGGGTCTAGCAGGCTATTAACAGAGCAGGCGATAATACATTCCAAATTGAACAGAATTTCCCATAAAGGGAGTTTGAACATTAGATCTCTTTACAGGAAGTGTTTACGAAGGCTGTGCAAGTCACATGCAGGGAGGTGTGACTAGGGCTGCATTAACAAAGTGATTTAACTCCTAAATGGCAGAGATTTGAGCAGTGAGACTATAGGGGCATTATCTATACACAAAAACTGCTTCATTAAGTTAAAGCTACTTTGGTACATGTAGTGTCCCTTTAACTGACATCATCATCAACTCAGCTCTTTTTAACCTCAGTGATTTTGGCATAAAACTTGCAATTCCTTTCTCAAATGTGCACATTTCCTAGTTTAGTGAGTAAACCCTGAAATGATGTCTCTTTACTTTACTCTATACAATACTTTTGTTGTAAAGCTAGGTATAAGAAACTGCTTTGAAAAACAAAACAAAAAAATAGTTTTGACTACATTTGTTTTTTTTTTTAAATCTTTTATTGTTGGTTTTTTATGCAGTGTCATCAACAGTTAATAGTCATAGAATCGTGGACACGCAGGTCCCGAAGTCAAGTAAACAAATTAGTCAGTTTCATGTAATATTCCATACATCTATAGGCAAAATATGGTCTTTCACATTACAATTGGATTGTTGACCAGTCTGTGTTATGCCGGCTCGTTCTCATGGTTGCTGAAGTGTAGCCTGTATATTGTCGTGCGGGGTGTTACCGCTGCCCCGTTCTGTATCGGTTGTTGGTCATAAGTTTTAGTCATGTGTTAGTTCTATGTTGTCGAGGTAACCTCCAGTAAGAGTCAGGATGTACGTATATTTGATCGGTGTCTGTCTAGATGCGTTATAAGTTGCTTTATGTGATATTAGCTATCTATTGTTAGGTGCGTCTAATTTGTGCGTTATGTATGTGTGTGCTCCACGTCTTTGTTTTTATTTTATTTATTTATTTATTTATTTATTTTTAAGTGCACACCGCTTTCTATCCACGTATGTGCCGGTGTCGTCCGGCTTTCAGTCATGTTTGTGTAGGTCGTATAGGGGAGGTTGGGGTACAGGTTCGTGGGAGGATGTGGGGGGTTAGGGAGAGAGGGGTGTGGAAGGGGAAAGGGAGAGATGGGTATAGAGGGAAGGGGTACACCCCGATTTCTCCGTCCTTTCGCAACCGCCGCCTCTGACCGTCGAGGCCTGAGTCTGGAGACCGAGCCATCGTCCGTGTCCGCATTCGCCCTCTCTCTGTGCTAGTCTCGTTGTTATCCATCTACTGGGTCCTGGAAGTGTACATGAACCAGGGTGTCCATGCTTCTGCGTGTTTAGTTGCCCTGCCAAGGAGAGTTGCGTGTATCACCTCCGCTCCCTGGATGTCTTCTACTTTGCATTCCATTCTTCCTTACGTGGTGTATCTGTTTTCTTCCAGTAAATGGGTATGAGCGACTTGGCTGCGTTCAATAGGTGTCGCAGGATCGATTTCTTGTATCTGGATATTGGCATTGGTGACACATGGAGTAGTGCCAGTTCAGGCGTCCATTCAATCCCGTCTCCCAGGATCTCTCGTATTTCCTCTCTGATCATTTCCCAATATGGGGTGATCAAGCTGCATTCCCACCATATGTGGATCGTCGTGCCCTGTCCGGACATGCATCTCCAACACAGTGGTGAGGTTGCTGGGTATATTTTATGGAGGAACGAGGGTGTTCTATACCAAGAGGTCAGCAGTTTATAATTTGTTTCCTGGAATTGGGAACTGATGGTGCTTTTATGATGCCAGAGCAGTGCTTTGTCCCATTGTTGTCGTGTGAGCGATTTATCTAGGAGTGTTTCCCATCGGCAGCGAAATGTATTATGTTCGGTTAGGTGCCCTTGTAAGAGGTATTGATACAGTGTGGAGATCGTTTTGTCGAGTTCTATTGCATTCATGCAGCTTTCCTCGAACCACGTAAGTTCTCGATTTAGACAGTCTCTGTTGCGGAGTGTGCTGTGGAAATGTTTTACTTGTAGGTATCGAAGTGTTAGTTGTAGAGAGCATGGTCTACCGTTTAATATCGATTCCAGGGGTCGGATCTCTCCGTGTTGTAGCACCGTGTGTATGGGTACATGGCCTCGTCCTTCCGAGAATGGACCAGTCTGTGTGAGGATTCCTCCCCCTATATTGCTGTTGTAGGTAATAGGTAGTAGCGGGCTCGGTGTTGGTGATATGTGTTTTTGTTCCCTTAGGGGTCTCCATCCTCTCAGAGTCTGTGCAATTGGGCTGTCTTCCACTTCTCTAACCAGGATGCCTGGGCCTTGTGTGTCCCATATGGTGGAGTGTAAGGCCGCGTTATTCCCTTCGGCGTTCAGAGACACCCATTGTTTCTGTTCTGTTTTCGAATGCCAGTTGAGGATTCGTTGTAAAATTGTTGCCTGGTAATATTTCTTGAAGTCAGGTAAGGCGAGTCCACCGCAGTGCCTCGGCAGGCAGAGTGTTTCGTGTTTGAGCCTTGAGCGTTCGCCCCTCCATACGTATTTGAGGACCGCTGATTTTAGTGTTGCAAAGAATGAGGGTGGTATGTTGATTGGAATGGTCTGGAACGGGTAAAGAAGGCGCGGTAGGAGGTTCATTTTGAGGACCGCCACTCGGCCGTGCCAAGAGATGTGTGGGTGTGACCACCTGACTAGGTCCTTGAGTAGCGTCTTCAACAGGGGAGCGTAGTTGTGGTGATACAGGTCTTTCGGGTCAGGTGTCACCCATATGCCCAGGTACTTCATTTTGTTGGTACACCACTTAAATGGAAACGACGTTTCTAGTGCTGTATATTCCTCCTCTGGTATTGTAACGTTCAACACTTCGCATTTGGAGTAGTTGAGTTTAAATCCCGAGATCACACCAAATTCATCGAATTCCGTCATTAGACATGGTAGGGTGATTCTCGGGTTGCTGACGAAGAAAAGGAGATCGTCCGCGTATGCGGCCACTTTTTGAGTTCCTCCTTGCCATGGGAATCCCTGCACATCTCGGTTTTGGCGAATTGTTTGTAGAAGGGGCTCCAGGGTGATGGCGAAAAGTAGTGGGGATAGGGGGCATCCCTGTCGAGTGCCGTTTGAGATTGGGAAGTCAGCCGTGAGTGCCCCGTTAACCCTAACCGCGGCTCTGGGATTGTTGTAGAGAGCTTTGAGCCATGTGAGGAAGTTTTGCCCTATGCCCATTTCCCGTAATGTAGCTAGCATGAATGGCCACTGTACCCGGTCAAACGCCTTCTCAGCGTCCGTGGAAAGGAGGAGGAGGCGCTTTTGTGACTTCCTCGCCAGGTGTTGAATTGCGAATACTCGTAACGTACTATCCCTCGTTTCCCTCCCTGGGATGAACCCTGTTTGGTCCACGTGAATCAGGCCTGGTAGTGGAGCTTGGAGTCTGTTGGATAGTACTTTTGTGAATAGCTTGGTATCCACGTTGAGGAGGGAGATTGGGCGGTAATTGCTGCAGTACATCGGGTCTTTGCCAGGTTTTGGTATGACTGCTATCGTTGCCGCTAGGGATTCTGCTCCGAATGTTTTTCCTTCTGTTATCGCATTGACAGCTTTAGTTAACCAGGGTAATAGTAGCGTTGTGTAGGTTTTATAGTAGGTTGCGGGAAATCCGTCCGGTCCCGGTGCCTTCCCCGTTTTTGTCCGTTTCAGGGCTGCTGCCAGTTCCTCTTCTGTAATCGGTTCGTCCAGGGCGTCTGATGTTTCTTCTTGTAACTTTTGTAGTCCTGCGTTGCGTAAGTATGTCTGGATTTCGGCGTCATTGGCGTCCTCGCCATCCGCGTGGTTCTGAGTTCGTAGATTATATAGCTTATGGTAGTATGTCCTGAATTCTTCAGCTATTTCCGTTGGGTGGATTGAGGTGGTGCCCGAGGATAATCGTAACTTGCGGACCTGTGTTCGGGGGGTGTTGTCCTTGAGCAGTCTAGCGAGGTATTTCCCTCCTTTGTTGGCGTGTGTATAGAAAAACCCTTTTGATCTTTGAATAGAGCGTAGGTATCGCTTCATGAGTAATTCTTTGAGTAGTCGTCTAGCTTTTATTAATTCCCTGTGAGTGGCTACCATTTGGGATCGTTTGTGTTGGGATTCGAGGGTGGCGATTTGTCGATAGAGATCTGTCATCTCTCTTTGTGCTTCTTTTTTCTTTTGGGATGCGATACGGATGAGTGAGCCTCGGATTACACATTTATGTGCTTCCCATATCGAGATTGGAGATATGGTCGCCGCTCCGTTGTCCTGAAAGTAATTGACCAAGTCCTGCGAGATCTTTTCCTTCGTGCCTGGATCTTGGAGCAGTGTGTCATTAAGCCTCCAGGTCCATCTAGTGGGTCTAAAGAGTGGGGATGTAAGTGTGACCTTGACCGCCCCATGGTCTGACCATGTAGCCGGTTCAATTTCGGTGGATAGAAGGTGCGGGAGGCCGATTTGTTTAGTGAATATGTAGTCAATTCGGGAATATCGACCGTGTATCGCCGAGTAGTGGGTGTAATCTTTTGTGTCAGGGTGCAGGGCTCTCCAGCAGTCCACCAGGTCCATGTTTTTCAGTGACTGTTTAATTTGGCGGATGTTACGTTGTGGAATACAGCTGTGCCCCGTTGAGGAGTCCAAGATTGGGTCCATGGGTACGTTGAAGTCTCCCCCGAGTAGTAAGGTGCCCTCCGCGAAGTCCTGTAGTTTAGTTAGTGTGTTTCTGAGGAATTGGGCTTGTTTTCTATTTGGTGCATATATGGAGGCGAAGGTGTACATTTTGCTCATTATGTGTCCTTTCAAAAACAGATATCTGCCTTGGGGGTCGTGTATGACAGCCAGTTCTTGGAATTCCAATTTTGCTGCCAGGATGATGGCCACTCCGGCTTTGCGTTGTAGCGGGTGGTTACAAAGATAGGTCTTCGGGTACGTTTTGTTCTGGAGTTTCGGGGTAGCGTCTGCCCGAAAGTGTGTTTCTTGGATTAGTGCTACTGAAATGCGTTTCTTCCTCAGATCACGCAATAGGTGGACTCTGCGCTCCGGGATGTTGAGTCCCCTGCAGTTGAGTGTGAGAATGGCGATGGGATCTGGCTGATATGCCATGGTCGCTTCTGTCCCAGGTGTCTTCCCTCTGGGGATTTATCTAGCGTGTCTCTCTCCCACTTCCTAATACGGCTCCGGCGACAGTCCGATCTCCCGCCCCGGCTCAACAGGTGGCGGCGGGGGTTTAGGACGGTTGTGAGGGGTTCCCGTGCTACGGTGGGGTACCCTAGGGGTCTGTCCCAGTTACCAGACTGGGATGCAGTCCCCTCGTGGGTTCCACCGTCCAATACAGTGCGCGGGTATGGGTTGAGGTACGTAGCCTAGGTAGCTATCAAGGATATGTCGTCTAAGTCTGAGTGTGGATCGTGTCCGGTCTTCACCTCGCCCATGAGCGCTGAAAGGTTGCAAATTTATAAGCATTCCATAGTTCAATTATCTATGTTAACAGTAAACGGTACGGTATAACAAGCCGCATATAAAAAAAACAAGAACAATAAACATTTGCCCCTTATCCCCCTCCCCCTCTTCCCCCATTCCCCCCCTGCCCCCATCACATATGTGTGTGTAATTGTGCTCATATATTAGGCCCACTGCATTCGTGTGTGAGTAGGATCTCAGCGAGCCCTGTATTGAGTTGGGTATGAGTTTCGCTGGACGGGAGTGTCGAGAGAAGGGTGCAGCAGCCACCAGTTCCGCAGCATGTGTAGGGCCGAGTGCGTGTGCGGGCACAGGCGTATGAGTGTGTTCGGTCGCCCCCTCCCGCCCCCCCAGTGCCTAGCGCGCGGGGGGGGGGGAGGGGGGGAACCGCGGTATGTGTGTTCGAGAGTGGATGCATATAGGTGTGTGTCTGTTTGTATCCTAGTTCCATGTGTTATGTGCAGCTGAATTGGGTGTTCCCTAAGGTGCTTTCCTCCCCCCTCCCCTCCCCGCCCCCGGTACAGTCCCCGTCCCCCAAACCTTCGGGATCTGTGTGTTCATAATTATGAGGATATCCATGTTCGGGTTGTCCCCTCACCTCCCCTGTGTCCCATGCTGTCTGACTTCAATTAACCGGCTGTGGCCAGTGTGTTGGTAGGGATATGTACCCCTTGTTTGTGTGTGTGTGGTAAGGTGTGTGTGTCCTTGTCCTGGGCGTTGCGTGTGGGTGATGTGTGAGTTTACCCTCGTTTCAGCCTTCCCACTTCCCTACCATAGCTCGTCCCTTGTCTTATATTTCCCTGTCCGTACAACCCATTTATTAGTGTTCATGGGTGTTTTCCATTGCTCGTTGCCCCTTTAATCCTGGGCTGCTAAGATGAACAGCTTGGGCAGTGTTCCGTCCGGGTTAGCACGGGTTCGGGATTGTCAGAATCCTATCCTAAGCTGTAGTTGCTGCTTGTTACAACCCCCCCTCCGTCCCCCCCCCCCCAACCCTACTGGTTGTGTTGAGTGGGCTGCCTCAGTTTTCTTAGCTTATTGATGCATAAGTGTTCCATCCAAAGTTTAGAATGGCGGAGGTCTCTGACGGGTGTTAGCTCTGTGTAGAATTCGGAGGAGTCTTCATTAGTCTGTCCCTCACCCTCCCAAAGCGGATCATGATGGCCCACCCGTCCCCTAGCCCACTGGGGTGTGGAGAGGCCCACCAGGTTAATGGGGGTTGTTAGCGGTACCCATGCTCCGTGCCAGCATCCCCAAGGTTGGCATGCTCAGTATGATAGTAGTTGTGCAGTGTCTACCGGATTTCCCCTGGGTTGGCAAGATGGTGGAGTAAATGTCGCGGTCCCTCATGGGGCGGTGATGGAGGTCCCACTGTTCACTTATAGGCTTGTGTGTGGGGAACCGGGGATCTGCGTGTGGGCAAGTTACTGCCTGTCCCTCTCCCGTTGCCCCCCTCCCCAAAGTGTCAGCGGTCTTCTCCCACATACAGTCTCGGTGTTGGTGGTAATAGTCCGTGGGTTTTGTGGTTATAACGGGTAGGGGCAGGTGGGGTGTCTGAGTCTCAAAGGGGATGGTCTGTGCGGATAGGGTATGCAGGCTTACCTATACCGCTTGGTTGCCCCAGTCTGGGCGGCGTCTCGGTGGGGGTCCCGGAGGGGAGCCCACTCTGCGTCTTCGGGGTATCCGTTGCGGTCTGGGTCTCTGGCCTGGTAGGTCCAGGATCCAATTCGGTACAGGTACAGGCGGCAGATCCAGCTCTTCCAATAGGCGTGGGATGTCGTCTGGGCCTTTAGCGGTGATCCAGCCTTCCCGATGGCGAACTTGAAGGGCAAATGGGAATCCCCACTTGTAGGGGATGTTGCGTTCTCGGAGAAGGGTAGTAACCGGGCGGAGTGCCCGTCTCGCGTCCAATGTCATGGGGGAGAGGTCGTTGTACACGGATACCTGAGCACCCATGTAAGGCCATGTGGGTCTTGTTCTAGCTTTGCGCATAATTGCCTCTTTGATTGGGAATGAATGTAGGCAGCATATTAAGTCCCGGGGTCCGTCTTCCGGCATGCGTGGTCGCAGGGCCCGGTGTGCTCTATCGAATTTGTAGCGCGGGGGGGCCTCAGCTTGCAGAATGTTATTGAAAAGTGCAGAGAGCAGTTCTTCGGCCTTTTCCTCCCCCTCTGTCTCAGGGACCCCGCGGACCCTAATATTGCAGCGCCTCCCCCTATTGTCCATATCTTCCACAGCGCGTCTCATGGTGAGTAAAAGTTCTCCTTGACGGGAGATTGCCGTGTTGGTTGCTGTGAGCCTGTTCGCTTGAGTTTCCATGGAGGTTTCCAGAGACTGGATGCGGCCTGCATGGGCTCCGACCTCGGTGCGGATTCCCGCTATTTCTGCCCTTAGAGCATCTTGAATCGTGGTGGTGTGTGAGAGTAGGTCGGCTTTTGTTGCCATCGATGCCATAGATGCCGATATCAGACGGAGTTCTTCTCCTATTCTGTCTAGGGCTGACGGTTCCGTCGAGGCCGTCGAGGTCGTCGAGGCCGGTGATGGCGGTGTGGGGCTTGTCGGTTCGGCCTCATTGTCCGCTCCCCTTTGAGGGTGTATGAAGCCGTCCATCGGACCTTGTTGGGGTTTCGGGGGTGCCCCCTCGGGGTCTGGGGATGATCTGAGCGGCGGTTGCGACCCATTGGGTAATTTCTGCGTATTGTGGAGTGCTTTACAAGGGCTTGGTGGAGCGGAGCGCTGTGTTTAGGCGTCCATCTTAGTCAGCGTCCAGGCCACGCCCCTGACTACATTTGTTAACACTTTATGTGTAAATGCAATACTTTTCTATTCTACAGTATCACCCCTTGTTAATTATTGAGCTTTGTGTTAGAATAATTAAGTAGTGGAACGTCCTGAGTGTCTTGTTGAGCTAATCCATTTTAGAACATATTGAATTCTTACATGAGGTCTGCCAACATCGCTTCCTACCTCCAATACTACATAGTGCTTGTATTGCAAGCTTAGCTCAATGAATATAGTTTAGGTATGTATTTGCCATTGTATGCATGTTTATAAGTGTGTGCATGTGTGTGTGAACTTTTTAAAATCTGTCTCAAAATCTAGCAGTACACCTTCCGTGTTCAGACTCTGGATCAGCCACTGTCGCATACACTGTGTGTGTCTTACATAACCTGATGGTAGTTGTGCTTCACAGCACCTACTCTTCTAAACTGCGTGTATCTAAAAGATTGGCAATTTCAACAACTGTGGGACAAAATTCCCTTTAAGATCAATAATATTCACAGTTGCTAGTACTGTGAGTTCTACCCATGAACAAAATCCCCACTTGGCATGACAGACACAGTGGGTTACGAATGCAATAAAATTAGCCAGCTTACATCTGAGAATGCAGAACAACAAGCACGTGTGCAAACACACAAACATAAGGACTAATTGTGGGGACAAGTTCTAAAAATAGAGCATTCACCAAGTCAATGGAATATTTACAGTTTATTATATTATATTTACATTATAAAGATTTTACTTATAACGAAACATTTACTGGTTCCCTGACGTGCAATAACTAGTTTCATCTTTCTTTTCTATTTAATAAAAAGTAGATACTATGATGGAAATAGCAATTAAAAATGTACATAGTACAAATTATTTTCAGTCAGTAAGATGTATTTCTCTTATGTTCATATACCGGTCATTCAAAGACTGATATGGGAAATGCTTTATTGTTTCTTCACAGAATCTGTTATGAGGACAAAGTATCCATTTTTCTATATGTTTTCACTTTCATTATTCTCTGGGTGGCTGCAAACATTCCAATATTGGTAATTGGCCTATTCATGTTCAGCAAGCACAGCGCTCTACGCTAGCAGAATCATAGCATAGGAAATATGATAACACAAGGCTGCTGTTTAATTTAATGCACAAATCTTTACATCTGCAATGTTTCTTGGACACTGTGCCATCCAACACACTGGGAACTGTTCATTTTTACTTTCTGTGAATTGTTGCAATGAAGGATACTTTATAACATTCTCTCCTAGAAGAACAATTTTATGGTGTTTTATCCCATCAAATCCAATGGCCAATATATGAAAAGCACCCTGTAGTGGCAGTAAACGGATGATAAGTGTCATCCGAGGCAGTAAAGAATGATTGCCTGCATGCCATGTGGAATGTTCATATTTATTCTCTCTACCTGCACTTTTCTTCTAAATACATAACTAGCCCATTGAGCATCAATAATATATTGAACACATAAGGAAATTATATGCTTCAAATAACAAGGGGGGAAGGGGGTTGTTTCAATCCAATTCCTTAACACCTTATATTAATGATCAATTGTTTGGTTTAACCTCTTAGGGAAAGCAGCTCTCTACATTGTCATACCAACCTGGTCTTTAATTATCCCATTCCAGAATGCAAAGTCCTGTTCATCATACCAATCTGGTCTTTAATGATCCCATTCCAGAATGCAATGTCCTGCTCATCATACCAATCTGGTATTTAATGATCCCATTCCAGAATGCAATGTCCTGCTCATCATACCAATCTGGTATTTAATGATCCTATTCCAGAATGCAATGTCCTGCTCATCATACCAATCTGGTCTTTAATGATCATATTCCATAATGCAATGTATGGCTCATCATACCATCTGGTCTTTAATGATCCCATTACAGAATGCAATGTCCAGCTTATTATACCAATCTGGTCTTTAATGATCCTATTTCAGAAAGCAGTGTCCTGCTCATCCTACCAATCAGGTCTTCCATGATCCCATTCTAGAATGTGATGTCCTGCTCGTCATTTTAATCTGGTCTTTAATGATCCCATTCCAGAATGCAATGTCCAGCTCATCATACCAATCCAGTCTTTAATGATCCAATTCTAGAATTCAATGTACTGCTTATCCTACCATTCTGGTCTTTAATGATCCCATTCTAGAATGCAATGTTCTTCTCATCATACCAATCTGTTCTTTAATGATCCCATTCCAGAATGCAATGTCCTGCTTATCATACCAGTCGGTTTTTTAATGATCCAATTCCATAATGCAATATCCAGCTCATCATAGTAATCTGGTCTTTAATGATCCCATTCCAGAATGCAATGTCCTGCTTATCATACCAGTCGGTTTTTTAATGATCCAATTCCATAATGCAATATCCAGCTCATCATAGTAATCTGGTCTTTAATGATACTATTTCAAAATGCAGTGTCCTGCTCATCCTACCAATCTGGTCTTTAATTATCCCATTTTAGAAGGCAATGTCCTGCTCATTATAGTAATCTGGTCTTTAATGATCCTATCCCATAATGCAATGTCTGGCTCATCATTCCAATCTGGTCATGAATGGTCCTATTCCAGAATGCAATGTCCTGCGCATTTAATGATAGTAGCACTAAAGAAATTCCAAGGTGACTTTATATATTTAGGGCACATAGTGAGTTAAAGGTAAAGAATGTAAATGGTCTGTAAGGAGTTATTATTAATATGCATTGACTTAAACAATAAATAAAAGGAAAAACAATGAAGATGTTAACATTTTGATTGTTGTGGGACACATAAAAACTAAAATGACATATGAATGTTAAAAATCTGTCTTAAGGATGGTCAGTTTGCTAAAATAGTTTTGAGTCTTGTGAATAAAGAATTTAAAGCTAATCATTGCATTCATTATTTATATATCATTACCCAGAAAGGATATCTTTGTTAGTTAATCAATTAACATTCTTTTGGGACATTTAGGAGGCTTTGATATATAGATATTGTATCTCTCTCTTTAATTACATGCAGGAATAACATTTGAACTTTACTTGCAGTTTGGAGTTACATATTTTGCATGTTATATATTGTCTATGTGTCAAGCCACAACGTTTTTAAGACAAAGTCTGCAACTTTCTCATGCAAAACACACAGATGATTTTGTCCATTACTTTCGCTTTCATAAGTTATAGACAAACACCTCTATGGAACTCTCTTGGAAGGGACTTTGCATCACATACAAGCAAGAGTTTTAGCAACTTTAGATTTATTAGTAAATAATAACCTTAAAGTTGTCAAAACTCTTTCTTGTACATATATTCAAGGTCTTAAAAATGCACACAGGATGCAAATACCATGCATTTTACTATTTTATCTTTTTTCTCTCTACCATTTAAATATAAATGGTCATATTGCCAAGATTTTGGCATAATAATAACATGCAGATGATGCTTAATTATGTCAGGGACTTGAGTCAGTCATAATGCACGTGGATTTTGCTGTCAAAGGGGGACCCTCAGTTTTCCACATGTGTGTAAGTTAAAACACTTACGACCTGTCAACAACCTGCACATACAACAAACACAACTAAACAACCAAACCACTTAGTCAACAGTACATTGCATCAGCTGAATATAATAGAATGGTTACACTTGACTTGTGAACATTCAATGCTGTATTTCCACTGTATTAAGGGCGTTTCTGTGGCGTCATGATTTGAGTTTAATCCGTAATGATGGTCCCAAAATGGGACTGTCCATCACATACACACAAAAGGCATGCTGAGCACTTGGTGTCCAATGTTTGAATTAACACATGGAGAAAAAAAAAGAAACCCAGCTTAAACAGCGTCAGTCAGCAAACTGAAAAGCAGGTGGGGGAGACAAGAAAAAAATGGATGAAGTTAAAAAATGAAATTCATTGCTCAGCAGAACAAGCACAAGCAATATGGTAAAGAAGATCATAGCACTTGACCCACTAAGTGAAAAAGCAACTCTCTGCAAGGTAATATGTTTTGAAGGGTTGCTAAGAGGTCAGCGTGTTTAACTGGTTGAGTGCTGTACATATACAATGTATAGTAATTCTTTAAGAATTTCCAACCTACTATAGAACTCTCAAAATGGGATCATATCTAGATAAAATGACTGCCTTTATTTGCTTTATGGTTTAAAACAATGTGAATGTTCTCAACTTCTAATTGTGTCTATTTGTGCAAATAATGTTTCAACAAAGAAATGTATTACATTTAGAGCAGGAATGTGTTTGAAAATCAGATAAACGGACAATAATATCTTAAAGATATCATCAATATTTTAAATTATACTAGTCATGATACATGCAACGTATGCTCTTTTTAATGAATATAACATTTAATTGTATATTTTGCAAGCAGAGATGCTAGGAAATGTATAGCTTTCTAGATATTTTATTTTGAAGTAATGTCCTTCAATTCTCAGCATAGACCTATATGCTGAGGCTGATTTACAGGAGAGAAAAATAAGAACCCTCTTATAGACAACTCTCATGCCCTCTCCAGTTCACTCTCACAGCCAAATGCAACCCACCCATCACTAATATATCTGGCGATGGTAATTATGTAACTAATGAAGAGAGAGCCCTGGTGCAAAAAACTGCAAGTGTGGCCAAAAGGTAGATCCTCAAACGTCGTGAAACTCCCACTATGCTGTACAAGCTGGGGATTTACTCTTCTCCTATTCTTGCAGGGCTATATTTGTTAGCAGTGCCTGATCATTTGCATGTTTTGTATGGCATATGAGTGTGAATGCAGTCACTTTAAGTTTAAGTCTGGATTTAAAGAGGCATGCATCACTTGACAATTTATTTTTAAACCAGCAAGCAAACATTTCTCAATACAAACCATAATAAAGCAAGAAAAACTTTGAAAGGTATGTAATAAACATTTAGAAGTTTACTATGAATTTGATCAGATTGCATTGTTCGGCACACTTCTCAGCTAGGGGAATTTCTTCAGCCCTTTTACCCACCCATCTCAGTTTCAGATTAGTTCACTAATGCAGAAACAGGGCATCATTGTGTACAACATTCTTTCTGCAGAGGCAACCACAGCAGGGGGAGAAACCTGACACCAGAGCCTGCCCTCTTCATCCCCTGTCAGGAAAGTGCAAGGTGGAGAGATTCTCCTGCTGCACATGTGTAAATCTGTCAGGCATGGCCAATGCAATTTTACAACATTCCTAGGGATAGGACACTGATTGGCTTGATCAGTGACCCTCTGGAGCGAAAGTGGAAAGCATAAAGAACAAGATGCAAATAAATACATTAAAAAGTTTTATATCCTATCTTCCTTTCTCAGCCTGCAGAGTGAGGTAATTGTCTTATTCAGAACTAAAGCTATTAAATAAGACAGTTGTCTGAAAGTGATGCATGTCCCTTTAAAGTAAAACAAAGATTTCTTTTTTTTTTTTTTTTTTTACTATGGACTGCACCATGTATTTATTTTCCACATAATGACTAGGCAATAAAAAACAAGAACACTGTTTACACTGTTTCAAGAATAGTCTAGTCAAGTGATAAACTGCAATACAAACCAACTTTTTTTTCTCAAAATGCCAACGTGGCAATTAAACACGGCAATTATACACACTGACACTCACAGATACACAGACACTCACATATATACACTGACACTCGCAGACACACTCACACACACTGACAGAAACACACACACTCCATGACAGACACACACACTGACAGACATATACACACATTAACTGACAGACACACCCTTTCACTGTCAGACATACACAGAGTGACTGACAGACACACACACACTTACAGACACACACACTGACATACATACACACACACACACACACACACATTAACTGTCACACACGCACTAATAAACATTTTCCCCAACACTCACAAATTACTATTATAATTTATTTTTTTTATTTAACTCCACCCAGCCTCCGTGGGAGAACTGGAGTGGAATCCTCACGTGGGGTCCAGTGGGGCTGAAAAGGCTGCTTGTGCTCCCTTGGCATCTGATCGCAAATCAAGGTGCTTTCTGCCTCGGGGGTGCACAAAGGTGGCCAACCAGCCAGTTCTTGGGTCCCCCTGGACACGAGGCTAACAAGGCATACGTTGGGGTGTTTGGGGCAAAGGCCTTGTTAGCCTCACGGTGAATACACTGCTGGGCACCCTGCTGGCAACCTATGGCTGCGTGCCCCTATAGAGGGCTCAGCAGGCCAGCTGAGGTACTCGTGCCATAGGTTCACCATCGTTGCTCTAGACTAATTATTTTAATGCAAAGTCAATATAAGCTTATTAATTAAAGTGTTCGTGTATTATACATTTTTAATCCAAAATATGTTATTTTGAGCAATTAAAGAGGTACTCCTAGCACCATAACCACTGCACACCATTCAGAGGTACTGTCCGCCAGTTATGTGGGTAAAATCTTTTTAAAAAAGTTTTACACAACCCTGCATCACAGCTTCCTGCCTATTGTATTCCTGCTGCTTACCTTCTACATTTTCAATTTCCAAATTTAAAAATCAAGATGTAGACTGTTCTACTGAGTAAATTAACATGGTTATCTACTAAAGTGAGAATTGTCAGGAATGCAAAGTAAATCCAAAGAGAATTTGAAATTTATATTTAATTTTAAATATAAAAAAACTACAACATTTCAACTGAGATAGACATCTGTTTCCTTATAAACTTGAATTCCTGACAATTCTTGCTTCAGTGAATAACCCTATACATGCCATAATGTGTTACATTTCATTGGTGGCTTTGACCAGAGGCTGTGTTATACTTGCCTAACTTGTCCATTACTTCCTGGGAAGCTTACTGTTTCTTAATTTTGTGCATACTTCCCTAAGATCAAGCAATTTGGGGGTGACATTCAATGTGCTTTCATCACAAAGGATATCATGAAATATAACTCTTAATTAATACATTTTAGAATAACAGCATTATTTAATTTTTAATAGTTTTAGTACGCCATTACACTCATGTGTAATTGGAATTTGGATATTGCAAAATATGCTTCAAACAGACATGAATGTGTCAGAATTAGAGCAATAATCTATATTGTTGCTTACTGCTTTATACACTGAACAAAATTATAAACACAAAACTTTTGGTTTTGCCCCCATTTTTCGTGAGCTGAACTTCTCTCAAATATTGTTCACAAATCTGTCTAAATCTGTGTTAGTGAGTACTACTCCTTTGCCGAGATAATCCATCCACCTCACAGGTGTGGCATATCAAAATGCTGATTAGACAGCTTGATTATTGCACAGGTGTGCCTTAGGCTGGCCACAATAAAAGGACACTCTAAAATGTGCAGTTTTACTGTATTGGGGGAGTCCAGGGGGTCCAAAAACCAGTCAGTATCTGGTGAGACCACCATTTGCCTAATGCAGTGAAAGAAATCTCCCTTGCATTGAGTTGATCAGGTTGTTGATTGTGGCCTGTGGAATGTTGGTCCACTCCTCTTCAATGTGCAAAGTTGCTGGATATTGTCAGGACCTGGAACATGCTGTCGTATACGCCGATCCAGAGCATTCCAAACATGCTCAATGGGTGACATTTCCGGTGAGTATGCTGGTCATGCAAGAACTGGAATGTTTTCAGGTTCCAGGAATTGTGTACAGATCCTTGCAACATGGGGCTGTGCACTATGGTGATGGTCGTGGATGAATGGCACAACAATGGGCCTCAGGATCTTGTCACGGTATCTCTGTGCATTCAACATACCATCAATAAAATGCATCTGTGTTCATTGTCCATAACATATGCCTGCCCATACTATAACCCCATCGCCACCATGGGCCACTCGATCCACTATGTTGACATCAGCAAACCGCTCACTCATATGACTCCTGTACAGTGGAATCAGTGCATCTCTATTAGGAAAGTTCAGTGTCTGCATGCAAAGGGTGGAGACACTGAATGTCAGTGCTGCTGCCACATGAAGCCATCTGAGGAGTGGCCACTGGAGTTGTCACTAGGCTGTAATGTTTTTCTCTGAAACAATAGTGTTTACTGCACAAAGCCTGCAGGGACTGGCTATACTTACCATTACCATTAAGCTGTAGTTGTTCTGGTGAATATAGTGTCCCTTTAATACTCCAAAAATGCATTTCTAAGTATGCAAATCAGCACAGACAGCATGTTGAGGTTTTAAGAATGTTAACTCATAATTCTGTGGCTATTCTTTTTTTATAATCTTTACTTAGATTTTTCCATATATTAACCAGACATAGAGAAACAACGACATTGGTATAACTGGGCATTACAAAAATGCGTATTACTTCTAAAGTAGACCAAACTATAGTAGGCTCACGCATGGTGGCTGGACTCGCATCTAGCCAAATGTTAGCATTATTTATATATTAATTGAAAAACTTAGGTTGACAGATCTTATAACACTGGATTCAACCGTTACGCTCATAGAAGTGAAGTTAACTAGAGACATAGTTTCCACTGACAGAGTATATATATATATATATATATATATATATATATATATTCCCAGGGACGTTTTAGCCACGAGACAAACAAGGCATTTGCCTTGGGCGGCATTTTCCAGGGGACGGCAAAAAAAGCCGCCCCCACATTCCCAGGGCAAATGTCTTGTTAGCCTTGCGGCTAACTGACATGCCGGTCGGGCTGCAGGGCTGGCTGCTGGGCGGGCGGCACTGGCGAAGTAGCACTTCCCCCTGTGCTGTCTGCTCAGTTCCCTTGTGCGCCGCAGAGTGATGCCGGAAGCCGGAATATGACGCCGCCCACCCAGCAGCCAGCCCAGCAGCCCGACCAGCAGCCCCAGGGAGAGGGAGAACCCCCCCAGCATTCCTAAAGGTAAGGAGGCTGGGAGGGTTAAATAAAAAAATAAAAAAGTGAGTGTTAATGTGAGTGAGTGTGTTTGTCTGTTAGTGTGTGTCTGTCTGTGAGTGTGTGTCTGTTAGTGTGTGTCTGTTAGTGTGTGTGTGTCTGTTAGTGTGTGTGTCTGTTAGTGTGTGTGTCTGTTAGTGAGTGAGTGTGTGTGTCTGTTAGTGAGTATGTGTTTCTGTCAGTGAATGAGTGTGTGTATTTAGAATGCGGGGCAGGGGGGAAGGGTTGGATGGGGGTGGTGCGCAGGGCAGCACAAAACCAGGATACACCACTGTATATTCATCTGATTGGCCGGTGAAGCCCCTCTTGTCCCTGTGCGCTGATTGGCGCATATTGGTTTCACGCCTTTCAGTGGATTGGTGCAATCGAGTTTCGCACCCTTTCTTCGGATAGGGCGGCAAAACTCCTTTCTCCCCTGAAGGCTGATTGGCGCGATTTGGTTTGCACCCTTTCAGCTGATTGCCTGTTGCTTGGTTTGGGCGTGAACTTGGAATTCGCCGGACTAAACCAAGCAACGCCATGGAATTAATTTTGGGGATGTACAGAGCCTCGAGCCCCAGACTTTTGATGCTTATATCTCGGGCTCTGTACATCCGATCATCCCGCTTTTTGCAGGGATCCCAGATAGGACCCAGGGCTATCTAGAAATTTTGGTATCAACCCTGTTACCCCTTCCCTTCCAGGGGTGCTGAGCCCCAAAGTGTAACCCAACTGAATGTAATATGGTTTAATATGTATCCCTGTGTATTGTTTGGTATCTCCCAGGGTGGGAGATGGCTATCTGTAACTTAGCCCCCTCCTGCCTTGGACTAAGGGAAGAGTATTGTGTGGAATGGAGACTGTGTTGGATAAAGATTGTGTCAGTCTGGCAGAGCCAAGCGCTTAAACCTCCAGAACTGTGTGTCGTCATTTTACAGGAGGGAGGGAAGATTTAACCCCTGTGTCTGCTGTTCCAGCTTGTAGGGGATGAAATGGGGAGAAGCCCTGTAAGGAGTAAGAGCTTCCAGGGCTGAGTGCTGTCTCTGTCTGGGTGCGCATAGAGCTAGTTCCTGTAACCATGCAAGAGTTCCTGATCGGCTGAAGGAACTGAACGGGAGGTAACCGGTCGGGTTAACCGGGAAGCAGACGTCCCGTTACAGTGGATAAATAAGAATATGTTGTAATACTTTTATAAATCTACTGGTCAATATTTTAATAAACATTGTAACTACCTCTCTGGATAATAATAATGATTTTAGTCAGAGCCATAGTGGTAGCTGTTGTTACATAGTGGTAGCAATATGTTACACTAAAATTCTACACTTTCCTAATAATTTCTTAATAATATTTGTTTTTTAAGTACCTAAAGACCTATCAGCTCTCTAAAATGACAGGACTATGAGAGTAAATAAAATAATGATGTAATACTGAGATATCGCATATGGTTCATTAAGGAAACACTATAGGCACCCAGACCACTTCAGCTTAATGAAGTGGTCTAGGTGCCAGGTCCTCCTAGTTTTAATCCTAAAACATAGTAGTTCCAGAGAAACTGCAGGGTTAATCCAGCCTCTAGTGGCTGTCTCCCTGACAGCCACTAGAGGCCGCTTACGCGATTTACATGGAGTAAATCGCACTTATTTGACGCTGGATGTCCTCACAGAGTCTAGTGTCAAAAAAGATCATCATGGGAAAGCATGGAGTAATGCTTTCCTATTGGCAGGTTTGAATGCGCGAGCGCACATTCGGCTCCACTTGGAAGCTGACGTCGATGGAGGAGGTAAAGTCACCAGTGCCGAGGGAGTCTAGCGCTGGATTAAGGTAAGCAAATAAATGGTTAGTTATAGCATTAGGAATACATATGTGTATTCTGAACACTATAGTGTTCCTTTAATACACTATGTAGGAGAGACTAACAATAATACCATTAAAGCAAAACAGTAAAAAGAATGAAAAGCCACTATAAATAAGATGTAATTTAGTATACAAATATTTTTTAACACTATATATATATATATTTCTAGATTTTAAAAAAAAGTACATTTTATTTTTCGCTGTATATATATGTATATATATATACACAGCGAAAAATAAAATGTACTTTTTTATTAAATCTAGAAATATTTCATTTTGATCTCTGTTTTTGTAAAGCCGTATGCTTTGTGAAATAATGATTTGTGCAGCACTTGCTATAAATAGGTCAATTACAATGAACTGATTTTTATGATGGCTGTCAATATATTTCTTTTTGTGTATTCTGTCTCGGATGCTAGCTGCAGGCAAATTGCAACTTGATAACAGAACGCTAGAATTAGCCAAGATGCAACAAAATGGTCTTGGGTTGATGTTGATGAATTGGTCATCTCAATCCTAGAAAAATTCAGCTTCAAGGTCTGCATTCATTATAAAGTTCCATAATGAGAGAAGCTGTACATTTAACTAGCTTACTCTCCCAAGTGGGCTACTGTCTCTGGTTTTAGAGATCGATTTTCTCTACAAGGCTGTATTCTTGTCCTTGGGACTTAAACTCCAATACCCTTTCATCACAAATTAATATCAGGTTAATGCATTAAGGTTAGCCAATTTATTAGAAATCCATCTAACAGTTAGTCATGTATTTCCTTTAGTAATGTTGGTCTCTCTATCTATCTATCTATCTATCTATCTTCATTACAAGTTTTGCATTGCAAGCCATGCAAGCCATGTACAGCTTAAAAGGAGTTTCTCTTGATTCAACTGGACCCTATCCTTTTGATTCTATCTATCTATCTATCTTGCTTCTACTGCTCCAAATCCTTTTGGCATTCTAGCAGCACCTAGCTAAGAAGACAACAGCAAAAGTTATACTTTCCATAAAACCAAATGATTTGTGGCAAAACTCGAGGTTCAATCTGAGACTTACACATAAAACAGGCAATCCTGTGTTGCAAATGGATGTAGGGAGAGTATCCTCTGGAGTGCACTGGTTAAAGTGAAACAGACATCCCCACCCTGTTATATCCTTGCTAAGTTATAGGAATTCTTACTTTCAGCGTTATACTTTTTTATCTAACAGCTATCTTCATTCCTCTAATTTCAGAAGCTGATAGTGGTTTTCACTACTTTTTGGTTACATTCCTACAACCATTCAGATATATAGTTGCCAATAGAGTCAGTGTTATTACTGCTGACCACCTAGCAAGTATTTACTATCATTTTTGTCAGTTGATATTCTGTTATTAAACAGTTTAATTGACATATGATTCAGTGATTTTCACTAAATCCTTTTTAGGGTCATTTACAATATATCTTTTCAGTAGTGTGGACCAGCCTCTGTCAATTTTAATTGTATGTTTTGTTTTTGTGTTCATAGTACTATTATGTGTGTGCTGTAGTGGGACTTTTTGTCTTATGAGACTTTTTAGGGATTAACAATTAAAAGTTAAGTTTTATTTACATATATTTTTTTCTAGTATTCCACTGTCCATATATATAGTGTATCCTCTGCTTCTTTTCTTTTTTCATTCTTCTACAGGGGCTACCCCCATTTTCGGAGGTGCACATAGGCATTATTATATTTCTTCTTTCCTTCCTGTTTTTATTTCAGTTGTATATTTGCTTCAGCAGACCTCATAAATAAGGTGAGACTGGGAGAATTCTAGCAACAGTGAGCCAATGGTCCACATATTAATTACTCTTTTTGCCTTAGGGAGACGCTACAGATTTGCAAATAATCCATAACAAGGGATGATGTAACAAGTCAAACAGCTATTGCAGCCTACAAACAATTCACATGGTGTGTTTTGGAACTCTTTCTATGTACAGAGGTCGATAGGGTGCCCTAAAAAGACTTCTGTACAGGTGCAACATTTATAAGCATGCATTCTTGTGTATCACTATGTGTAAATACGAAAATAACAAATATATTGTGTGTGTAGTATTTGTGTGTAATGCAATTGTAGACATTGGCGGCTCAACACAGTGAATACGCTGTGCCGGGCAGACAAACAGCTTATAGAGCCAAATTCAGCAAAGACATAAAAAGGGGGTAATCCTAAAAAGTATCTACAGTTAGAACAAAAAAGCATATGTGGACAAATAAAAAATAAAAAAGAAAGAAATAGGATGTTAAAAAGGCTTAAATATAAATCACTATTCAATATGACACTAAAATAGGGTATATAACACCTTGTGTGAGAAATATATAATCTGCTCAAACGTGCACTACTAAAATATAATAAAGAGCTATAAAAAAAAAAAAACTACAAGTGGAAAGCAGAGGATGCCGAATAGAAAAAAAGAAAAATATAATATAAACTCTGCTAAAAAAAGTGAAAGATCACTAAAGTATAGCAGTAACAGGGCTCAATTCTTGATTTTTGTTAAACTATTTATCCATCCACTTATGGTGAGTCTCTGTTGTCATTTACATTCACTGCTTTCTGTGCAGAAATAACCAGCTAGTTACACATTCAAAAATAACTCTAGAGCACATTTGTATTTGGTATTCTATTGATATTCCTGTTACCAGGTATAGCTACAAGGACAGGATAAGAGATTCCTGAATCATTTGAAATAGCAATGAATTAATTAACCCATTCACTACCAGTGGATTTGAGAATGAGAAATAATGACTGACAGAATCAGGCCTTTTAATTGTTTTGGAAAGTGATGTGTGAATCAGATTTTTATCCCAGTATACTGATATAGCACATTATATAATAAGAATCAGTTATAGTAGAATTAAATACATTATGCTTACAGGGACACTATAGGCATCAAAACAGCTTTAGCTTAATGAAGCAGTTTTGGTGTATAGATAGATAATGCCTGCGCAGTCTCACTGCTCAATTCTCTGCCATGTATTAATAAAATAATTTTGTTTATCCAGCCATAGTCACACCTGACTGGATGTGACTTTCGGAGCCTTCCTAAACACTTCCTGGAAATGAACCTACACAAAAACCGCTTAATGAGACACTACATTCACATAGACCACTTCATCTCATTGAAGTGATCTGGCTACATTGCCCAGTTCCCGTAACCCCTTAAGGACACATGACGTGTGTGACATGTCATGATTCCCTTTTATTCCAGAAGTTTGGTCCTTAAGGGGTTAATCCTACAATTGTAATTATTCTAGCTATTGAAAAAGGTTAACACCACCTCTAGGCATTGATTTAATGCTTTCCTATGGAGAAGTCCACCAGCTGACGTTGGTTGAGTGGAGGCAGAGCCTGACCCAGTGCCGAGTGATATCAGCACTGGAAATCAGGTAAGTGACAAAAAGGTTTTTAACCCTCTCAGCACTGGGTGGGGGGGGAGGGGCATGGAGGGGTGCACAGTGGGTACTATAGTGCAAGGAATATAATTTTGTATTCCTAGCACTATAGTTTCCCTTTAAGTAAAACAAAAATTACTTTGGTGCATTTAGTGTCCCTTTAATGAAATGTAAGGTTTTTACATTTCACATAAATGTTATAATCCTCCAATTTTGGATTATAAATCATATATTTATATTTCCTGTATCTTGCCACATTTCTCTGTCTTTTTATCTCTGCCCCTCATGTTGTATCCTATAACTTGTTATCTTACCCCATGGCGTTCAATCTCACTCGCAAGAAGGGACACACAAAAGGAGAGACAAATAGGAAAATGCATAGTCTCAGGGTGGTAGATACAAACAGGATGAGAGAGAGAGGGAGCTGCATTGTTCCATTCAGGATTTCCAGCAAGTGCTACAGATACAGGTACATATACTGTAACTTTACTTACCTCCCACTGTGTGTGTGGAGCTTTAGCAACAGCTGGAGATTTTACTTCCAGCTCTGGTAAAATTGAAATTCTAATAAAAAGCTGCCAGTATATTCTATGGCCATATTATGCTAACAAGAAATGTTTGCAAATATACCAAGTGTATTAGGGTTCATCTAGAAAATGTGTGCAAGAATTTTAAAGAAAATAGCGAACAGGTTCTATACTTTGTGCAAGCAGCCACCTTCCAGCAATTATGCATGTGCTTAGTTTCTTATTAAAAGTCTTATTACCTCACAGCAGAAATACAAATATAAACACAAGTGATATTCAAATAATACAAACTCAGATGTTTAGAAGCAAAGTGTCATGATGGGAATGTTGGCACAGTAAATTTGAGCATGCAATGTCATGTTTTGTGCAATATAATTCAAGGTATCATACAGAGCAGATGTAATTTGTGGCAGATAGCCTGTTTTCCAAGCCAGAAATTCTTCACCAATGGAGAACAAAACTGGTCAGTTCTAGGCAGAAATGGAAGAATAAAAATAATAAGCCTAATTAATGATTTTAACCAATTCAGGACGGAGTCAATAGTGCACGTTCTGATCAAAACAAAACATAAACAACAACTAGAATTTGCACTCAATGTCTGTTCACCCGTAGTTCCCCTCTTTCATATTATATGCACCCACACTTATTATATATCATTTTGTTCAGGAGAAACAGGGCTTTAATCTATCATTAACTATTCATATATGGAACATAATTTATTATGAATAAAATAAAAAAAAATGTGAGAATGTTTATTTATTTTTTTAAATGTGTAGTTGCGCCTCACATTTTAGCTGTAAATGTCATAATACTGTTAGGTTTTACTGCAACAAAATGCACATATTTGTAATCAGCGATGCCTCACGAGTACAACAGTTACATTACAGTACATTAACAGGTTTTATGGTTTTTTGGAAAGTTACAGGGTCAAATATAGAACGTTCCATTTTCAAATTGAAATTTGCCAGATTAGTAATGTTACCTTTGAGACGGTGTGGTAGCCCAGGAATGAGAATTACCCCCATAATGGCATACCATTTGAAAAAGTAGACAAGCCAAGGTATTGAAAGTGGGGTATGTTTAGTCTTTTTTAGTAGCCACTTGGTCACAAACACTGGCCAAAGAGTTCATATTTGTTTTTGTGTGAAAAAAAGTAAAAAACAAATATTTGGCCAGTGTTTGTGACTAAGTGGCTACTAAGAAAGACTGTACATACCCAACTTGCAATACCTCGGGTTGTCTACTTTTGCAAATGGTATGCCATCATGGGGGTAATTCTCATTCCTGGGCTACCATACGCTCTCAAAGGCAGCATAACCAATCTGGCAAATTTCAATGTGAAAAAAATGAAATGCAAGCCTTATATGTGACTCTCTAACTTTCCAAAACACCATAAAACCTGTACATGGGGGGTACTGTTATTCTCGGGAGACTTCACTAAACACAAATATTAGTGTTTTAAAACAGTAAAACATATTACAACAATAATATAGTCCATAAAAGTGCCGTTCGTTTGTAAAAAATGCGAAAAACGTCACTTTTACTTAAAATATCATCGTTGTAATACAATTAACCAGTTTGAAACACTAATATTTGAGTTCAGCGAAGTCTCCCGAGTAAAACAGTACCCCCTATGTACAGGTTTTATGGTGTCTTGGAGAGTTACAGGGTCAAATATAGTGCTTGCGAATTAAATTCTCTGCACTTTCTCACTGTGTTGTCAGGCATATCAATCACATTTTAATTAATCAAATCACATAATTATGTTAAAAGATTACTTAAATATACATGTAGAATTTTAAAATATATACATATATGTATTTAAATTCTATGTGTATACTAATGTAATCTTTTATGTAATTATATGTATTTATCTATATATATATATTTGCGGTTATTTGTATTTTATATATAGATAGATATATATAGAATGTCATTCTAAGTGTATTTTGTTACCAATATATATATGTTAATAACAAAATACAGTTAGAATGAAATTACATATGAATATATAATTTATATTACATTTTGTTTCAATATTTTATTTATTTATTTTATTATTTTATTTATTATTTTAATTATACGTATATATATATATATATATATATATATATATATATAAATATAGAAAATAATCTTGCACTCCATGAAATCAACAGTTACTTGCCTGGTGCTTGTCAAGCAAAAATGTAGAAAATTGTAAAGATGATAGCACTCTCAGGACTCCAATATAATATTTAACTTTTAATGATTCACAGGATAAAAGATCGACGTTTCAGTCTGCTATACACAGACTTTCATCAGGACTAATGTTAACAGTACAAATACACACTTATATACACATAAAAGAACAAGCAATTAACTTACCCACCACCGGAATTAACTCCCATTCACTGTCCAGCCGGACCGAAAAACGCGCGGATTCTGCCATGGGTCACGTGTGCGTACGTGACGTCATCACGTGACGTCGGCGTCATTACCACGTCACGTGATCGGCCGGGATTGCAGCCTCATTGGGAGAGTGTTGCTATGCGACCTGCGTGTCCATAGCAACATAAAAACAAATAAAACATAGCTGGAAAGCCTTCAAATATCATATTTCTAACGGGCATCCCCCAGGTAATCTGTACTGAGAATAATATATCTTACAGCATTAAACCGGATGTATACATTACAGCCCAATTGTGCAGACAAAGCATGCATACCCATGTAATTAGACCTACAGCACGAAACAGGCAACAAGATATAGCAGAAAGAAACAAACAAATAGATAATAAAATAGTAAGTGTAGCATAGACATCCAGATTAGTCATAGGAAGCACATATCTTGAGTATTATCAAAAAATAGATACTTACATAATTCTCCCAATAACACCCCTAAATATATATATATACCCATTCCTCAGGGAAAGAGCCCTTTCCGAAGTACAGGATAGCTCCTGGGTAAAAAATAACTGGTCAGAAAATATAGATGAGCGCCTATCACCCTAGGTGGATACACCCCCTAATATTATTAACGCCATATGTGCCAGAACACAACTGAAGACACAGTAACTACTGGAGCAGATATCCATAGGGAATAAACGTGATTCTACCGAATGCATAATAGATGTGTACACTTGTAAACGATACCCTCCTATAAAACAAGGAAGCAAAGTATCTCAGGATGCAGGAAAATGCTATAGTATCCAAAGTATCAAGGTATCGGGAAAGAGATGCATATCCTATAGTACGGAGGAGTTAGGATGTGTGCCTTTCCCCCAGGGTGGGCATCGTCATCCCAACTCCACCTCCTTAGGGTAAGAAGGTGCACAAATATTACCAACGGGGATAATGGAATCAATAGTAGTCACAGACGCTAAAGAGGAGGGCCCAGGAAGCCCCAAGTCCCCCCCAAATTATCTGGCATAAATCACATAGACAAACAAGGCCTGGGGTGTCAGGGTAGAAATTATACAGCAAAACGGACCCTCCCCACGCCTTCCAGGTCATCACATGCTGAGTAATAGAGATGGTGCCATAACCCGTAGGGTGGGCATCAATCTCCCACAACAGACAGTGTCAGGATAAACGTATTCAAAAACAGAAAAGAGAAAGAAAGGATATGTCATCGAAAAGTATCTCATAAGAAGGCAGACAGTGAGTACTTTTCATTCAACCCATTAGGGTGGACAGTTTGGAGAGTCCTGATCCAATATAGTTCCCTTTGTAGGAGCATCTTTTTACGGTCACCACCCCTTCTAGGCATAGGAACATGGTCAATGGCCATCAGTTTCATAGATGGAAGAGTATGGCCTAGTTCGAGGAAATGTTTGGCAACCGGTAGATCAGACTTCTTATCCCTATACGCCGTCCTGATACTTGATCTGTGATTCCGTATCCTTTCTCTCAAGGGTAGATCGGTCTTTCCGATGTAAGTCAACCCACACGGGCACATAAGTCTATAGACCACAAAATCACTGGTGCAAGTCAGACGGTGCTGTATTCGATAGCTACTACCTGTGTGTGGATGGGTAAATGTTTTCCCTGGGATCATGTGTCCGCAGGTTACACAACCCAGGCAACAAAAACATCCCAGGTTCTGCGACGTTGTATCCTTCAGATAGCAGTGTGTGGGGTCGGTCTTCACAAGTAAATCCTTCAGGTTTTTGTTTCTTTTATAGCAAATCATTGGAGGTTGTTTGAAAATGTCCGGTAGAGTGGTATCATTTTTCAATATTCTCCAGTTATCACAGATGATTTCCTTGAATTTTGATGATGCTGTGGTATAGGTAGTGGGAAAGACCAATCTCTTGGGCTTTGCTGTGGATGATGAAGGATCTACAGTTGTGAGGCACCTATTGAGTGCTTTCTGTAGCACATAGCTGCTATATCCCCGCTCCTGGAACTTATTCCACATATCCTTCAGTTGATCTTGAGCATTGTTGAAATCAGAATTATTGCGCAATACCCGGAGGAATTGTGAATATGGCAATGAATGTTTTAATGCTGTCGGGTGGAAGCTGTTAGCCTGTAATAGCGTGTTGCGGTCTGTGGGTTTGGAGTATAGTGTATAGATTAGATTGGAGTCCTTACGTGTTACCCTGACATCCAAGAAATCAACTGTAAACTCATCCACCACCGCTGTAAGTTCTATATTGGACGTGCATAGATTGATCTGAGCAATCATCTGTTCCACTTCTATTACATCTCCTCTGACTAGCATAAAGATGTCGTCAATATACCGGACATACATTAGGATCCGTTCTTTATATGGTTCCAAAATATAGATGGTCTCAAAATTAAACATATAGCCATTTGCATACATGGGTGCCATTGCAGCACCCATGGATGTACCTGCAATCTGCCTATACCACTCAGATTCAAATCTGAAATAGTTTTGAGACAACACGATGTCCAATATTTCCAATGTAAACTCTATTGGAGGACCACTGTAGTGTGCGGACACAGCTAAAATTGATCTCATTGCATCAATACCTTCTTGGTGCGGTATCACCGTGTATAAACTCTTTACATCACACGTCACTAGGACGATAGGTCCAGATGGTAACAGCGTGTCAGACAGTCGCTTGATGAAGCTCGGGGTGTCTTTAATACACGTCGGAAGGTGTTCTATAGTCTCCTTAAATAAGTGGTCCAACCACTTTGCCAATGGTTCCAATACGCCCCCTATTGCAGACACAATGGGGCGTCCGGGAGGTATCTCTTTATTCTTGTGCACTTTGGGCAGTGTATATAGCACTGGGGTTCTGGGTGTTGTTGATTGCAGGTACGTGAATAGTTCCATAGAAATGTAATTAGAATGAAGGCCTCGCATCAGACAGGTTTCAATCATACGGATAACCTGTTCTGTAGGATCTTTTTGTAACTTCAAATAGGTAGATTGATCCGAGAGTTGTCCCAGGATTTCGGAGCGGTAGTCAGAATAGTTTTGAATGACGATGCCGCCCCCCTTGTCGGCAGGTCTGATAATTATGTTTGTGTCACTAGCCAGTGACTTGATAATGGCTCGATCTTTCTGTGTACAATTGGAGTGATGAGGACCTACTTCTTTCAAAAGGTCGGACGACTCTTTTTGCACCGAGCGTAGAAACGTTTTGATGGAAGCCTGGTTAGGCATAGGATCAAAAGTACTCCTTTTCTTGAATTGAGCAGCAGGAGTAGAACAGTCAATGGACTTGGACTTAAAAAAATCCTTAAGTCTTAGGGAGCGCCCAAACTTAAAAAGTTCCACCTCCCAGTTTAATGGATTTGGCTTAGAGGTGGGGACAAAGGATAGTCCCTTACTTAATAAACTGACTTCATCCGTTGATAGAATTCTGGATGAAAGATTGAAGACGGGCACTATCTCCGCTGTCGAGGGGGTCTGCCTCTTCCCCCAAAAGGTACGCCCCTGCTGGCCACGTCTTGTGATGTGTCTATGCCTGACACTCCGTGTCTGCTCTGGTATCGTGTTCGTATACCCGTGTCCTCTGATGATGATGTCCCTAAAAAAGGTTGTGATGTACCAACAGCTCCACCCTGTTGTCGTGCAGGCCTCTGATCCCGCTGGTATTCTGATTCAGATGTAGATTCCCCAGACGTTTTATCGATAGTATACTGTCTCGGCTTTCTAATGGGTCTCCGTTTCTTTATAAAGTATGGTTGATCATTCTTACCACTCAGCCATCTGTACACTCGATGCTCCTTGTAGTCTGCAGTTACCTTATCTTGTTTTTCTCTTTTAAATCTAACAAGATCTATTTTGTAATTCTTAATATTTTCGTTTAGCTTTAACAAAGTCGGTGCAGATTCCACTGCTGATAATAGTACAGCTTGTTTCGTTTCTAATTCAGATATTTTCCTTCTGACCTGTATAAGGTCCTCTTTCACATCTTCAATGATGATGAGCATTAAGTCCAGAGAGCATTTATTTAGGACAGAAATCCATCGCCGGCACACATGCGGTTTGAGTCTTCCTATGGTAGGGATATTTCTCACACGGAACCCTCTTGGGATTTGTAGCTTCCTATGGTACTCTGATAAAAAAAGGCCATGCAGGTCTAAATCGGTTTCTCGTTTCTTTAAGCGTAATAATTCAAAATAGATGTCCCTTAAGGACGTAGTATTGGGCAATTCTGTAGTGGATTCAGCCCAGCGAATTCTATCTGCATCATCTTCACTATATTGCCATGTTTCTGCTTGGTCAGATAAGCCCCCAGCAAGTGAAAAAAAATCTTCCATTGATGAAAATGGAAAGTCATATGCAGCGTACTCTGGTAGAAAGTGGTATGACCAAAAAATAAACAATGTTACATAGAAAAGATTTTTGAAAAAATATAGGGAACAGACCTCCCTGTTCAGGGTGCATAGAAAGTCAGCTCAAGCCACTGAGCTATAGATACAAAAATAGAAAATAATCTTGCACTCCATGAAATCAACAGTTACTTGCCTGGTGCTTGTCAAGCAAAAATGTAGAAAATTGTAAAGATGATAACACTCTCAGGACTCCAATATAATATTTAACTTTTAATGATTCACAGGATAAAAGATCGACGTTTCAGTCTGCTATACACAGACTTTCATCAGGACTAATGTTAACAGTACAAATACACACTTATATACACATAAAAGAACAAGCAATTAACTTACCCACCACCGGAAACAAAAACCTGAAGGATTTACTTGTGAAGACCGACCCCACACACTGCTATCTGAAGGATACAACGTCGCAGAACCTGGGATGTTTTCGTTGCCTGGGTTGTGTAACCTGCGGACACATGATCCCAGGGAAAACATTTACCCATCCACACACAGGTAGTAGCTATCGAATACAGCACCGTCTGACTTGCACCAGTGATTTTGTGGTCTATAGACTTATGTGCCCGTGTGGGTTGACTTACATCGGAAAGACCGATCTACCCTTGAGAGAAAGGATACGGAATCACAGATCAAGTATCAGGACGGCGTATAGGGATAAGAAGTCTGATCTACCGGTTGCCAAACATTTCCTCGAACTAGGCCATACTCTTCCATCTATGAAACTGATGGCCATTGACCATGTTCCTATGCCTAGAAGGGGTGGTGACCGTAAAAAGATGCTCCTACAAAGGGAACTATATTGGATCAGGACTCTCCAAACTGTCCACCCTAATGGGTTGAATGAAAAGTACTCACTGTCTGCCTTCTTATGAGATACTTTTCGATGACATATCCTTTCTTTCTCTTTTCTGTTTTTGAATACGTTTATCCTGACACTGTCTGTTGTGGGAGTTTGATGCCCACCCTACGGGTTATGGCACCATCTCTATTACTCAGCATGTGATGACCTGGAAGGCGTGGGGAGGGTCCGTTTTGCTGTATAATTTCTACCCTGACACCCCAGGCCTTGTTTGTCTATGTGATTTATGCCAGATAATTTGGGGGGGACTTGGGGCTTCCTGGGCCCTCCTCTTTAGCGTCTGTGACTACTATTGATTCCATTATCCCCGTTGGTAATATTTGTGCACCTTCTTACCCTAAGGAGGTGGAGTTGGGATGACGATGCCCACCCTGGGGGAAAGGCACACATCCTAACTCCTCCGTACTATAGGATATGCATCTCTTTCCCGATACCTTGATACTTTGGATACTATAGCATTTTCCTGCATCCTGAGATACTTTGCTTCCTTGTTTTATAGGAGGGTATCGTTTACAAGTGTACACATCTATTATGCATTCGGTAGAATCACGTTTATTCCCTATGGATATTTGCTCCAGTAGTTACTGTGTCTTCAGTTGTGTTCTGGCACATATGGCGTTAATAATATTAGGGGGTGTATCCACCTAGGGTGATAGGCGCTCATCTATATTTTCTGACCAGTTATTTTTTACCCAGGAGCTATCCTGTACTTCGGAAAGGGCTCTTTCCCTGAGGAATGGGTATATATATATATATTTAGGGGTGTTATTGGGAGAATTATGTAAGTATCTATTTTTTGATAATACTCAAGATATGTGCTTCCTATGACTAATCTGGATGTCTATGCTACACTTACTATTTTATTATCTATTTGTTTGTTTCTTTCTGCTATATCTTGTTGCCTGTTTCGTGCTGTAGGTCTAATTACATGGGTATGCATGCTTTGTCTGCACAATTGGGCTGTAATGTATACATCCGGTTTAATGCTGTAAGATATATTATTCTCAGTACAGATTACCTGGGGGATGCCCGTTAGAAATATGATATTTGAAGGCTTTCCAGCTATGTTTTATTTGTTTTTATGTTGCTATGGACACGGAGGTCGCATAGCAACACTCTCCCAATGAGGCTGCAATCCCGGCCGATCACGTGACGTGGTAATGACGCCGACGTCACGTGATGACGTCACGTACGCACACGTGACCCATGGCAGAATCCGCGCGTTTTTCGGTCCGGCTGGACAGTGAATGGGAGTTAATTCCGGTGGTGGGTAAGTTAATTGCTTGTTCTTTTATGTGTATATAAGTGTGTATTTGTACTGTTAACATTAGTCCTGATGAAAGTCTGTGTATAGCAGACTGAAACGTCGATCTTTTATCCTGTGAATCATTAAAAGTTAAATATTATATTGGAGTCCTGAGAGTGCTATCATCTTTACAATTATATATATATATATATATATATATATATATATAATATAATATATATGTAGATCTATTATATATATAATATATATACATATTATATATATGTAACATCATTCTAAGTGTATTTTAATGCTAATATATATATATATATATACTTATATTAGTATTAAAATACACTGTGTATGATGTTACATATATATAATATGTATATATATTATACATATAATATATATACATATTATATATATATACAAATATTTAAAATTTATTTTTTAACATGTTTAATTTATTTTTTTATACTTTCTTACCAGCAGGGGGACTGTCTGATATTTTAGACAGTCCCCCCTGCTGGCAGATCCCCAGCCAGCTAACGGGGCCATGTGATCGCTCTTTGAGAGCGATCACATGGCCCCCGGGGACCTCATTTGGCGTGGGAGGGCTACCTGGGCTGTCAGGCAGCCCCCCAGAAGAGGATCGCGGCGGAGGTAAGTATAACTTACCTCCTGGGGCTCAAAGCCGTTACGGCGTTCCATGCCGCCGCAGCGGCTTTAAAGCCCATTATAATGGGGACGGCATGGTACGTTAAAGAATACAAAAAATGAATTACATTATCTAAACAATATCCTTTTTAAAATAAAGGAAACATTTACTCACATCACCAGTTATAAAGTTTCATATAGCAAAGCAAAAATAGCTTCATTTTGGTGCAAAGTTATATTGCCATGTATCCCATCATCCCCCTAGCCTCTCCATGTGTCTCATTCTACCCCAGCCCCTATGTGTCTCATTTTTCCTCCCCCAGCCCACCTTATGTGTCTTATCCCCCCCCCCCCAGTTCCTTCATGTGTCTCATTCCCACCAGCTCCTCCATGTGTCTAGTTCTCCCATCCTCCTCCCCTCTTGTACCTGCCCACCTCCAGACCATGGTACCCATCCTGACATGAAGTGCTTGTTGATCTTCCTGTCAGATTGTGGCCCGCTTAGCCAAGCTACATGCCGGCAACTGCGCCCTCTGGGCTGGTGCAACAATGCACCTTGCTGTTATGCTGGCCCACCAAGAAATACCCCAGTGGACCAGTCTGACCCTGTGCATCAGCAGGGGTTGATGGGGCAGCCGGGACCCTAGTAGTTCTGCCACTGGTGAGGTCAGAAATGTGTTATGCATTGAACAAATTAAAAATATATAATAATTTCATCCTAAAAATTGGACAGCACATTGCAGAAATAAAATGCACTGGGTTCTCACAGTAAATGCATTTCTGATCAAAGAATAGTTCAAAAATAGGATAACACAGAATTTAGCTTGGAAACTGCATTAGTTCTGAGTCTCACACAATTTGAAATAAAGCTATTTAAATGGGTCATTGAAACTAGATTGGACAGGGCATGGGTGTTATGACTCATACAATGCTTGTATTAAGGCTTCCTGCTGAGCAATCTTTTGTCAAGGTGTCATGTTCATTTTGGAAACTACATGAGGCAGAGACTTTTATGGGATCAACATCAGTATTTTTGATTACAGATTCTTCATTCGTGTTTGTACTATTCCTGATGTCAGAGTACATGGTAAAAGGCTATAGATTGTGTTAGCATTGTGAGACATTCTATTCTCTTAAGATTTGCAGCCTGGGGACTTGTAAAAATGTAGCAATGGCTCTTTCGCTGTTGAAATCCAGTTATTGTTTGCAACTGATTAAAACTCTGCAATAAAGTTCCAACAATATAATCAATATTCTGGGAAACTATATCTAGAGTATTTCATGCCTTGTGCATCCACAAATTGTATTTCATGTGTGTGATGCCCTTTAGGATTTCCAGGAGACTTTACAAGATGATGTTATTACTGCTGCTATGGAAAATGTACCACTACGATGTCTGCTGGTTGTGTTAGTACATTTCTAGTATAACATGAAGTCATGTTTTTTTTTGGATGGTGTAATTCTATAATCATACCATGTAATAATCTATGTGCTAGATCTATTTAGAGGAAGGGACATTAAAGGGATACTCTGGGCATTGTCAATGAATTGGTCTGATTATAAACAAAAAAAATATAGATGAGCACTCTCCCATGAACTGGGATGTGCTGTCTGGTACATAGAACATAAACTTTTACAATGTAGATATACACTATATATAAGATTAGTAATAGTAACCTCAAAAATGGGAGGATTAGCACACAGCTAACATTCTGTAGAATCAAAACACATATTCGGTCACACTACCACATAACATTTACAAATATTATGATAGATATTCAAAGGATTTATTTAAATGGGCCAATACCTATCATTCATATATAGCTGTAACTGCTAATGCAGTAACTAGTGTTCAATGTTCAATACAACAGTTAAAGGGATGGGAGTCAATATTACAGAAACGTGTTACTTTGTCTCTTGGAACAAAGATACAAAATAGCCAGTACTAGAAACATGACTGCTGTTAAAAATCAGTACATTAATAAGAAATTAAAGCCTGTCATTTAAGTAATCGAAAGTAAGGTCCATAATATATACAGGGAAGGCAGAAGGTTTCCCATTAAATATGGTAAACCATAAATAAAGTATAGAGCATCCCACTCTCCTTTATTACACTAAATAGACAGCATGAGGCACAATTTTAGTTTTGTGCTAATCCTCCCATTTGGGACGTTACTATTACTACTCTTATATCCAGGGAAGTATATCTACATTGTGAAGGTTTCATTATTGTTTTAACACTGCGACTGAAAACACTGCAATTTTGCAGGAACTGTAATATTATGCAGGGTTTAAATGCCTCTAGTGACTGTCACTCTGACATGATTTTTCAGCATTCACGCCAGGATAACATGCTCCTTCTTTGGATGGCACTTTCACTTTTTTAGGTGGAACTACCCTTTTTTGGATTCGCCAGCAATTCAAATAGCATTGTGTGTTTTCACTTGCCAATCACCCGTCCCTCTCTGTACCTCAACAACACCAATAATCATAACTCTAAATCTTAAATCTAAAATAACAGTATTTAGATTTTTAGAAAACTAGGCAGCCATGACCCAGGAAGGATCTCTAACAGCCATCTGAGGAGTGGCCAGTGAAGTTATCACTGGGCTGTAATGTAAACACTGCATTTTCTCTAAAACACAGTGATTACAGCAAAAAGCCTGAGGGTAATGATTCTACTCACCAGAACAAATTCAATAAGCTGTAGTTGTTCTGGTGACTATAGTGTCCCTTTAATATTATACCAGGGACTAATTAAAAGTATTTAAAAAAAGTGGGCAGACTAGATGGGCCAAATGGTTCTTATCTGCCGTCACATTCTATGTTTCTATGTTTACATGGTCTGAGTCAATTATAATGCTTCCCCATAGGATTGGCTGAGACTGTCAAGGTGGCAGATCAGGGGCAGAACCAGCACAAGCCAAACACATCCCTGGCCAATCAGCATCTCCTCATAGAGATTAATTGATTCAATGTATCTCTATGAGGTAGGTTCAGTGTCTGCATGCAGAGGGTGGAGATACTGAATGGCAGTGCTGTTCACTGTGCAGCACTGCCCCAGGTAGCACCTCTAGCAGCCATCTGAGAAGTGGCCAGTCGAGCTTTCACTAGGCTGTAATGTACAGTGTAAAAAGACAGTGTTTACAGCAAAAAGCCTGAAGGGAATGATTCTACTCACCAGAACAAATGCAATAAGCTGTAGTTGTTCTGGTGACTATAGTGTCCCTTTAATTCATACAGCAATAGGAAATTAATTTTGAAACATAACCATCACTTCCTTTTTAATATTGTATTTACTTATACCCTGTATTTAATTAATATATATTTGTGTGGTGTGAAAAATAAAATGAATTAATTGTAGAAATTCACACCTGTTTATAATGCAACTTTAATCTTTTGTTTTATCAATCATTATTAGAAGCTTTATACTGTGCAACAATGTTACTATTTCTCATCTCATATCTTCTTTGCAATGTTTCCCCTGGGTTTGCCTTGTCTGAACTGGACTGTGATGCCATTTGCTAAATCTTGAATATGAATTTCTAAATTATTTGCACTATTTTATTATATACAAAAGAAAACTAGTAGACAAGCCTATGTGTTGTATATCTAGCCATACAATAATATTATATCTGTAGTGTAGAAAATATACCAGCTCAATGAGGGGCAAAGTACTGATGTCAAACGTCCGCGGTGTGTCGAGAAGCCCCAATCCACATTTAGTCCATTATCTTTAGTGTTGAAAATAATGATCAATACAAGTGCTTTTCCCTCCTTTGCATTTTTAATATTTCTTTATATTTATATATATATATATATATATATATATATATATATATATATATACAGTGGGACCTCGGTTTACGAATTTAATTCGTTCTCCGGGACGTTTCGTATTGCGAAAAATTCGTAAACCGAAACACGGTTTCCCATAGGAATGCATTGAAAACCAATTAATACGTTCCGGAGGTGAGAAAAAAGTCAAATAAAGTATTTTATCTGTTCAAAACTCTTTATAAAGTGCACTTTAAAGGCATAAATACTGTACAGGGACATGGTTAATCAAGAAATAACATTTCAAACATCCAACTTTATGTTTTAAAACATCACACATCAACTTTTAAAACATGGCAAAGTTTTGATAACATGGTACAGTACACTTTAACTGTACATAAATCACACGTCAACAGGGAAAACATGGAAAATAGCAAAACAATTTCAACACTGTTTGGAAGATGAGGAGGACGAGGGCAATTGGGCAGCACTAACACAAGCCGGTTCTTCTTCATGTCTAGGCTGTTTTTGTAGGAACCTTTCCATTGTCTGCTGCCTCTGGCGCCTTTTAAGCATCCCTCGGAAAGGGGACATGATGTCTGTGTCAAAACTGCTCACAAGTCTGTGGGCTAGAGCCTTATCTGGGTGGTGCTGCTGTACAAAAGTCTGTAGGTTTACCCACATTTGGCATGCCTCCTTGAGTTCCGTGGAAGAGAGCTGTTCCTCACTCATTTCCTCCTCCTCCTCAAATGCGATCTGCTCCTCCATCGACTCCTTCTGCAATTCCACCCGCTCCTCGGTGGTTAGGTCACGGTTGTGTTCCTCCACCAGCTCGTAGACATCCTCCTCAGTCACCTCCAGGCCCATGGTCCTCCCCAAGGAAACAATTTCCTCCAAGACTGTTGACTCTGGTGCAGGTACAGAAGCACTGGAGGCAGGTTTTACAACACAGTCTGGCCAAAGGTTGCGCCAAGCAGAATTTAGGTTTGTCTGGCTGACCCTGGCCCAGGCAATGGTGATAATCTGCAGACAGCTCACAATGTCAAAATGCTCTCTCCAAAATTCATGGAGGGTGAGGCTTGAGCGATCTGTCATCTCAAAGCATCGCCGGAAAAGCTCCCTTGTGTAGAGTTTTTTAAAATTGGAGATGACCTGCTGGTCCATTGGCTGGAGTAGTGGGGTGGTGTTAGGCGGAAGGAACATGACCTTGATGAAATTAAAGTCCTCCAGCAAGTCTTCCTCGAGGCCTGGAGGATGGGCAGGAGCATTGTCCATGAGCAGCAGGGCCTTGAGTGGCAGGTTATTGTCCAGAAGGTACTTCTTCACAGCAGGACCAAAAACCGCATTGACCCACTTCACAAACAAGAGGCGTGTGACCCAAGCCTTTGCGTTAGACTGCCACAAAACGCTCAACTGCTCCTTGTTCACCTTGTGTTTCTTGAAGGCCCGTGGGTTCTCTGAATGGTAGACAAGCAGAGGCTTGATCTTAAGGTCCCCACTGGCGTTGGCGCAGAACAGGAGGGTAAGACGGTCCTTCATCGGCTTGTGGCCAGGCAATGAGGTCTCCTCTTCTGTGATGAAGGTACGCTTTGGCATCCTCTTCCAGAAGAGTCCAGTCTCGTCGCAGTTGAAGACCTGCTGAGGAAGGTAGCCCTCTGAAACTATGACCTCCAGGAACTCCGTAGCAAATTCTTCAGCTGCAGCAACATCAGAACTTGCAGCCTCTCCATGCCTGACCACACTGTGGATGCCAGATCTGTTCTTGAACCTTTCGAACCACCCCCTGCTGGCCTTGAAGCCTTCTGCATCTGCTGACGTTCCTGGCTGTTGTTTGAGGAGGTCAGCGTGCAAGGCCTTGGCTTTTTCGCAGATGATCGCCTTGGTCACTGAGTCCCCTGCACGCTGCTTCTGTTCAATCCAGAGCAGGAGCAACTTCTCGACCTCGTCCAGAACAGGTGGGCGTTGCTTGGAGACCCTGGTGACTCCCTTGGCTGCATCTCTCCCAGTAATCTTCTCTTTCATTTTTAGGATTGTACCGATTGTGGATGCACTCCTTCCATACTCTTTGGCAAGGTCGGTCAATCGCATTCCTCCTTCATGCTTCCTGATGATTTCCTTCTTGTCCTCAAGCAGAATCATCACCTTCTTCCTCTTCCCAGCTTCCACTGCTTTCTTGGGTGCCATGACACCACCGTCCCTATGTATGCAAAAAAAAAAATGAAAGATGCTTTACACCCATATGAGCTGGCATGGAAAACAACCCCACAATGCGAAACACACAGTAAAAGGCATGCACAGCACATGAGCTGGCATGGAAACCACAGTAAAAGCCATGCACAGCACATGAGCTGTAACAGGCATGCACAGCACATGAGCTGTAACAGGCATGCACAGCACATGAGCTGTAACAGGCATGCACAGCACATGAGCTGTAACAGGCATGCACAGCACATGAGCTGTAACAGGCATGCACAGCAAATGAGCTGTAACAGGCATGCACAGCACATGAGCTGGCATGGAAACCACAGTAAAAGCCATGCACAGCACATGAGCTGTAACAGGCATGCACAGCACATGAGATGGCATGGAAAACAACCCCACATTGCAAAACACACAGTACAGTACAGTTGTAACAGGCATGCACAGCACATGAGATGGCATGGAAAACAACCCCACATTGCAAAACACACAGTAACAGGCATGCACAGCACATGAGCTGGCATGGAAATCACCCCCAGAATGCAGAACACACAGTAAAAGGCATGCAAACAACCAAGCTCAGCTCCCTACCTTTCCACTTCTTTAGATGCACCAAAAAGGCTCCAAACCCTGCTGCAAATGGCTCCAAAAGGCTCCACAACTTGCTGCAAATGGCTCCAAAAGGCTCCACAACTTGCTGCAAATGGCTCCAAAAGGCTCCACAACTTGCTGCAAATGGCTCCAAAAGGCTCAACAACTTGCTGCAAATGGCTCCAAAAGGCTCAACAACTTGCTGCAAATGGCTCCAAAACCTCTCCAACACCTCCACACTACACACTCACGTGCTACCCACACTTCAGTATGCAGGGGGCGGAGCTATAAACCGGGACACTTGTTTCGTATTGCGAAAAAAATTCATAAACCGAGGCAATTTTTTTTACGAATTTTCATTCGTAAACCGAATTTTCCGTTAACCGAGGCGTTCGTTAACCGAGGTTCCACTGTATATATATATATATATATAAAAATTTTGCATTGCATACAATAACAGACAGGCTTGTCATGCCACAACAGCGAATGACAGGCAAAGGAATATACATAGCTGTAGCATCGTAGGCAAGAGGAAAACAGGCACTTTTCATAATAGAGTAATAGCTTCACCTTACATCACCAGACAGGTATTCCTAACTGGTTCCTGAGATTAAGTATACTGCCTAGGCATGCAGAGTTAGCCAAGTAAACATATTGAATCAAGCTAGGCATATTTATCTATATCAGAACCTGAATTTAAGCTTTTGTAACAGTGAAGCTCATTTTTTTTGGGGGGGGGGGGGGGGGAGGGAGTTGTGCTCATTCCACAGTCTCAATAAGTGTATTAAAGTTGGAGCTGTATGTGAAGCGTAGATTTTGGAATATATAACTAAGTTTGAATATTTATGGTATAGTAATTTCTTCAAGAAGCACAACAAGCTAAAATGCTTAGAAATCTCTCAGGACCAGGATACCAGTAGCACTTAATACGCACAGTGTCTCTATTTCTCTCTCCGTAGAGATTTCAGTATGCTTAAAAGAGCACTATAGTGACAGAAATACAAATGTATATTCCCTTTCACTATCAGCAAAGTAAAAGGTGATTTTACTCATCTTTATTCCAGTGCCATGCAGGTCTCCTTGCAGCTGGTCCCACCCCCTCTCCACCTTCTTGGCTAAGATCATCAAACTTGATGATTGATGATGTCAGACAATTCAATGCTTTCCAGTAGGAAAGCATTGGAAGGCTATTGCGTGGAGACAGAGGGAGACGTGCAGGAGGGAGAGACAACCAAGAAAAGGTTGCTCCAGAGAAAAGACTCCAC